>NW_027069605.1:817247-984422 GCF_002906115.3 Quercus suber
TACAAACATCACTCCAAAGAACAGACCCTGGTGTAGATATTACATCAAACTATTCTACATGGCACAAAGCCTACACTCAGCTAACTAATATAAATACTACCTAAAAAAGAAAGGGGGGCTGAAATTCCTGATGGGAAACAACATGCCGGTGCTAACATATAGTCCAAATGTTTACAGACCAAACAAAGATCCAACTAATGGAGTTTGATTACCAATGGTGGTCAGGAACAAACCTCATATTGCACAACAATGTGAAGTCGTATTATATTACCCTCCAGGCAAAGATACATTAATGTCAGTAGGCTTATTTCTTGAGTCTGGTGGCATTGAAGACCAATTATCTCCACGGAATGACGTGGAAGATGAGAGTTTAGGGTCTGCACTAGATATAGGAACAGCTGCAGTTGGTGTGGCAGTTGTTACATAGTCATGTTTCTGTTTCTTAGGCTTCTGCTCATGCTGGTTCCCTGACAGAAAACTGCCTACTACAATCTGATTCATACCAACAAAAAGAAAAACATCAGAATGTCTCCTCAATGCTTTGACTAACTAATCTGTAACAATCATCAGTTTTTACAAGGAGATCCTGCCGAGATGGTTCTGTAGTGCATCAACAGCATGCTTCCCAGAAGTTTGGAATGTACTCTATTTTCTCATTTCTATTTTGAACCAATTAAATAAGAGAAGAATGATAATTTGTAAAGATAAAAGACATGCCTGCACAGGACTTGCAGCTACTAATAGACCAGCAACTCCACCACCTACTACACGTCCATCTGGACTTGCTAATGAGACACTCATCCCACCAGATCTGCTCCTTGTTCCTCCACTATCCGTTGGCATGAATGATCCAGATAATGACAATATCTCAAAACGACCCTGTACGAACAGCGGAAGATAGTTTAACATAATAAAAAACTCAATACTTTCAGAAATTGTTATATGCATAATAGTAGGATATAATGAGAAAATGGCTGAAGAGATGTTCAACAAAGCCAATGATGTCATAATAAATCAACAAGACAGAAAACTGTACTCCTAGGACAGGACTTATTACAACTAACTGGCAGACAAAACCAGTTGATTTAATGATGAGACTATAACTAATATACAATATAAATGAAATCCCCCCCCCCCCCCCCCCCCCCCTCTCTTTCTCTCCTCTCCTCATGAAGCAGTCAACATGGCTGAACATAAATCAATAACCAGAAAGGGAAAGCTAGGGGAGCTGTATTTTCTCTGGGCAGATTCTAGCAAGGCCTACAGTGTAGGGATGACCAGTTTTTATATTTTAAAATTATGCATAAAAGATGAACTTATGTATCAAATAATAAACATCTGATTTTCAAAACTTGGCATGTGTATTAAGAATATAAAAAACATAGAATCCAACTGTGAGATTTTCAAAATATTAATTCAATCAAAAGTATTAGGTGGTGTAACATAGCTTACATCAAGTTTAACTTGATCTTGACCCGCTTACTATAAACTGGAGCCTCAGAGGGCTAGTCATATTTTTGTGCATTAAAAATAATAATAATAAGGTGGAAGCCACCTCACTTGAGTCTATTCCTTATGCCAGTGTAGGCAAGTTTCATCCGAAGTTCCACAACATTATATTCAGAAATTATTTTCAACTACATTATGAAACCTTAAAATTTTTACCGTAAGATTCAGGAAATAACCGGCAATCCACTAGGACTATTTGATTGAATGTTAGGCAGGTAAGGAAAAACAGATGCTTTCAGTAACACAACAGTGTGTGTATAATACGTCTATTAAATACAAATTTTAACAGTGCTAAAAGAAAGCCAAACATACAACTGTTAAAGCAACACATTATCTGAAATACTTCAACAGTGTCATCAAACTGAACAAAGTTATCAATACTCATCTAATTAAAGAGGGATAATATGCTTACCTCATATGTCAATGTACCCCCAGAAGAATCAGGCTGACGGAGTGTAACACTCGATATCACACCATTTGCAGAGAGAATGCATATAGCTCGAGGTCCTTGCTGAGAAAAGGATATGATCTTCATTGTAACATCCTAAAACAAAAAAGAAGAACATCACCTTTATGATAAAAACCAATTTACTTGCTTGCTTGAATCAGTCATCAAAAGTAAGAAGCGTACAGACAGCAATCATGCTAAAGTAGTACTACAAAATATGATTTTTATTTTCTACAATTCTACAAGGATGTGTATGATACAGGTGAATCGGAATGGACTTGGAGCCGTACATAAAATGTGAACTTAATTGCAGAAGACATTATCTCTCTAAAGCCAGTATAACTTATAATATTAGATTGAAATGATTATACTCTGTTTAAAAGCTTACTTGGCCCACTATGATCCCAAGGGATGCAGTTAACATAAAGGCATAATGGCAAAGTTTGGTGGCCATTGAAGTTTTTGAGGTCCCCAACGATGTAGTCAAATACCAAAGTCCACATGTATGCAACTTTGACTATCTAATTCCCATTGATTTAAGGGGTTCCAGAAGTTTAACAGTTTCCACATTAAGCCGAAATTAGAAAATCAACCAGATTTGACCTTTTTAGAAAGAGGAAGAGTAAAGTTCAGCAGGATTCTTTTCCTAATTACAAAAACTTGTTTTTATGTGTTTTCTGTTTTGATGTACTCATCAACATACATGACATAAATGAACAAAGAAGCCAACGTTTCTGCTGAGGGTAAGGGTCGATTAGTCAGCTAGCAGACAAATCCCAGTCCAGCTGGAGTGCCCTGGTTCAATCCCCCACAAGACACCCTCACTTACCAGATACTTGTGGTTTGCAAGCAATTGCAGGTATCTAGGGTTTACTCTCTAAGGGCGGGGCCCTTTGGGCCCTGCCTTGGTGAGGTTCCACATCATCAAAAAAAAAAAAAAAAAAAAGAAGAAGATGAAAAAGCTGAGGTCTACTAAAATACATTATTGCATTTACAATGCATTAGAGATTACACGACATTTATAGCTAAGACATGCAATGGGAAGATAATATAAGGAATTGGCAATACAAGGAAATTAATGCCTGTAATTATACCTAATTATGACTTCTTTTCTAAAACTTCAATCCACTCAGAAGAAGAAAGCACAGATATTTTTAATTAAATGAAACAGAAACCAAATTTGCCCAAGTAATTTATATGTTAAGACATAATAATCCCAAGGAGAAAAGGATCCCTGTGTAATACAATAAATAAACATGTCACAAAGCAAAGGATTTAGTCCAATTCTATCTTCATTCAAAGGCCAAAGGGGATCCACTAGGCTTCCTCTCCTACATTGAAATTTAACTTGTTACAGTCTATAGTAAAAATCAGAGTAAGGACCAAAAATTTGGAACCAAAGATTGTCATCCATATAATGCCCAGGCCAACCAAAATTCAAATAATGAAATTTCTTGCAGTACATGTCATATATTTAAAAGACACCTGTTATTTTCAACAATTACCTCGCCGGAATTAACAGTGATGATATGCGGTGTAAAATTGGCACCAACAGAGCATGCAACCCATTCACCTACAGAAGATTCTTAAAATATCAGTGAACATAATAAGGACCTCTTAGCAAAATATTTGTAATTTACAAGCTAAACATGTAACACGTTCCCAAATTATTTTTTTTTCTAAGAGTTAATAATTAAAAAAAAAAAATAACAATCTCATAGTTTCTCTTATAGAACTGCCATCTACCATATTTAACAAATCATGCAAAGACTTGGAGTACAGGGCTAAATCATTCTTTTACAAAAAACAAAATATGGCTTCATCACTGACCATATACAAAGGGTTATATCATTCTCTTACAGCAAAACAACTATGATTTCATCACTGATCATATTTAATTGATAAAAAATTAATTTTTTTCATTACGTACTCATGCAATGCATACCACTAACACGCTCAAGAAATTAAAAATACAAAAATGACCATTATTTAAAATTTTGCATCTTGTTACAGAATATTTTTTTTCACTGGTACTACATTGCATAAGGATAAAAGAATAAAAAAGACCAGAGTACTCAGATCAGAGAGTCAAATTCTGAGAAATGACTGATCTCAGTGTAGAGCTTCTAAATTACCTCTTCTTTTGCTGCAAATAATTCATCAAGTGAAATTCATCACTTGAACAGGATTCTGTTAAGTTTGTCCTCATAAATGTACTCTTAACACTTCATTATTTTCCTATTCAATTTCAAATCCAATTATCAGTACACGTTTCAGTATCAGGAATCTCTGTAGTAATTGGCATGACAATTGAAGTCTGCTGGACAAAAGACCTGATCATGCTGGGTGGTAAAAACAATATCTTCCTATGTCAATATTAAGAGGTGAAAGTTGTTTGCAATTACTTTCGAATAGCATTAGTAGATTTTGATATCAAGCTATGATATGCTGTTTGAAATGTTGTTTTTTATTTATATTTTTTAATTTTAGAATCGTTTGAAATAGTTGTTTAAATCCAAGAATCCAATGCATCTAAGCAAGAATTTAAAAAATAAATTAGGCCTCTCGATGAACTGAAAAACTAGCAAACTTCTTTCTTCTTCCTATAAATCAATTTCTTGCTTTTAGTAAGGGGAACAGGAAAGGAAAAAACTTAAGTTCCATTCCTTGGGTGTTCTACTTTAGGTTCTCCAATTAAATTCAACGGTTACATTGACCAATGAATTGTAGACAATGTTATTTTTCCCAAGGACAATTAAATTCAACCACGTGACTCATGGGCCAATGCATCCACACAGTTGACTTTAATTGGGAACCTAAGTACAACACATAACGAACTATACCTAAGTTTTTACCAATAGGAAATAAGTCCCCAAAAAAATAAAACAAAAAAACATAGAATCCGAAAAAGGAAAGAAGTAAAAATGATCGTAACAAAACCAAAGCTATCTTGTAATTCTCCAATCCACCTTAAAATCCACAGACAACCCAACACTGGCTCAATATAGAACTTTCCTAATACTTACTGTTAATTTGGGGAAAGAGTAATCAAAACTTAAGCATTTTGTCCTGCTATAATGATTGATGGCTTGGAATCTAAATCTCCATCAGCACAAATGAAGTCAACAGGATAAGATACTAATGAAAATCTTTATAAGCATTGATGTCTGTCCTGGTAGATATTCCTATAGAAAGATAAAAAGGCATCTTGAAGAAGTACCTAGTACCCTGAAGTCTGACCAGACATAAGAGGAGCAGGGTAAGAGAAAGGCAAAAACTAAAAGCTCCAATGTACATTCAGATTCCTGACTCACTTGGTAGACAGAATCAAAAGAACAAAAGAGTAAAAAATAGTAAAAAGACCTGGATTTACTTCAACTATATTCCAAGCAACCAACAACGTAGAGCAGAAAGAAACTAAATATCTACAGAACGTGGAAACAACAACTTGTATCCTCTTTTTCACCAGTAGATCATGTCAGCAAGTTGAAGACAGACAGGTTTCAAGTCCAAAGTGGCAAAGTCTGTTCACTATCAGTTGCAGACTTTTTAGCAGGTACTCCCCAAATTGGCAACTTCCACAAATTTTTCTTCCTATAAAAAGGTGAGAAGTGCCAAATGACAAGCAGACTAAGAAGATTCCATCATTCCCATACCAACCCACAAGACTCACTTATCTTTTCAGAACTACCACATACATCAAGATCTCAGTTAAGGGCATCTAATCAGAGGTCCCACACCTACCCAACAAGAATTCCCTAAACCCCAAATCACCCCCATAAAACCAAACCAAACCTCACATGCAAAACACAAATAAACACCCAAAAAAAAAAAAAATTTAATCTTTAACCATAAAACATGCATACAAGTCGCAAAACATTAAAAATTTTCGCAAGGGTATGTGTCTATTTCAGCAACAAACATTTTTTTTTAAGTATGTCACCACCATTACCTAAATTCTCAACCTCAAACTTGGCCTTGTTCACTGAGCTCGCCGGCTTCACTTTCCCGCGCTTCTCCGACGAGAAATCTATCACCGGCGGCGGCGCCGACGACGAGATCGGCTTCGGCGACAGTGCCATCGTTACACTCCCATCCAGACCATACTTCCTTGGCCGACCTCTCTTCTTCTTCGCCGGCGCCGCCATACCCGGCGGTGCCGCAACTACCGGAGCCGGAGACGGAGCCGCCGCCGGAGGAGGAGCCGTGGATCCACCGGCTTCGGTCCTCGGAGCTACATGATAGTCCGACGGAGCATCTGATCCCACTACTGTAACACCACTACTTGCTTCCATAGCTAAACCCCACAAAAAAAATTTATTCTATGAGCTTAATATCAAAAATCCATTTTTATTCTTAATTTAAATCACACAAAAAAAAAGTTCTAGAATTTTCGAAAAAAAAGTTTAAAACCCAAAAGAAGGAAAATTCGAACTTCAAACAAAACCCAGAAAAAAATTTTGCAAAAAAAAAAAAAAAAAAAAAGTGAAAAAAAGATTTGAGTTTTGAGAGCTTGTGAAACTGCTTTTCTAAGTGTTAAAACTAGAAGAAGAGCTAAAAGAAAAGGTATTTCAGTGAGCTTTATTATCTGCTAAACTTAAGACAGTTGCAGAGCTCAGCTGAAACAGAGCTGGAAGTGTGATGATCTAAATTTTAATTTTTTCGAAAAATAATGTTTTTATTTTTTAGGAAAATAGAGTGAGATTGAGAAGAAAAATAAAAATAAAAAGAGTGGATTTTTGTGCTCTGTGATTTTTGATTTTGTGATTTGAAAGGAAAATTGGTGAGATAATAAGAAACCTTGTTTTTGTTGTTTTAGCTAATTGGGTGTCTTAACTTTCATAAAGACTGTCCGAATTGAGATTAATAAAATGGAAAAAGAAAATGTTTTGAATAATGGGCAATAATGAATTTTTTGTGATGATTTAATATTTTATGATAAAAATATGACATTTCGGTTTTGGTTGGAATCTGGTAGAGATATATAATATAAAATTAAATTGAAAGTGGGTAGAAGATTATTATCTTTATTTTTTTTTTTTTCTTTTTATCTTTTAAATTATTTTTTTTGGTACAAGTGGGCAAAGTGAAATGATAGTAATTATTATCATCATCAAGTATTTTTATTAATATAATATTATGTCTTTTTTATACTATTAAATATTATATCATTTAGGTGAACGAAAAGTAAAATTTGGTTGCCAAGAATTGAAGAAATTGTTTAGTAAGGGAAACAATTGTCTAAGGCAAGCATCCCCTTTTTTTGGGGCTTTGTGACAAGCATTGGCTTGTAACTACCAATACTGATAAATGCATAAGCAAAATCATAAATTTTAAAAGCAAATTAAAGCCTTATGTCAACATTTTTGCCTTTTTCCCCCTTTAAACAGTATATTCCTTCTTCTTTTTCTATGGATTTATAAAAATATCCTCTTCATTTACAATGAAAAGTTAAGGGGAGAGTAGAATACAAGTTACTCCAGTCTAGGGAAAGAAAAAAAAATTATGAGAAAAGTGAACCATAAAGAAAGAAACAAAACCCAGTAGTGCAATCTTTTGCTTAAGCAAAACGTATATAATTTTTTGTTTCAGCCTTCATTGCCAAAAAATGCTGACTTTGGTAAACCACATTTGACAAGCAAATTGACCAGAAATAAGTTATCAAATTCACAGACATTGATAATTCTGCTCACCCATAACTTGTTTTTTTTTTTTTTTTTTTTTTTTGATAGGTTCACCCATAACTTGTGAATGTAGCTTCCACCTAAAATATTAATGAGATTTCTTATTTCTTGTGTCACAACTCACAAAGTGTTTGTAGTTTGTCCAGTAATATATGCATGGTAAGTGAACAAATATTATTTTGATTCAATTACTATAAGAAAAAATAGGTTGAATTCACGTGCACCTATAATTTTCAAATGGTCTTTGATCTATTTGTAGCACTTATATCATATATATTATATGACCTAAACTCTTTGATTTTTGTATTTAATGACTTATTTAGATAAATATTTATGATGTGGTCCTACATTTGATTCTAAAATTAAGAAATAAAACTCATTAAGAATAAATAATTTAGGAGATATGACGCAAAACTGGAACTCTAATTTGGAATTTTAATTTTATTTTCTCTCAGCTTCACCTATTATTATATATATAGATTTCAATTATAATTACAGTTTAATTTTGTGTCATGTGTCCATAGTTTTAAAAATCGGATCAGACTAATCGGTTCGACCAAGAATTGAGTACCAACTCGGTCCAATGAAAGTGCTCAAAACCGGTCAAAAACCGGTCAAAATTGGGAACTGGAGACAAATCCGGTTTTGTCCCTAGTCTGGTTTTTAAAACCATGCATGTGTCTAATTTAATTTTCTTAATTTTGTGCCAACCTATTATATTATATTAAAATCATCTAGGTAATACCACTTCGCTCATTTAGATAAGGCTATCTTATCATCACAACTGTTGAATGTTGTCATGCTTAAACGCAATTTATAACCAAGTATATTATATTAAAATCAAAGCACATTAAAAATCTAAATTGAACCTAAATTAGCTTATATTTGTCACGTGTCCAATTAAATTTTTATTAATTTTGGTGCCCAATGATCCATTCATAATACTCAGTTCGAAAGTTAAGATGATCACTTCACTCACCTAGTTAATACTACTTCATGTTGAATGTTTTCTTGCATGTTGCAACTTAGTTTATTTAATAACAATGATAGAATTTGAACCTATAGTATGACAAAAGACTTTATAGTTGAACTAATTGGAACCTCTCTATTTTCAGTAAATTCAAACGTGTACTATCTTATCTACTTAAATGAAACTATAAAACTTGTATCAAAATAGAAAAAAAAAATTTTAACCAAAGATATAAATGTGTTATTTAAGTATCTCATTTATGGAATAAATGCATATTCTTTTTTGCAGTAAGTGAGTCCCACATAATTATAAGATCTACACATTGTGAGATAAAATAACATATATGGGATGCATAAGATAATTACTAGTACATCACCTTATCCAGGAAAAAAGAGAGGCATTGCACATAACGCTGCATAAACCGCATTGACACCCAATTGACAAGAGTTATGTATCTTAATTGATTGGCAACTATTGGTGTGTATGTAACATCCAGTGTTCAAATCCCCATAATGTAAATGAATTATGATCATGTGCAAGTATGGCATCTTTCATAAGTTGATTATCATTTGAAGTGTGCTCGGTTCCCTGAATTTTTCTACAAATGATCTCTCAAGGTTAATGAATATATTTATTGATACAGTAAATAAGCCCAAGTCAGTGTATATATATTCAACCTTTTTAGTATGGAGTGATGAAAGGAAAGGAGAGACTTATCTTAGTATATAAAGTACATCTTTGTAATTTTGTTCAACTTCAAGAGCCAAAGGGAAAATTCAGGTCATCTCATGTGCTCAGATTACCAGTGGATGTTAGTGTGGCTGCACATGTTTTAGTGCCTTCCACCTTATTCTTACTGGTCTTATCCTCTTCCCAAAAAAATGTTTATTTAAAACGCAGTGGAGCATTTTTTTTTTTTTTGTTGTTGTTGTTGTTGTAAATTTTTAATAAAGTATGCAAATTTAATTACATTTTGACACAATATGGATTTTATTTTTAAAAATATGTAAATAGTAAAAGACAAAGTGGGTTGGGGTGGGGTTTAAATAACAAATATAAAGTATCACAAAAATATTATTACCATTTAATTATTACTTGAACTTCACACAACATAGAAAATTATTGGGTACACTAGTAATACAATTAATCGTATTACTAGTACTCCAATTCAAGTTAGCTAATATAAAAACTAAATTTTTTCCGTATGAGTTTTTGAGCTTACATTATATTTTTGTATTATAGGTGACTCATTTAAATCAAAACTGAGAGAAATTTCTTAAAACTGTTCTAACATTTCTAATGGCAAAAGTTAAATATTGACTAAAGTGTAAAGCTATTATACTGGCTGTTTTGAAAATAATGCTTTTATTTATCTTTATAATTATATTTTCTTTTTATTTATATTTTTCTAAATATGATTAATCAAAGTAGTTTAGAGATCAGATGGGAGAAGAAAGGGAAGTGATTACTCTTCAAATAGAAAATAATATTATTTTTAATATGGGACCACAAACATCATTGACCAAGTAAATTCAAATTGAAAATAAATATAATACTTACGAGATTAGAGGTATCTTTTTCTAACAAGGTTTTAGGTAAGTTACCAAAAACAAGGAAATATATAATAAAGAAACTATGTTTAGATAAGAACAAGTTAATTAATTAACTATTTAAATGTTTGAGAAATTGATAAATATGGTGACGAGCCCAATGTACATTAGCTTCCACAACTTTCTTTTTTTCTTTTTGGTTTATTTTATTGAGTATATCCGCCTGCATATATTCATAATTGCTTTTTACTTAAAAAAAATTTTCTCCAATCTTTTTTTTTGTTAATTCAGACCTAACTTATGGAAAGCGAAAGGGCATATTTAAGAAAAATTAACAAGTATATAATTTACATTTTACCACTTCAAAATTCCAATTTTACAAAACATGTGTTGCATGTCCACATCAAAAAAGACCTATTAGAAGCAGTCTATGGAGTATTTACTAAATTATATATAATTTGCCGAAAAATGCTGTGCCAATAATAAAGAGGATGAGTGCCCGACAAACAAAGAAAAAGAAAAATAAGGTGAGGATAAAAGTATTATTAGCTTTTATGCTTTATATAAGAGTTTATATTAGAAGAACTAAAATGCTGGATTTGGTTTTTCAGCAAAAAAAAAAAATGTTGGATTTGGTAATAAGAAGTGTGGAAATTTATGACCAATTGAAAAAGAATTCTGTTCCACTGTCAAGCTTAAATTGAAATTTCTGGCGAAGTAGTAGTAGTAGCAGTAGTAGTAGTAAATAGAGTCAAAGGATCAATGGGGGAATATCAGTCAAATGGTCTGTTGAGATTCCAGATTGGTTCTTTTCACTAGTCAAACTGCAGGTCTTTTACATCTTTCGGGATTTCTAGGACCATCGATCTTCGTGTCTTTCTGTTGTTTCTTCTTCCCCTACTGGGAGTAGGAAATTCTTGCTTCCTATATAATCGCTAGTAGGCATTTTTTTTTTTCTTTTTCTTTTTTAATAAACCGACTTTGGCCCAGTGCATAGAAAATTGAATCCGTAGTTGAGATGGTAAAATGTGTCAAATATTTATCATTTTTTTAATATTTTAAATGGTTTAGTGCTCCTTGTGAACTAGATCCAGTCCTTTGCCCATTTTATGAATAATAAGAGGAAAAGATTTAGAGTATTTTTTTTTTACTTGAGCGTCATCATAGTAGTATTTACAATTGACTTTGTTTCAAAGCTATTTTTATAAAATTCTTTAAATCAAGTTTACTTTGAGGAAGTGGAGGCATACTTGGACAACAACTATATGATAATTCATCGTGTGAGCAAGTTGTGGCAAAAGTTATAACTTTAGTTATGGTCTTAACATTTTTACAAGAAATGACATGAATTCTTAGACAATATAGAACAATTTGATGCACGCTACATGGTAAACAAATTTATGAAACTAAGGTCATTATAAAATACTAGCGTAGCAAAAAATTTCATTAAAAAATTAGCAAATAATTAAATTTATTTATAATAAATATTGACATGGTAAACAAAATTCATGAAATTGAGGCCACTTTGATGTCATGGCATGAATTTATTTCGTCACGATAGTATTTTTCATTTATTAGATGACGATGAAGACATTTTTTGAACAATTTTAAAAGTATAAGGACTAAAGTAAAACATTTTAAAGAATCAAAACAATTTAGAAATAAAACTTAAATGTTAAGAATCAAATATGCGTTTTAACTATTTCAAAAATAAATTGCAATTAACCATTATTATTATGTACAAAGCTAACTCTTAGAAATGACCACTTACCCATCATTTTTTTAAAGCCATATTACAATGGTCTTGTTACGAATTAGTCTCGTAAACAAAATAAAAAATGAAATGATTAAATATTTTTCTATATATATATATATATATACTCTATAAACACATTTCAATATGCAAGTTAAGTATTTTATAATTATATAAACCTGTACTACAAAAATATATATACATTAAAATTCAACAAACTTGAGCCAAGCTTGACAAAAAGAGTTTGAAATTTTTAACCTATCTTTAATCATTTATCATTTAGGCTCTAAATAGTTACAAAAAGAAACAATAATATAAAAGTCCAGCATCTTTATTCGAAATTGTAATATTCGCTATTTGGAGAGCTAAAGTCTTCAAGTATTGAATAAAAAATGAAGTTCTCTCTCCCTTTAATATAAACAACCAAATTATCTACGAGAAACTCACCCCCTTTCGTTGTGTAATATTGTTTTAATGACTTTCAAAATTAAATATGTTCATTCACTATTTGTCGTGAATACTGAAAGAGTAAAAACAAAGACAAATCAACCTATCAATAAGATAGTATTTCTTTGCCTTTGTCTCTACTAACTTTCAACATAATTTTGTAATAAAAACGATGCAACTATCCTTTATAAATACTAAACATCTCTGGAAAATAGTAGAATATGGCAAAAATTTGAAAATAAGAATCAAAGTATCTGTAGGGTCTATTTTTGTAGCCCAAGCCCAAAAGGTTTGGATTATAAGCCCACTCGACCCAAAACAATGAATTTGTAGAGAATTGGTAAAAGAGCTAGGCTGATTATGAACTAAACAATAGTTAACTATGGTGTTCAAGAAGGAACTAATATAAAAAACACACTTCAAGGCTTTTCAATTTGATGTCCGAAGAGGAATATTATTGAATAAAAAATGAATACAACTCTCCAAAACCCTCCCCCTTCTCCTCCAGAGGCTTTTTCTTTATATAGCATCCTTCCTCATCATCTTCATCGTCCATTTATTCTTTATCTAAGTGTCCACTTGAGTATGTGTCACGTCAGATCTCTTCTTTAGCTTTCTATGAGTGATAGTAGCTGGGATGACACTGTTCAGGAGTCTTCTCCACATTAATGCAGCCAGAAAAGCAGATGCAGTGCACTTAATGTGGCAGTGGCAGCTTTTCCTTTTAGATATTTCTCCATTCTTCTTATCTCCAGTCATGTCCAAAGCTTATTCAGATCGCTGAAGTCATTAGTAAGATCATTCAAACCTTCCAGATATTCGCTTGACCAAGAATCTTTACATCCAAGGAGAATGATCTCTTCGGACTGATCCCCTTCACTTCCAGGTATCTTTCTTTCATGCGGACTCCTTCTCAATAACTTTCGCCTCTTCGGATACACAGTAACCTTCAGATAGGGCCTTGGGCCCAATACATAAGTTTGGGTTTCCACCCCCCACAATAGCCCCTCAAATTTTTAATTTTTCCCTCGCATCCGAGGAGAAAAAATAGGATTTTGATTTGCTACGAAGTAAAAGTCAAAATACAAAAATATCTGAGTTCACACGTGTAGGAGCATAGATTTAGGCGCTTCATAACTGCTACTGTCATTTCAATATTCCCAAAGCGCTATTAATTACTCCAGGCGGTGTTTTGTCTCTGTTATCCAATGGTGGACTACTAATCCAACGGACGTGGTTCTTCCTCGGAATTTGGGCGGGATGACTCCTACCCCTTCGTTTGTCTCTATATAAAGCCCCAGAAGAGGCTTTTCCTCTTTTACTTTACAGATTCTCAGACTTTCCAGCGAACTAAAGCATTCAAATCCACCGAGCTCTTCAATAATCAAAGCCAGAATCTGCAAGAATCTCTACGAGTTTAAAGATCATTCTCCTATCTAGTTCGTGTAAGTTCTCATACACTCAAATCTTTCATCTTCTCCTCGGACACCTTCCTTGTCCTTCGAGTAGTCGTTCCCTAGTCACTGCGTTAAGAATCTCCTCTTTCTTGTTTATCTAAGATGGGTAGATTTCAATATCTGGTGGACAACCCTGCTCAGATGGATGAGTTTAGGGCCACATACCGCATACCTGAAGATGTGGGTTTGAGATATTGCTCTCCAGAAAGAATACTAACAGATTGGAAGTCGAGTGAAGTGATAATCCCCATCATCGCCTTCCTGGAAGGAGGAATGACTATCCCCATGGGCCCCATCACCACTAATTACCTTCGAAACCATAGGCTTAGCTCTGAACAATGTGCGCTTAATATCTTTAGAATTTTAGGAGCCATTGACGATTTGAACCGTCACCTGGTATTGGGACTCACCTGACGGGACGTGGTACACATGTACGAGTGCCACAGTAAAAAAGAAGCGAGATATTATCTAAAATCTCGATCCAACGCTGTTAGGCTCCTCTCCTGCCTTCCCAAATCTAACAAAGGGATGAAAGACGATTATCTGATTGTCTCAGGCGCGTGGCATGACGGTCTTCACTGTCCAACCCAACCAGGAGAGCCAGGTGAGGGCATCCTAGATTTAGGTTTGCTAACAGTAGATTTAGGATCGACGTTTCTTAACAATTTTGTCCTCTCTTTCTTATTATTTTCAAGTTTCTGACTAAGTTCTGTTGTGATGTTGACAGATAAAAACCACGTTTCTCCTCGGCTGAGTCTCACAAACACCGATGCGCTCAACTATCTACTACGATCGAAAATTTTTGTAAGTGAAGACGAGCAACTCCGGTCGGTTCCCCTCATTCTTGGTTACACGCCCAAACCATCCAATTTTCAGCCGCTCGACAACGCGATAAGACAAGGAAACCATCGCATCAACCACATCGACGTTGCTCGGAAAGATTTTTTGGCTCCGTTCGATCTTCCCCCCGTTCCACATCTAAACCCGCAGGGTGTACCGCTGCTCGTTCAGCCGGTTCAACAGATTCCCCTCAAGCCAGCAGCAGAAGGCAAGGGTGTTGCTTCTTCGACTTCATCACTCGAAAAGCAAATTAACAAATTTACCTTTGGAGAGGCCTCAGAAGAGGTTCGAGTGATACACGTTTCTGACGCCGAGGAGGAAGTTGACAGGCAATCTAGTGTCTGCCCTCTTGTCTTAATAACAGCTATTCTAGAAGTCTCTTCAAACGAAGAAGACGACATGGCGAGCTTGAAAAATCTGATGAAGAATAGGAACAAGAAGGTTGGGCCCAAGGAGACTGGGACGTCTCAGCCAGTTGTTAGTCTTCCTCCACCACCTCCTCAAATTCCCTCTGATCTCGGCCTAAAATCATTGCCAGATATGAAGAAGAAGAGGCCCATTACGATCGACGAAGAGAGGGAGGTGGTGCCTACAAAAGGGGCAAAGCAACAAAAGGTAGATAAGGGCCAGCGGAAAAAAAAGGGCTTCGTCCTCCGAGAGCCGAGATGAAGCTCTTGCCACTGAGGTGCGCCGAGGGCCATAAACCTGGTCCCCTAAGCTGGAGCTGGACGGTGCTCCCATCCCCTGGGATACCTTCCTCAGGAATTACCATGGGGGAAGGGCATGTTTGGTTGCTGAAGTCCTGGAGCAGCCATTCCTCCTTCCGAAGGATATGGAGTCTTACAGGCACTTCAGCCAATATGAACTCTTTTTATCCCTCAAAAGGGATTTGGCCATGGTAAGTGAACCAGTCCATTTTTTTTTATTAAAATGTTGATTAATTAATGTAATTAGTTTTTTTTTTATTGAAATTCTTTCTTCTACTATACAGGTTACCTAGTAGGTTTACGTGGCCGAAGAGTAGAATAAAAGAACTTTTAATGAAGCCCAGGCCGAGGCTCATACTCGGTCTGAGGTTGAAAAATCCCTGGGTAGTCTGAAAGAAGATTACTCTCGGCTGTCCGAGCAGCTAAGGGATATGATAAGCCAAAGGGACAATCTTGATGCTGGCTTGAGGAATGCTGAAAAGCAAGCCGAAGACCAACGCAAGCAATTGCGTATGACTGAGATCAATCTGGAGACAGAGAAAAAGTCAGTCAAAGGTCTTCGTGCTGAACTAAAGAAAGCCAAGGAAGCTGCTTAGTTGGCCGAAAAAGCTGCTCAGCTAGTCAAGGAGGCAGTGGAGGCTGAGAGACAGGCAGCATATACTCTTGGGGTGGAGGAGAACCAACTCAGACTTACTGAGTAGTTCGTCAAGGTCTGCAGGGAATATTGTGATGTAACTTGGGATAAAGCCCTTGAAGATGCTAGAGTCCCTCCAGAGGCTGACTTGAGGCAGCCTAAGAGCATTTTCTACCATCCAGACATCTGCGAACTGACAGAAGCTCCAGAGCAGCCGGTAGTCGACTAGACCCTTCCTGATCCTACTGAAGCACACCAAGAGTCTGGTCAGATTGGAGACCAGGGCAAGCAGGCTAAGGATTAGATTACAGATGTTGCCACCTAGCCCAGCTATGCTGCTGACCCTTTGGCTTCTCAGACGAAAACTTAGACACCTAGGGATTTCTATTTTGTACTTGTATTAGTGTTTTTTTTTTTTTTTTTTATGTAAGGGATTGCAATGTACTTTCTTTTTAATTAATGAAATTATTTTTCTATTTTCTATTTTCATCGTACTTGTTATGAAATTTACTATTGTAGTATAGGCAGACTTAACAATAATATCAGACCAGTGATGTAAACACCTTATTCAAATACTGGAAGAAGTAGGTCATACAAGAGTTATTAACGAACATAAAATGCAATGAATGATGTGAAGATATTACAGATTTTCTTGGATTTTCGGATTATTTCAATATTTAAGACTACAAGACGAAATTATTTAAGCATGATTTGTTAAATTTGAACTTTGATAATGACTATAAGACAGTGTTAACTAACCCATATCATCTGGTCCGAGGACTTCAGGCATGATTGGATTTAAGTTTAAACACTTAGAAGACTTGTAAACGAGTGTTAACTAACCCAAATCATCTGGTCCGAGGACTTCAGGCATGATTGNACTTGAGTAAGCTCTCTGAAGGAGTCGATGGAATCTGCTTCTAGGCTGTCAAACCATCTCATTGAAACCGGTCCAAGACTGGAGGGAAAACTTTGCACATCAGAGCCTCATCTTTAGAATAGACAACCATCCTCTGATTAAAGTGACTCACATGTTCCACAGGGTCCATTTATCGTTATAAATGATGAAGGTTGGCTGGTTAAAACGCCAAGGAAGTCTCGCTCCTTCAATCTTGTGCGTGAAGGGTGACCTAGAGATTTGATTTAAGGCTTTGCTCATAGCATCGTTCCCTACACCTCCACGTGATGGGCTTCAAGGTTGCCTCTTGCGACGGTGCTCCTCTTCATAGGAAAATGATTCACTGATTGGTGTCCAAGATCTCTGCTCGTAAGTGACATCTTGCTCGTCACCCAAATCTTCATCAAAATGTGAAGAAATCTGTTTCCTCTTTGCATGGCGTAACTCCCTCTTTAGCCTCTCAATTTCCAATTGCATATTGTGGTTCTTCTCTACCTGAGACACGTGACTTCCTCCATGTGGTTGGCTTCGCTTAGGATGCGTAGTATGCACACTGCCTTCACGATCTTGTCTCTGCTCCAAATTAAGAAAAGGGTCTATGTGTTGGGACGCCCTAGATTCTGCTGGTTGTTGCCCTAATTCAACCATTATCAACTGTTGCTTCCACTTTCGCTCAAGCTCTTCCACAGAGGCGCCAATTATAGGATTTATTTTTGTAACCCAAGCCCAAAAGTTTGGATTATAGCCCACTCACACCAAAACAATGAATTTGTAGAGAATTGGTAAAAGAGTAGGCTGATTTAACTAAACAATAGTTAACTATGGTGTTCAAGAAGGAACTAATATAAAAAACACACTTCAAGGCTTTTCAATTTGATGTCCGAAGAGGAATATTATTGAATGAAAAATGAATACAACTCTCCAAAACCCTCCCCCTTCTCTCCAGAGGCTTTTTCTTTATATAGCATCCTTCCTCATCATTTCATCGTCCACTTTTCTTCATCTAAGTGTCCACTTGAGTATGTGTCACGTCAAATCTCTTCTTTAGCTTTCTATGAGTGGTAGTAGCTGGGATGAACTGTTCAGGGGTCTTCTCCACATTAATGCGCCAGAAAAGCAGATGCAGTGCACTTAATGTGGGGGTGGCAGCTTTTCCTTTTAGATATTTCCCCATTCTTCTTATCTCCAGTCATGTCCAAAACTTATCCAGATCCTGAAGTCATTAGTAAGATCATTCAACCCTCCAGATATTTGCTTGACCAAGAATCTTTACATCCAAGGAGAATGATCTCTTCGGACCACTGGTGCTCTCTTCGGATGATCCCCTTCACTTTCAGGTATCTTTTTTTCATGCGGACTCTTCTCAACAACTTTCGCCTCTTCGGATACACAGTAACCTTCAGATAGGGCCTTGGGCCCAATACATAAGTTTGGTTTCCACCCCCCAGTATCAATTGAAACTTTAACCAAACTATAAAGAGCTAATCTAGCTCTTCTATATGTCGATTGGCACTTTTTTTTTTTTTTTCTTTACTCCAAAAATTCCATTTTCCTTGTGGTATTTTCCGAATTTCTTAGGGATAAAAATTAAATACATCATTTTATTACCAAAAAATGAAGTCCCCAAGTTTCTAGAACTCCAAAAAAATATTTCTTCATAAATAGATTAAAAAAATTTTGTTAAAAGAATAATGAATTAGAAATTAACTGGCCAAAAGAGGCATTGTTGTGGCTAAAAGCCTAAATGAGGAGTCCAAATCTTCTGTCCCACTTTTTCTGCTCTACTCTATACTCCACCAATAAATATTTGTCACATGTTCACCTAATTAATTAAATACTACCATTATTGACTTATTAATACTACAGTTATTAATTAATAGTAGTATTTAATTAATTAGGTAAACATGCGACAAGTATTTATTGATAGAGTATAGAGTGGAGCAGGAAAAGTGGGACAGAAGATTTAGATTCCTAAATGAGTACAAACTAGTAGCATCAAAATTCAAAATAACATAGAGTTTAGAAGTGAGAGGGGGGGGGGGGGGGGAACCCCTTTTAGCAAGAGTGTTTACACACCTATTTGCTTCTTGATACACATGGTTCACTTTGATTTGCTAAAACTTGCCGAAAAGGAACTTGCAGTCATTTAGAAGTGAGGAGTAAGCCCTATTAGAGACAGACTTAGGAGGATAATGCATTAGAAATTAACTAGCCAAAAGAGGCATTGTTGTGGCTGAAAGCCTAGAGGAGTACAGACTAGTAGCATCAGAATTCAAAATAACATAAAGTTCAAAAGAAGGGAGGGGGAGGGGGAATTAAATACAACAAAATCCATGGATAACAAGCAACCCCCTTTAGTAAGAGTGTTCGCACACCTATTCGCTTTCCAATACACATGGTTTACTTTGACTTGCTAAAACTTGCCAAGAAGGAATCCGCAGTCATTGGATAACAAGCAAACCCTTTAGTAAGAGTGTTCGCACACCTATTTGCTTTCCAATACACATGGTTTACTTTGACTTGTTGAAACTTGCCAAGAAGGAACCCGCAGTCATTTAGAAGTGAGGAGTAAGCCCCGTTAGAGACAGACTTAGAAAGAACTAGATCAACAACAATTTTGGCATCAAGTTCAACAACTAGGTGGGAGATTTCCAATTGAGGGACCAATAAAAAATCATCCCTTAGAGCCCAGAATTCAATAATAAATACTAGTAGCCACTCCAATGTGTCTCATGTAGCCTTTAACCCAATTGCCCTGTGAATCGCGAATTGAACCTCCACCTCCTACCTCCCCAGGATTTCCTAGAGATGCCCCATCCGAATTTAATTTGAACCAATAAATAAAACTCAACACATGTGGGGCTCTCTCTTGTAGGCAAATGCATTGGTCATCTCAAATTAGGTTTTGTCGAGCCAACCTAGTTGGTATTTGAAATTTGCCTACCGAGTCACATCGCACTACAGGCTTATTCGAGTTGCGCTGTGTGTTTCATATTTGAGCCTATTTTTTTAATTTTGAGCCCATGTTTTGTTTGTTTTAAAATTTGGACCTATAAATCTATAATTGTTAGTTTTTAATATTGGGCCAAATCCCAAATTGGAAAATAAATTGGATTTGCATTAAGAGTAGGGATTTGTTTTACTAAGTTTTCAACTCACTCTCTTCTCTGAAGAAAATAAAAAAGAATATATTGAAAGATGAAGAGTTTTGGTTACAATGCTAATGTAGAGTGAAGATTAGTGAAACTTCGGCCAGTCTCGAGCATAGACACTCTCATGCATAGACATGCATTCCGGTTTCAGTATCAGTCTCGGAGAGGCCTGATATGACAGTCCGTCATCCCTATGGGGCTTTCTTTTTCTTTTCTAGCACTTCCAGGCTGGGCTGGGCTACCTTCAGGTCTAGCATGTATGTGGTCAAAAGAGCAAAAGCAAGGTTAAGTGGCCCACAAAGAAGGTCAAAACTCATAAGGGCTGAAATATCAAGACCCACTTTGTTAATAAAGATACTTATTTTATCTGTTGATTTAATTTATTTTAGAAGTAGGGCCTTGGTTAAACAAAGTCTTCTGTCGGGGCCCAGACTTGAACAATGCTAACCATTAAATAGGGACAACTTAGCAATTATGTTTCCAAAAATGCTTGAGCTTTGTAACCAAACCTATTCACAGTGGGGCTTGGTTTCCAAGAAAGAAAAAACCTAGGCTGAGGTCAATCCAGCCTAAGACGAGCCCATTTGCCATCCCCATTGGCGAGTAATCGAGGTCTGGTACATTTTTTCTTATAACCTTTACAAGTGGAATTCGTTTGGTATCTTGAGAAAACTCAATAATTGCTCTAAGTTTTTCAAAGATAAGTCCCTTCAATTTCTACTGATAAAATCTTTTTGCTTTATGAATCATTTGTCCAATAATTCCATACTGTGTTGACAAAACCTTCAAGAACTAACGAATTTTGAAATGGGAAGGAAAAAAAACTAGAATACCAGCTCAGTTGGTTAAAACTTTTTTTTTTTTTTTTTTTTGTTAGAAGTTGGTGCTATTGGTCAGTTTGAATTAATCTAAGTCATTTTAATGCTAAATTGGGACCAAATGTGAAATATAATTATAATTGTGCTACAGTCTGTGGACAGTCCAGTACCCTGACCACTTTATGGGCCTAATCTTAGCTCAAGTCATCATACAGGATTAAGTTGATTCAAATTAATGAATTATAGGACTTGGGCCGAGTCTGACATGATTCAATCGTTGTAAGGTAAGCTAAATATATATATATATATATTTTAAAAAAATAATAAAAAAAACACCAAAACCTTCTAGGATCAAATACGGCCCATTTTCACATCTCGTCCACAACAAAAATTAAAGCCTTTGGCAATTTTCGATGTCCAGTTAAGGCCCCTCTCTCATTGGTTAGTGGCTCTAATTGAAGAGATATTTTATACAGAAAATTATTAGATACTTTCAAAATATAATGACATGGTACTCAGTCATCTCCTTATGAATTTAATTAGTAAGATCTATGATCCATGAATATGAAAGAAAAGAGTATTACGTTATTGTACTACAAAAGTATTTAATAATTACTTATTTGGTACATTCTGGATTAGGTCTTGACGGGACTGACAAACTCATTTACTGAAGACGATGACCATAAGTCCAACGAAGACATCCCTGAACGAGCAAATTAATACCCACTGACAGGATTGACGAACTCATTCACTAAGACGACCTCAACAATACAGACGAGGGCATACTTGGACGAACAAAACCAATGCCCACGTCACTGACGAGGGTAAAGCCATCCATTCAATACAGCCAATTAATACATAGGGCAGTTACAGATCCAGCTGTGTGAGCCGTTGGCGCACATTGAAGCCACATTATGAGGCACGAAACGTTACTAAGAAGAGCACTAAAACCACCTTAATTGCCCCAACGGCTAGGAGCTGTAACCGCATATATAAAGCTCCACATTGCCAAGTGCAAGGTACATACACATATAGACACTAAGAGATCTCTTTCAATTTTGTTCAATTACATTGTTTATTCCCAAGAGAGCTTCTTATACTGACTTTGGCATCGGAGGTATTGTGGCAGGCACCACACCGGTGACCACCTTTGAGAGTATGTTCATACAGGCTGAGGATTGCTTCCATCTGACCAACTCAACTGACGAGCTTACGGTTCATCAGTATAACTCTACTGACAAACTTACTCTATTGACGAACTTATTCTACTGACGAACTTACTTGACTGACGAACTTACTTGACTGACGAATTTACGCTTCATCAGTTTGGCGCCGTCCGTGGGAACGACGTTTTCATGTTCAATCTCGAAAAAGTAGTTTCCGATCAACAATTTCTCTTAGATGGAGTCCAATCATGATTCCGCAGCCCTAGCACAACAAGTTCAGGCTCTTGCAGCCACCGTTGAAGAACTGACCAGACAAAATCAGGAAATGAAGCTACGGCTTCAACAAGAGGAGAATCGGTCTAAGGGGAATCAGGATGACGAGGGAGATAGCAATAGAAGAAGTGACCATCGAAGGCCTACTACTCCAACCGAGTAGAACTCGGACTTGCTCCAGGAGATGAGGAGGGAGATGGACGAACTTAGGAATGCCATCAAGGAAAAAACAGAACGGAGTGTGGATCGAATGGTCAGGGAAACGGATTCGCCGTTCACCACAGCAGTCCTTGACTGTCCAGTGCCATCGAAATTTCGGCTACCTCAACTTGAACCCTTTGATGGGCTAAAGGACCCTCAAGATCACCTTAACACCTTCAAAACGACACTAGGACTCCAGCAGCCCCCAGACGAAATATTATGTCGTTCCTTCCCAACCACTCTCAAGGGAGCTGCAAGGGAATGGTTCACAAAGTTGCCAACATCTTCCATTGACACCTTCAAGCAGTTGAGCAACGCCTTTCTGCGTCACTTCATTGGAGGACAACGTCCAAAGAGGACCGCAGATCATTTACTCACCATCAAACAAGGAGAGAAAGAAACCTTGAGGTCCTATGTGAAACGCTTCACTCGAAAACCCTGGAAGTGGACGAAGCTGACGATAAGGTGCAGTTGACGACCTTCAAAGCGAGACTGCGATCTAGGGAGTTCGTTTCTTCACTCGCAAAAAATCCTCCAAAAACAATGGCGGAGATGCTCTTGAAAGCACAGAAGTACATGAACGTAGAAGAAGCATTGGCTGCCATAAGGAACGTGGAAAAACCAGGGAACAAGGAAAGAAAGGAGGACGAACGTAGAGGACAGAAAAGGGACCGCTCAGATCGTCGGTTCAGTGACGAAGGTAAGTCTAAATGGGGTTTCTCCCGTCGGGGTTCTCGTTGTGGTTCTGTAAACCCACATGGGAAGGACCTTACCGAGTCACCCACTACTCCAGACAAGGTAGCTATCACTTGGAAACCCTAGACGGACAGAGGCTCTCGAGGCCATGGAACATCGAGCACTTGAAGAAATACCACCAACAGATGTAACAGAAAATGTATTCGTCATTGAAATTAATAAATGAACTATTTAGCTAATGTCTCCATAACAAGCAGGTCTGAGCACAAGTCTCAAAAATGGCTAAGTAACAAGATTCCGCCTCGACGGATGTAAGTTACTGACGATGACAAGATCCCTAAAAGGGTGTAAGTCACAAAAGCTGATAAGTAACAAGATTCCGTCTCGACGGATGTAAGTTACTGACGATGACAAGATCCCTAAAATGGTGTAAGTCACAAAAGCTAATAAGTAACAAGATTCCGCCTCGATGGATGTAAGTTACTGACGATGACAAGATCCATAAAAGGGTATAAGTCACAAAAGCTAAAAATGGCTAAGTCAAAAATGACTTAATAGGGTGTAAGTCACAAAAGGTACTGAAGAAGTTATAGACAAAAGGTACTGACGAAGATAAGGGAAGGAAGGAATTCAGAAACAAAGGTTCAAAAAACTGAAAACTAGCGGGAAACCCGATGTTCACATGAATTGGGGTTATTTACAGCCCAAAAGCTTTCACATTCTACGGTCGTCATTACAAGTCTCGACGACCACAGAATCGGGGGGCAACTGACGGGACTGACGAACTCAAAAACTAGCGGGAAACCCGATGTTCACATGAATTGGGGTTATTTACAGCCCAAAAGCTTTCACATTCTACGGTCGTCATTACAAGTCTCGACGACCACAGAATCGGGGGGCAACTGACGGGACTGACGAACTCATTTACTGAAGACGATGACCATAAGTCTAACGAAGACATCCCTGAACGAGCAAATTAATACCCACTGACAGGATTGACGAACTCATTCGCTAAGACGACCTCAACAATACAGACGAGGGCATACTTGGACGAACAAAACCAATGCCCACGTCACTGACGAGGGTAAAGCCATCTATTCAATACAACCAATTAATACATAGGGCAGTTACAGATCCAGCTGTGTGAGCCGTTGGAGCACATTGAAGCCACATTATGAGGCACGAAACGTTACTAAGAAGAGCACTAAAACCACCTTAATTGCCCCAACGGCTAGGAGCTGTAACCGCATATATAAAGCCTCCACATTGCCAAGTGCAAGGTACATACACATATAGACACTAAGAGATCTCTTTCAATTTTGTTCAATTACATTGTTTAATCCCAAGAGAGCTTCTTATACTGACTTTGGCATCGGAGGCATTGTGGCAGGCACCACACCGGTGACCACCTTTGAGAGTACATTCATACAGGCTGAGGATTGCTTCCATCTGACCAACTCAACTGACGAGCTTACGGTTCATCAGTATAACTCTACTGACGAACTTACTCTATTGACGAACTTATTCTACTGACGAACTTACTTGACTGACGAATTTACGCTTCATCAGGTTTTTTTTTTTTTCTTTTTTTTTTGGGAATATTTCTACTATACTTAGACTCTTAGAGTTAGAGATTCTAATTGTGCTATACTCACATTGGACACCAATTCTAAAGTGATCCACAATGCAAAGCACAAACTCATTTTCAAGTCGAATTTTGTGCCCAGTCATCTCATACTACTAGCCTGCCATAACTCTTCAAATCCAAAGCATCCACTAGTAGGGATCTGCTAGTTCAGTCCAACAGAAAAAGGTTGTTTGAATGTATATTTTCAATCTCTAATTTAATTTTCAGTGCTGTTATTATTATTAATAAGATTACTATCCAAAGATCATATAATAACTCCAATAACATAGCTGAAGTCAACTTCAAAGTTCTGTCACTCGAAAGAATAAATATGTATGCTTTACATGACAAAAGATTATGCGATTGTTGTCTCTTTGCAAGGTGGAGCATTATGTAGCTTGATTAGTCCCATCATTGATTCATTATCAGAGGAGGCATAGTTGTTTAGCATGACATAAGAATAACAACAATTGACATATACGACAACTAGGTCTTCCAAACCTATAGCATCATGCAAAGGATGTCTACAAATATTGTCTCCGAATCTTCTTTCTAAATCCTCATTATATGAACAATGCCCTTTGGAACATTCATTTAATCACTTATCAGATACCTTACCTTTACTGTTTGCGTCAGCCCAAAAAATTCAACGGTTCATGTAATACAAGTAAAGGAGGCCAAGCACAAGCATCTGATGATAGATTCCACTTACAAATAGAAAAGGAATAATAGCTTGCAGCCAAGATTCCTATTAATTAAGCAGGTCATTTTGTTGTATTGTTTGGTCAAACTCAAGGTTATTTATAATGTAAAACTAATACATTTTAGTTATATTTGGCCGGCTATGCGGTTTTCTTTGGGGTTTGTTTTGCTTGCAATTTTTAATGATAGTTTAGATAAGAAGAAGAACATGGTCTCCTCACAAACTATGGCATTGTTTTTCTCGCCCAACATGTGTTGGTGTCTTTGGAGTGTTTGTTCATATTTGGGTATCCAAAAGGGTCAACTCAAATTTGAATTGAAGTCAACTTGCTTTCAACATGACAAACCACCTTGCAGTCCTGCCCAAGGTTGCCGCCTTGGCCAAATGTATTCTCGTTAATAGAAAATTCATGATTGTTTAATTCCCCCACTCTTCATTGTCTATTAAACTACATAAATCATAGGAACTAATATATCAACTTTTTAAACACACAAGATAAAAATAATAATAATAATAGTTTTTGATATGTAAGTTGAGAACTTTTTTAAACTTAACTAATATTTATGCCGAAAGGTCATATAACCAAAAAAAAAAAAAAAAAAACAAACAAACAACAACAACAACAATTGAAACTATACATTTTATAATTTCTAATTTATTCATTTGTATTTTATTTATCTATTTTGCAACAAATTTTTATTAGATTGCAAAAAGTCATTAATTTTTTTAATAAAAAACAATTTTACACAAATAGCCAAGCAAAGTTAATTTTAATTGAGATTTATTATATCATACTAATCACTTTAGTAACTATATATATATATATATATTGGTGATAATTCGATAATTATAATGGAGTAGAGGGATTTGAATTTTGGATATCTCTGTCAAAAATATCAAAAGGTACTCATAAGGCTCTTGGTAATAACTTGGTAATACTGTTATAAAAAAAATCTGCACTACCTATGTGTCGTGAAAGCCTTATGGTAAGATGACTTTTATCATCTCAATAATAACAAAATAACTATCTCTACAACTAATTAATATAAAAAATAATGGAAAAAAAATATCTCTTACACTCATTTTATATTGACTATTTTATACAATATTTATAATTGATGTGTTGATGTACACATTTTAAAAGACAAAAAGAAAATGTTCACATTTAAAACATGAAAGTGGATATGAGAGTATCATTATCCTAAAAAATTGATCCTTTTAAGCCTTCAAGGTGATTTTTTTAAATCAGATATATTCAACACGAATTCGTTCTTTGTAGGATGATATCTTGGGAGTCATTTCACTCCCAAAACTATGGTTTCCCATGGTTTTGCATGCAAGGCAAATCACCTTAGAAAACTTACAAATATGATTTAGTGGTTAACTAAGGGATAGATTCTGGTTGGAGGGTTTCACCTGCGTTTTAATTAGGATGGATTGTGGAATATCAAAATTGAAAACTGTGGGTTGACTGAGTCGGGGTGTCTTATGGGCTTTGGGATTTTACAAATTGACAAATGACAATAGTTTTTGGAAGATTTATAGAATTTTCTAAAAGAGCTTTAAATGTATATTATTCTTCTTACATAAATAATGAATTTCAAGATACATTTAATTTTGAGATTTATTATGGTGTGATTGGAAGAAATACGCATTTATTATGGTGAGATTTTTAAAGTATTCTATAATTACCCAAGTTTTTTAGAAATTGGAGATACAAATAGCATTAATGTGTTTTTTTTTTTTTTTGGACACAATGAGATTATGTGCGTCCAAAGAAGAAAAAAAGACAATGATATTTCCATGTGACTTCTAAATAATAGTATATTTATTTATTGAGTTTTCTCATTGAAAGAAGAAATCATTATTAGGTTCATTCAAATTACAAATAGCTTAAATTACAAATCACGCCAAAAGAAGCAAAATACCACGGACCCTGCTGACTAGTTGTTACTCTTAAAGCAAATTACCAACCCAACCTATCACAAATCAAGAACACCCTAGCTCCTATTTATTAAATATTTGTTTGGTCTGAACACGGCTATGCTTGAAGTTGGGTAAATCATTATTACCATTAACAAAATTTAGGGCCACAACCAATCCAAGCAAGACTGGTAGGTCTTAATGGTATCCTCAAGGATAATGAAAGAGTAAGAGGAAAATCTAGCCACAATTGAATACTGTACTCTCTTGTTTTTTTGGCTGAATGAATGAACCTTGTACTTACCAAGGGGCCAATGAGCATAAGCTTAAGATATGCATAGGAGATTTTATTCGTGATCAATCGTAATTAGCAATTATTAACAAATATTCTGTAGCACTACTTTGAGTATTAGACTAAGCTGAGAATCTCTTTTACCTAGGGAAAAAAGAATAAAAAGAGGCCTTTCTAGACAACAATGTCATGCCGCATGCTTTTCAAGGGCCAGATTATTGAATACCCTTCTAATCTTTTATCGAAAAAAAAAATTAATGAATACCCCGAAGACATTTTGCATAGTCAGAAAGTGCAAAGCTGTATGAACACAAACAAGAAAAGACCACAGAAGAGCATAAATTAAGTAAAGAGATTCTAATAACAAAACTTAAAAAAAAAAAAAAAAAAATCATAAGAATATACCAATTCAGTAAACAAGAAAGTATCATAATATATACGTGACACTTTTTTTTTTTTTGGTTTGATATGAAATTTTCAATATATAATTAATCCTTCTGAAGTGTCAGATCAATGAATTTGCAATTTGTACCAATATGATAAGAGATTGACGTGAAAGAGAACATTATTTATTTACCACTAGCTAGTCTTTATTCATTTCGACACTTTTATGGTAACTATTGGCTTATCTTCTGTCTTTAAGTTCATGGTAGATATAGAAATCTTGTTTATTTGTTTCCTTGTAAAAATCGACTCAGAGAGTCTTTTTATTATTATTATTATTTTTTTTTTTTTTTTTTTTGCAATTCTAAATGGTGAAACATTCAGACGATTTAAGGATGTAATAAAAAAATTTGAATGCAAGAAGTAAAGATCACAGCAACACTGTCTGGCTAGCATTATTATCAAATATTGTTTATTACTGACTAGGCATCATTTATGCCATCTTACAAGTTACAACTTATAAAGTTATTATTAGTCTCTTATCTTTTGCTTTGGTTGCTTTATAACATTTTGAACCAAATATTTTTTATTTTCGCCTGATAAGACATGTACGATCTTGCAAGTTGCAAGTGAGATCTTTGTCCATTGTCATAATAATAATATTTTAGTAAAATGTAGTCATAAAGAGTGTTAACTGTAATGGCCTTGTGGCCTGTTGGCATGCCGGCTTCTTTGAAGATTATATTAATTATGCTTAGAAAGAAAACAAATGTGCTTGGGATTGTGTATGGTCTTTTGGACCATAACCATTTAGTGGGAACATTATCTGCAAGTCTATCTTACAATTAAAATTTAATTTTCTAAATCTAACAGCATACTAAGAGCATCAGCATCCGGAAGTGGGAATGTCAAATGCAAAGGTTATTTAGCATTAAGAGTCACAAATCACTCAGCAATTGGAAGGCTATATGGCATATGTCAAATTTTTTTTGAGATTTTGCTACAGTACCATCTCAAATGTAAGATGGTACTGTAGCTGAATGTTATAAAAAAAAATAATTTTTTAATACTTTCATTTCTCTCTCCTCTCTCATTTTAACCCGCCAGCTTCTCTCTCCTTTCTCATTTTTTCTCTTTCTTTTCTGTCTCTTCCTTCTCTCTCTTCTTACTGCTCTCTCTTCTTCAACGGAATGGAGGCAACGGCAGCGTGGAGGCTCGATCAGAAAAGCTGCGGTGGAGGCGTGGAGGTCGTGGGTTTCCGGCGTTTGGGTGCTGTTTTGCGTTTGGCGTTTGGATCGAAGATGGTGATGATGATGACGGGTCTGGGATGAATAGAGACGGCGACCCTCTCTCTCTCGCCATCGCTACCGGTGAGAACTGATGGTTTGGGTTTGGTGAGAACAGATGGGTGGCGGCGTGGGTTTGCTGCCTGGGATTTTTTTTTTTTTTTGGTGTTGACGGTATTATGGGTTGCTGCGTTGTGGTGGTGGATTGGTGGGTGGCGGAGATCGGTGGAGCTGTGGTGGGTGTTAATGGGTTTTTGTTTTTTTTGGTTATTTTGTTTTGTTTTTTTTTCTGGGTTTGCTGGTATATGTGATCGGAGGAGGCTGGAAGATGGATTGGAGGCTGGGTTGATATGGATGATGGATTGGAGGAGGCTGGGTTGATATGTATAGTTTTGTCTGGGTTTTTTTTTTTTTTTTTTTTTTTTTTTTTGGGTTTTCTGGGTTGATATGGATGATGGATTGGAGGAGGCTGGAAGAAGATGAAAAGTAAAGTAACGGAGGATATATTGAAGGGACGGGTGTGGGGTAGAAAATTGAGAAAAAATATAAAAAGAAAAAATATATTTTATTACGTAAATATATTATTTTAATGAGTAGAAGAAGAAAATAGAGTTTTGGGATGTTGGAGTACTGTAAAATTGTATTGTATAATTGATAAAGTTGCTTTTTGAGATGGTAAAATAAGATGAGATATAGAAACCGGCTACGGATGCTCTAAGTGACACATCATTTAGGTTCTAACTTATGTTATCTATAGATAGGGTACATATTATAAAAATGAAAATAAGTAGACAAAAGAGACAGTCATGCACTAAAAATCCAAGGGTACTAATGTGTATGGGACACCTAGAAAGAACTAGGATAATATGTATATGTTAGTTACCAGAATGGACAAGAAAAAGAGAGAGGTGCTTTGGAGCCTTCTAGACTTTTCAATTGGGCCCAACTAGGCAGAATTTAAGATACATAGAGGAGATGGAGATATTATCTATATGATAAATACCACTTTAGAACATTTAGCGATACTAATTTGTAGCAGTGCCTATAAGTATTCGCCAAAGATTTGCTGAGAATCTCCTTTAAATAAAAGCCCTTACTAGGTAAATTACCAGGGACATGCTTTGCATTGTTGAGAATAAATGAGATACCTTCCCACACGTTTTACACTACCAGAAAATTCAAAGCTATATAAACACACACAAAAAAGAGAGGCGACAAACAAGCACAAAAGAGATTCCAATTACAAAAGAAAACGGCTCACAGTGGGCAGACAAATCGAATTACCAAGAACTTGCTTTGTTTGTTCCTTAATCAAACTCTTCAACATACAAAACCCACCAAATCATCCTGATATTTACACTAAACGACAGTAGTATTATATATGAGGAAAACAACGACGTAGATAAGCTAATTTTTTGTCACATTTGTATGCCAACTCTTGTCTTATTTTCTGTGCTTTCTTGGTAGGTAAAGGGATAAGGTGCATTTTGTCTCGACTCTTAGTAAATCGGTAAATACCAAGTTGGTTTGTTCTACAGGCTTCATGTGAATCAATACTCTAAGCCTTATGAAATCTTTTCTTGGTAGAATTTATTTATCCTCACTTTTGCTCAATTATGCAGCAGACTTATAATAAGGCATCTATTTGATAGTGCCTTAACATCGAGCGGTTAGCTTTATTATGTGAATTTGGCCTCTTTAAGTCTTAAGCAATGCTCAAGATAATTTTAGTCGTATATATATATGCACCAAAATTATGTTAGCCACTGGAAGCATGAAGCATCAAAAACCTACCTTTTAACTTTATAAATGTGTTGGTATGGTTCATGACCTTAATCATTTATATCCCTTTACATTTTTAGACAAAGTTGCCTATGTTTTTTCATCTATACTTCAAAGCACAACCCTAGAGAATAATGGGTTGAAAGGGTATTCTCTGTCTCTAGAAGTCACATGGGGTATCTGGTTCTATGAAAGCTTGTTATAAGGTTGGAAAACCACTAGCTGACTAATGGAGATTGCAGTAATGGGTAGGAACAAATTCTGAAAGAGAGCATCAGCAATATTGTGCATATGGTGGGCAGCATTATTATTGAACCAACTAGCTAGGAGAGCTGCACTAGTTCGGAAGCATTTTAGGATCTAATAAGTCTATATATGTTAAATCATATGTAAGTATCCACAACATTTATGTTGCCTTTTTTATTTTTTAACCAAGGCTTTAATGCCATGTATCTAATTGGATTGTCACCCTGTCCTGTTGCTCTTTGCTCTTAGTCTTAAAGGCACGTACTAAAATCTAGAACATCAAAGTTATAGAGTCACTCCCATTTTCCTGGTTATTGTTTTTTTTTTTAACAGCTTATTAGTCAGTTTCTCAAAGTTGGACCTTTTCCTTACTACAGTAACATCTAAAACTTGAAGAGACAAAGCCGCTAGCAAGTAGCATTGCATTTTCAAATGCTTCACCCATGAATCTCAATATTCTATATTTCTTAAATTCATAGGTTGAAAACCAAGGATAAATGCCGGGTGGTTATCAGTGTACTTGAAAATTGTCACGGAGTCGAATGAGAGGGTTGCCATGCTCATTGCATGTATGTGCTCAAAATGAGTGACCTTCTTGAACCTTATATTAATAGCTTTTTGGGAGATTTTGCATCAAGTAATTTTTTTTTCAAGAACTCCAATGTACTAGACTAGACACGATACTAATACATGGCTAATTTTGGACACATGTCACATTTGTGTTGAAAACTAAGGATAAATGCTAGGTAGTTACTGGTAGACTTTGAAATTGACACCAAATCAAATGAGAAGGTTGCCATGCTCGTTGAATGTATGTCTCAAAATGAAAGATCTTCCTATATTTTATAGGACAAAATTTAGGTACAGTACTTAAATATTATTTATTAAGTTCCCTTTTTAAAATTCAATCATGTGGCTTTTTTTTTTTTTTTTCCTAATGGGATGGAAGTGTATTTTTAAATCAAGTATTGCCACATGGTTGAATTTTAAGAGGACAAACTAAGAAACAATATCTAAGTACCGTATTTAAGTGTTGTTAATTAAGTTCCCTTTTTAAGTTTCAATCATGTGGCTTTTTCCTTTTCTTTTCTTTTTTCTAATGGGATAAAAGTGTATTTTTAAATCAAGTACTACCACATGGTTGAATTTTAAGAGGGAAATCTAAGGAACAACATCTAAGTATTGTACTTAAGTTTTACCCTACTTTATATTAATAGCTTTTAGAGAGATTATGCATCGAGCAAAACTTTTATCAAGAACTCAAATGCATTGGATAGGATGCGATTCTAATATATGTGGTCAAAGTTGGACATGTGTAGTATCTATGTTGTATACAATGCACCATTAGAGCATAGGGTGCAAGCCACACCCTTCTACATCCATCTTTGAGTGGTCAAAGTTGGATATGTGTAGAATCCACGTTGTATACAATGCACCACTAGAGCATAGAATGTAAGCCACATCCTTTTGCATCCATCTCTGAGTGGTTTGATGGGCAACATTCCACCAAAATTGTTAATTGCATGAAAGCGCAATCATCAACTATTAGATTCTAAATAACAAAAAAAATGTCAATGTACTGAGCGAAAGTTATAAATTATAATTGAAAGGTCAATGAATCCTGTTGTGATTTGGGTTTAGGGCCCGTTTGGATACAGCTGAAAACTGAAAACTGAAACTGAAAACTGAAAAAAAAACTGAAAAACACTGTAGCTAAATAATTTTTAAATGTGTGAATAGTATCGTGGGACCCATTTTTAATGAAAAAGTTGCTGAAAAGTGAAAATTGTGGGTCCATGAACAGTAAAATTTGGGTTGAAATGTCAAACTTTGCGGCTACTGTTCATTAAACAGTAACCGCAACAGTACATAAACAGTAAAAAAGACTGAAACCCGTGAAAAAAAAAAAATGCTGAAACGCAAACGCGCGTTTCAGCTTTTCCACCCAAGCCAAACGGTCTCTTAGTAGAAGTGAATTTACACAAACAAATAAAAAGTGTCCACATAAGACGACAATAATTTAACTCTAAGCCTTACGTCCATAGGCCAATGCTAACCAAAAACTACTATTAACAATATGAATTACAACTACTCTCAATCAAATCTCACAAACCAAACTCACATACTCTCATAAACAATATTCACATACCTCACAAATATGAGCATAACCTCTCACAAACATTAACCAACTCACTATCTCAAAACCTTAGATGCCCGGTAACTCTCACACACAAAAATAGAAAAACGCCCAAACTACACTTTAAAGAAACTTACTCCGTGTTATTGCAAGAGTACTCTTCTCATCTTTCCATTATGTAAAACATTTATTTCCTATATAATCTTATGCATTGCATAGTTAAATAATGTATATTGATTTTGTCGCAATTACGTGTAACATAGAAAACATTTCTAAAATGATCGAAGGCATAAATATATAGGGATAGAACCTCCGAGTAAGAGGTTACAAAGGAACCCGGGTGCCACTTGGCTACAAGACCATTGGCATAATATAAGAATTAACATCTTCATATTATTTTTGAATTTATATTATTTTGGTGGAGCCATAAATTTAACAATTTGGCACCACAAAAAGTTATTTTATCTATTTTACCACCCCACTTTACAAAACACCTAATATTAGTAGTTTTATTTTAGCTTTCAACATAATAAAATAATATAAACAACATAATAAAATAATATATTTACTACAATAAACAACAACCACCACTACCAACACAATAATATAATAACTTTTAATAAAATAAAATAAAAAATTTCAATAGCCAAATTTTTTTGTTTTCCCTCCACCACTGCCGCATGCTTTTTAAGCTATAGCAAGGCTTGGGGGGGCCATGGCCCCCCCAAAATTGAAAAAAATTATTTTTTATTATGTTTAAGTATTGAAAATTTAAATATTTAGCTTAAAAAATAGATGTTGGCCCCTCCAAATGTTTGAGTTAGTCTAATGATACTCTTAAAAATCAATAGAATTTATCAATTAGTTTAGTAATTATAGAGATAAGGTAGTTTTTGTTTTTTTTAATTCGTTTTTTATACATATTTAATATCAAACTAGACTGCTTTTGTACAAGTTGACCCCCCCAAATGTTTGAGTTAGTCAAATGATGCTCTTAAAAACTAATAGAATTTGTCAATTAGTCTAGAAGTTATAGAGACAAGATAGTTTTTGTTTTTTCTAATTCGTTTTTTGTACATGTTTAATATCTTTGTATAGTATTGGAGTTTAAAAGATGATAAATTCTCCTAAAAAATTATCTTGCAAATATACATATATGAAAGTTGTTAATTTTATTCAAAATACATTTATAAATTATGACCTACTCTAGTATCAAAATATTAATGTTTATATTTGTGTATGTGCGTTTATGCATGTGTGTGATTGTTTTCCTTGACTCAAGACTAATATATTAGTAAAAAAATTTGGCCCTCCCAAACAAAAAATCCTAGCTCCGCCCCTGGGCACGAGGTGGTAAAAGGTGTTTCAGATGCATGCATCCTCATACTCACATGAGAGTGGACCCCCACAAACTATTTCATATACAAACTTTAGTTTTCACTACAACAATGAAAACTACAACAAACACAAGGTGATAAAAGGTGTTTCGAATGCATGCATCCTTACACTCATATAAGGGTGGGCCTCACAAGTATGGGGTCTACTCTCATGTGAGTATGAGGATGGCATCCGAAAAATCTTGTTGTTTTTCGAGAGGCACAATTTGAGAGAGAGAGAGAGAGAGAGGGCACATCTATAAAAATTAAAAAGCAGAGCCAAATTAGGCAATGAAGAATTAAAAAAAGGGTACACACATTGGTGCGTGTGAATCACACGCTGTCTCTTTCTTTATCCGTACAAACAAAGGCCTTAAATTGATTTTTACTAGCAAGTGGCAACCCGTGTAACACGGCGTAGTTGACGCCGTGTTACTGTTACATACTCAGTCACGGTTTGAACCCCAAAGCCTACGCGGTTCATTCATTTGAAGTTTTAAAACCATATATTATTAATCATGTAGTACCACTTTGTTTATAAGTCAAAAACCGCTTAGTTGTTCACCACCAAGACCAACACACCAATAACTCTCACTACAACTCTTTAAAAAAGTACCACCCCCTAATTTCTGTGTGTATGGTATGGACCACCACCACTACTACTATCTTGCCAAAACAACTAGTTAACTTTGATTCTTACAGGTTACAGCCTAGCTAGCAATGGGGGTTGAAAAATACTGTCCCTTGTGATGTGAGTTGTGACCCATGCATGTACCAGTGACAGCTATCAATAAGACAATAACAACATTCAATTAGTATCTAACTAGCTACCTCTCGCTTCACATCTTTCAGGTAATTATAAAGAAGAATTTCAAAAACAAATGTTCAGATATTGGTTAAAAGACTTGAATGAGTATCTCACAAAGTGCGTGGAAGGTGATTTTTTTTTTATAATTCATATATAGTTGGCGAAGAGAGATTTGAATCTAAATATTAATTAGGTAAATTACAAGGCTGTTGGTGAAAGTTGATTTGATTTTATGCTTTAGCTTACTGTACAAAATAAATTATCTACAAAACAAAAAAACTAAAATCAAGTTATCATGGAGATTTTCATTGTCAAATTTGCAAAATTGTATGGAGTTAGATATCATTTATTTTGTGGATTCCAGTTAACTCAACTGGTAAAGTCTCTGATAGTTGTATAAGAGATTTGAGGTTCAATCTCTGCCTACACCAAAAACTGATTGGTGTCTTGGTCTGATGATAAAGATCTATCATCAAGAGTGGACGACATAGGTTGAAACTTTCTAAAAAAAAAAGATACCATTTATTTTACAAATGTGTCTCTCTATAGATAGAAAACACTTTTATTGGTTGTTGTAATACTAAGGGCACGTTTGGTACACTGTAATGATTATTACATAAGAATATAAATAAGTATTACAAAGAATATATTAAGTTGAAATGTAATATGTATTACTATTCATTAGTTTGGTGACCATTTAGGAATAAAATCCTGAATATGTATCCATAATTTAGGAGAGTATAAAAAGAATGTATAATTAAAAAAAATTTAAGTCAAATTTCTTAAAATACACTTATTTTAGGGTGTTCAAAATAGAGCTAATAATTAACAATAAGGAAAATTTATTTTCTTTTCTTTTGAAGATGTGGCAACTAATGGCTATTTAGGAAATTTTTTTTTTAAAAGTTATTACATAATGTGAAAGAATAGATATTCAATACTTTTAATAAGGAATAGTTATTCCTTATTTTGAAGAATAGCTATTCATAATGAATAATTATTCATTGTAATAAAAACATAACCAAACAACTGAATAGTTATGCCATAAGAATATCTATTACATTACAGTGTCTATTACAGTCTACTAAACGTGTCTAAAGGTTAAGTTTTTTGTTTAGTATATTAGTACAATGCATACAAGCTATTTCCAATTACTAAATGCTTAAAAAATGGGGAATATATATATATATATATATATATTGGGTAAATTTATTGTTGTTACTTGTTAGATTTGGCTTAGTTGGCATATCTGTACTACATTTGAATAGAGAGGAATGCTACAAATGTAACTATTATTATATGGATGAAAATGTTATGTAATTGTGTATTGCTGTTAATGTCAGAGGTAGGGTAGTTTTCATTAGAATCTCAAGGACAGGGTACCTTATCGTCAACATATCTGACCTAATCACTGCTAATTTACCTTTTTTTGGAAGCAGTAACTTGTAGCTAGCTAGTCATAGGTTATAGACTTTTATAATCTTAACTATCTAAATTTCTACCGACAGAGTTGTAGCTTTTGTTGCTTGTATTTTTGTTTGAATAAAATACGTTATATTATATCTAAGTAATTCATCCGGAAAAGAAATAGTTATTGAAGAAGCTTAAAATTGCTATTGTCACCAAACATAGAGACGTTTAATAATTGTATGAGGTTAATACATGGGAGGAGCTTTATGATTATTCACCGAAAGAAATGAAGAAATGGGGCAAAAGGTCGGTGAGGAAAAAGAAGTGTAGTGAATATTAAAATGAAGATGAAAAACTTTAAGCAATGAAGAGATTTGTTGTAGTCCAGGTAGTAGTACAGTATTTTAGCAAAGGATCTCAAGCTAGGTAGATGAAATCTTAAAAGCAATAAGAACTATCCAATTAGTATCCAATGTGCTAGATTTTTTTTTTTTTGGATATAAGGAAATATAAAATTATAAATGATCAAACAAAAGAATGAGACGAATCCAAGGCTGCGATTAGATTAGGAACTCTCACTTTTGGGATATATATATATATATATATCTGTCGCGAGAGCTCTGGTGTTTTTTTTTTGCAAGATAAAAACATAGTAAAGACAACCAGCCGCCTCTCTCTTACTCACTCAATTTTGTTTTGTTTTATTTTTTATATATTGTTTTTTTTGTTTTTTTATTTTGACTATCTATCATATGTCACACTATCTATAATATGTCACCTAGCTAAATCATTACGAAATTTGTGTTTTAATTTATTCAATCATAAAAAATTAAAAAATTAAAAAATCATAATTCTCAAAAAAAAAAAAAAATCTATTCAATCATAAATATTAGGCTTCTTAGTTGTATTAAATAATTAAATATTAAGATTGCACAAATTTTGAGAATATTTGCTGTGTATCCTTAATTTTTTAACAAATTTATGATAATTGTTTTTTATCATCATCAAGTTAAAAGAGTTTAGACTCAAATATCTTGTTTGGCGGAAATAAATTTTGTTAGTTGAGCAAATAACTTGAATCCTCAACCTTTCACAACTTAATAAAATAAAAATTATGCTTTTCCAGCTAAAAAATTATTTTTACTTTCGGTCAAGTTATTATTCTCAATGCTAAAGAACAAGTATTTCGTTCCAGAACATGTCAATATCAACCGTTGGAAATCACTATCTAAGGGATCAGAATATATAGTCAACTATAACAAGAACTAATATCCATATTATAGCTTTAAATTGATTTCATGTATAAGCTTAGAATGCAAGCTGAGGAGGAAGAAAAAAATAATAATAAAAAATTGAACAACTATTTCTGATTTTTAGAGTCTTAAGAGTAATAGACTTTGAATGATTCCCATTGCTACCAAATCTTGAAAGTTGAAACCTTACAAACCTGAAATTCAAGGCAGTCATTTTCCTTCGTATGTGAACATTACCTAATTATGAAGGCTAGAATGGAGGTAGGCGTAATACCATCGCACTTGTCATTTATGAGTCCCAACCATATAACCGTCTGTCAGTCCATTCGCATTTAAAGTGAAGGTGTAATATAAATTCCTCTATTCATGAAAGCAAGTTCCAAATGATTCTGCTCACCTACTCTTCCAAAGCCATTTTAATGTTATACAACAAAGGAACAAGTTCTTGCAGAAAAACCAGACATTTTTAGTAAAAGTCTCCTGACCAAAAGTACAACAATTTAAATGTCCAAAAAAGAAGAGTATATAATTTATCACATAAGATAGGAATATTGATTTTCACCTTATTTGGATAGAACCAGGGCCTTTCTCATTTTGTTTTTGGAGGGATATGAAAGTACATTAAGGGGTTAAAGCTCTTTTACTTGAAATTGTTATAGAAGTGGCCTAATTGTGTAGTCGCTAACTTATTAGATAAATATAGAAAAATTAAAAAAGAGCTAGTGGGTAAAGAGAATTTAAATTGCAAAGAGAATTACGATATAAATTTGATAAAAAAATCAAGTCAACCATTAAAAACTAAAATACTTGAGATAAACAAAGTCATTAATATGTACACATTCGTTCTGTATGAAACAAATTCCCTATTCATCTACCTACTACTTTTCTCTGTGCTTGCCAGCAATAACCTCTATATCCCACAAACTTCCCCCAACCAACAACACAACCTTTTACTTTTTCCACCTGTTTCCCCTTAATTCAAATCCCTCTTCAAATAAAGCGACACATTTTTAATACGGTGGAGAGGCCCCCGCTCTCTCTCTCTCTCTCTCTCAAAGTATCTATCATCTATTCAACCAACCAAACCCAACCAACTATAACTACTATCACCAAATTCCACCACCTTCCTCTTTTTATGTACACAAATGTCCAAACCTGAAGCAAAGAATATTTTAAGCTCTACAATCCCAAATTCCCTTCTCATTTCAAAGAAAAACAAGCATCTTTAAGAATAAGATCTGATCCATCCCAAGTTGTATAGATTCCTCCTCACTAAGCTCCCAAGTGATAATAACACTGCCCCACCGACCCCAACTGGCTGCTCTTCACTCTCAACCTTCTTATGACAAATCATTGGCAATTCCTTCACTTTCAAATTACTCAACCCTATTTTTTGTCTAACAGCTTCAATGAGTTTTGAATCCGCAGTGTTACCAACTGCATCCGTTACATAAAACTCATTCACAGCCAGCTCTCTTTCGGTTGATATATCGGCTCTCGTCACATTAAGCCCATTCTCTCGGAACGTTCTTGTAACATCGGCCAAAAGCCCCGGCCTATCTTCCGCGGATAATTCAAGCCTCACACCCTGTAATAAATTCAATCACACCATTAACATTTTTTTTTACAAGCAAGCTAATAAAAGCATATATTAAAAATGACCAACTCAACAATGCAATTGTGGTATGTGAAATTAAGACAATTAAGTGTACCTCAGAAGCCCTTCTCTCAATTGAAGCTTGTAGGCATTGAATAACGCGTTGCCTCTCTGGTTCAGAACTTATTGGGGTCCCATCTGTGTGTCTAATGTAAAATTCCTGTACCAAATAATAAAAAAGAGTCAGTGTTTTCAATTGGAGACATTAATGTTAGCAAAAACCCAATTCATGTTTTGGTATTAAATTTACGTACCAAATATGCTCTGTCTCCAGCTGTATTGATAGTAGCATGAAAAACAACATACTCCATGTCTGTCATCGTGCAAACAATGTCAAATAAAAGCTTCGACCTGTCTTTGCACTGAACATTCACAACAGAGTAACCCCTCTCAATCCAATTCTGAACCGTGACAATGGGACAGTCATCACTACACTTCAAAATTGGCTTCCGCTCATAATCACGATCCTCAAACATCATTTGGTGCAGCCTCCTCTCATTGTGCGTGACCGCCATAGACACTGAGGTCTTAGCACTGCGAATATCATTGTCACCTTTGAGTACATTCCTCAATCGAGCTTCGATTCGGTCTATTTTCTGGGAATCCTCAATTGGGCAACCGGAATCACAGTCCTTCACATAGATTAGTGAAGCAATTCGGCCATTGTGAGTCCAAACTTTAGCTTCCACAACATTGCATTGAAGGTCAGCTAGCACAGCAAAAACCTCAGATAGTAGACCAACACGGTCGGTTCCGGTTAGTTCTAGGGCAGTTAGGCCGTTATTGCCGTTAGTCCGACCATAGTGAATGCTGCCCATAGACTGTTCACAAAATAACCAAACAAAGAAACAAAATTTAATTAATAAAAAAAACCATAATTATTAAAATTAAAACGGCAATAAATTAGGCATTGAATGTGATAATTACCTGTTCAATGTATCTGATAACGCTCTCATCCGTAAGTTTGTTTCCGTTTTGATCAGTCACATGGAAAACTGCAACCAAAAACAGAACAAAACACATGTTTCAGAAATTTTCAATAACCAGAAACAACACGTTTAAGCTAACATGCGCGCCAATTCGGCGCTCGTTAGCATGGACACCATTAATTTAACAAAAAGAAAATAAAAATTAAAAAGCTTGAATTTATTTTTTTCTCTTACCATCCATGAACCATCTTCCATCTGAAGATATGTAAGCCTTTTTGATGGAAAGGTTCAGATCCGTGAGAACCTGCACGGCCTCAAGTAAAATTCCATGCCTTCTAGCACTATCAACCTGTAAATTAAGCAAAAGAGAAAAACAGAAAAAACCCAGTTAGTCAAATTTGTTTTTTGGGAAAAGTTTTCATTGAAAATTTGATTTCGTGCTTGAGAGGTTTCGTGAGAGGCGTACCGTGACAAGAGTCGCAGTGGGGCAAACGGCATTGTCGATCACGACCCTGCGCAATAGCAGAGACAAGTCAAGTCAGAGAGAGCCTTTTTCGTTTTTAATTTTTCAAAATTTGAATTGGAAAAAAAACGAGGTCTTTGAAAAGTCTTTACAGGTTGTAAGAATTTACTGGAGGAAAGAAAAAGAAAATGGGGTGAGCATGGAAAAGTCAGAAAACTTATTAAATAATAATGAATTTGACGTCAATAATTAATTAAATGACGGTCGAAATATGTTTTCATAGCGTGTGAAGAATTCTTAGTTCGGAAGAATTTGGAAAAGTATTTTTTGCATAAGGGAAAGTAATATATTTTCCAATAAAGAAAGGATTTCAGGGAGACTCAAATACCATAAACTTGTTCCTTCAGAAAGTTTTTCTAGAAAGGAAAGAAGAGAAAATTCAGGGTTGAAAATACTGGTACGATGTTGATGAAAGAATCAATTTCTAACACTAAAAAAAATTCAGAAATAATCTGTGAAAAATTGCACCACTACGATCACCATACAAGTCAACAATAATTCAAATCAAAATCAAAGAACAGGAAAGAAACGCACGGCACCGAAATTTTGCAATATGAAGCAAAATCAAAGAGAAAATTAATGTTTTTTTTTTTTTTCTAAACATCAAGACAAATTTGTTCTTTTTTTAAAAAGCAACTCTGTTTGTGTGTGTTTGTGGATGAAAGCCAAAGATCCAGACTCAGGGAGTGGAATTCACAGAAGAAGGAAAAGGAACAAACCTAGGAGTGTTCATCCGAATGACAAGCTTGTCGTATTCGTTCAAAGAAGAGGGCCAGTCCATCTCAACCATTCTCGTCTTTCAAATTACCAGAGAAACACAAAAAAGAGCCTTAAAACCAGAGCAAAAACCAAAGTCTTGGAAGTACCAAGGCCTTAAAGAAGCACTTTCTAAAACGCTCTGTGTAGTTCCTTCTTTAAATAACAACGACCCAAATATTCTCTGACTGAAACTACCACTTCTTCCAAGAACAAAGCAAAGCAAATTTCTTCCCCAGAAATACCGCTATCTCTCTTTTTCTCTTTGGCTTATATATATATAAGCAAAGAAAGACCCAATGCAATATATATCCTCAAACTCTCAAATTTATTGCAGCCAAACCTTCGATCAAATCCCCATTAACAAGTCCTACCAAACTCTTCTCTGTGAAAGAGTTTAATTATACTCTCTTTCTCTCTCTTCCTCAAAAGCGCAGAGCACGCTTGTCCTTGACCCTCTCCTCTTAGACAATGAGAACACACATATATATATCCCCTCCCTATTTATATTATTTAGTTTTAATATTTACTAATATTTTATTATTTTCTAAACCACGCCTATTCCGCAAAGGTAAAGGGGCCATTAGGGTTAAGTACTGCACTGCCCGAGAGGCTGCCCGTAGTGACCTAAGTTCACAACTTAATGTATGTTTTCAAAAAAAAATCACAACTTAAGGTCTATCAATGATTCGCCACGTGTCAACTTTGCCTAATAATTGTGGTTGAAAAGTCCAGCTCGGATGCCACGTCACCCACCATAGCATCAGTTTGCGTGCATTGGACTCAATAGGAACCAAAAAAAAAAAAAAAAAAGCAAGCTAATAAGGCAAGAGAGGTTAAATGCACAGTGTTACTTACTGTTGGGGTTGGGTGTGTGTCTTTGATTCTTCTTGTTGGGTTCATTCCACGTGGCGGTTAAGAGTGGGACCAACAACGCTGGGAGGTGACTTTGTAATTACGTTGTGATTTGTTTGCCGACCCTGAATTATTATCGACTGACGTCCAACACGTGACAAATCACCGCTCACGTATCGGCCTTTTCCTCTGTCAATTTGTTTCGGCCGGTTTTTGCTTTGTACTTCTCGTTGTAGCCTTTGTTTTGACATTTGCTCTTACTTATGACCATTTTTGCTTATACATTAGAGCATTCACAGCAGTGGTTGTAAAATTTTAGCTATTTAGCTACACAAAAAGTCACTTTATCTATTTTACCTACACACACGCTACAGCAGTGCATCTATTTTAGCTTTCAACACAATAAAATAATATACACATCACAATAAAATAATATAAACACTACAATAAAATAATATATCTTACTTAAAAAAAATTACAGCACCAACCACCAACCACTATCAGCCATATCCACACCCACAACCACCACCACCACCACCACCACCACCAGTTCACAGCAGGCACAAAAAAAAAAAAAAAAAAAACCCAAATCTCCAAGCACTCCGATCGGCATCAACAATCACGGTTGATCGGCGGCAACACCACACAACCACAACCACCACCAAACCGCAGCCCACAGCCCACAGCGGAGAAAAAAAAAAAAAAAACCAAGTAAGGCGTGAAATGGGTTGGCGGGGTGGATCGAGGCCGGGGTCTGCGGTGTGGATTAACGGCGAGGTTTACGGCGTGGATCGGCGACGAGTTCTGCGGCGTGGATCGACGGCATGGAGGTGGGCTGGCAGCAGTGAGATGAAGTTGAGAGAGAGAGCTGAGAGAGTCGAGGCCGGGGTCTGCGGTGTGGATCAACGGCGAGGTTCTGCGGCGTGGATCAACGGCGAGGTTCTGCAGCGTGGATCAACGGCGAGGTTCTGCGGCGTGGATCGGCGACGAGTTCTGCAGCGTGGATCGGCGGCATGGAGGTGGCTGGCAGCAGTGAGATGAAGTTGAGAGAGAGTTGAGAGAGCTGAGAGTTGAGAGAGGTGAGAGTTGACAGAGAGAGAGAGAGAGAGAGAACAGCCAATATTTTAATGTGGCTGAATAAAAAATTAATTTTTTTTTTTAGCTCCAAGCTACAGTGCACATCTATAAATAGATGTGCATTGTAGCGAATCAGCTAAAAATTTTAGCTTTTGCTCCACTGCTGCAGCACCATTTTAGTGAAAGTGTAGGTAAAGTATAGCATTATAGCTTTTTACCTACACTGCTGCAAGTGCTCTTATACCAACGGCACTTACACCGAATAATAGAAAAATGCGTAAAATATATACGATTTATTATTGTATTTGTGTTCATTTATACTAATACTATTTATATAGTATTTTTTTTTCTTTATGTATCTTGATGATTAAAAAAAAGAGTGTATTATGATTGTTGTGTGTGAAGAAAATAAACATTTAAAAAAATTAAAAAAAATTAATATTTTAATTAAATGTAGTATACAGTTGATAATATGATATGAAGTATATTAAAATTTGAGTATATAAAATAGAAAAAGTAAATTATTATACTTAAAGACATGAATTTTTGCACGAGCTAATAAGAATATTCAAATAATCAAGGGCCAATATGTAATTTAACAAGCAAATTCTAATTATTTTTGTATTGTCGTGCACATCATACTTTCTTAATGAGCAGCTGTATAGAGGAAGATTCGAACCCTATACTTCTAAAAAACAAGTTGTGCTAATGAGTGGTATAACGGTAGATAGCATATTCCTCTGATTCGCTAATGAGGTTGAGGGGGGACTAATTAGTCATTTGAGTTTTTGAAAAGAGGTGGCTTAGGGTGGGAGAGATCTCTTCTACCTTTTTATGATCTCTATCTCTAATATAATTTCAATAAATTTTTTGATAAACATAAGGGAACATACATCGCATTCATGTAATTTTCAGATCTAGCTCGTTTGGTTTATTCAATTTTCATGAAAAGCAAGTCACAATGACCTCTCTCGCATTTAAATCACATTTCAAGGACTTTATATTTAAATGCAAACTACAAACTTAAAAGAGAGATGACATATCTTTTCACTCCAAAATTGATACCTGAAAAATGAGTTTCAAATTTTTTCCCCCCTCTCTCACTTCCTCATGAATTTGGTGATATATAATACGTTTTTTTTTTTAAAAAAAAAAAAAAAAAAAAAGGAGGAAAACGCAGCCTCCAGACGCAGACGTTGAGGCCAAACTGCACCTTTATGACTTTATTCCATTGTCCAACTTACCAAAAAACACAAAAATAATTACACGTGAAATTGAACAAATATTGGGTGATCTTGCGATCGGTGTACTTGTAAGAGGTATAACCAACCAAAATGCGTTATTTCAAATTTCCCAAGCTCCTTTTGTCTCTCTGGTTAATTACCTTGCTTAGCCTTACCAAAACTGAGTCAACACTCACTTACAGTGCCACTGCAAGTAAAGACATATTGCGGCGATGCCCTCTAGACAAAGTCACTATAATATGGTACGACGAGTGCCTTTTACATTACTCTAACCAATCCATCTTTGCTACCATCAACGAAGTCCCTGATATGTTCTTGATTAGCACACAGAATATCACAGGGCAGAGAATGATCAGTTTAACGATGTGTTGGCCAACGCGATGAATCCTTTGGCGACGAGAGCGTCGAACTCTGATTTGGGTAAGAAGTTTGCGATGGAGGAAGATGAATTCATGAGTTCAAAGTCGCTGTACAGTCTTGGTCAGTGCACGCCGGACTTGACTGTGTGTCACAGGCTCAAATTTTTCTTTTAAATTTTCTGCCTGTGATGGCACTAAGCCCCTAACTTAGTCTCAACCAACACTCCACACCACACTGCAGCAATCACTTAAAACAGAATTATTAAGGAAATTTGCACACACACGGCACACACAGTATTTACAGGGCACCAACCCCAACCTTTATTACTCAATACCAAGTACAAAGGAAGCCTGGAGAATACACATGAAATTATCTAAGCAAAACATACACTCCCTGCCATTGACAGCCCCAATAGCCTAGGATAAATATACAGAATAAATTGTCACAGTAGTTATTGCCAAGTAACTACCCTTGTCCAGGACTTGCTGCCACATGTGGTCTGACTTAGGACACCTCTGTCTGATGCTGTCTTGGTTTGCTTTCCACGTTTCCAACCCCTACACAGCAGGTTTGATCATCCAGAAAGCCAGAAACTACTTGATAACTGTCAACAATTGCTGCTGCACACTCTGCACATGCCAGCCCATGTATCAGCACATCATTATAGGGCTTTTGCCCATGCTTTAGCAACCCAAACCAATTGTTCCATCACATTTTAGAAGGCTTGGCCCCCTGCCCAATCCCTTTTCATCAGCATCACAGCCCATATCACATGTCCATATGCAGCACACCAAGTTACTGCAATCAGCCCACTCACTCAAGTCCATGCATTCTGCCAGCACCAACCAGCCTAATGCCTTGCACAGCATATCATAATCACAGCAGCCCAGCACTGCCTTGCATTCATGCCACCAAGCCCACACACAAGGCAACCATCAACCAAGCCACTAATGCCATGCATCATCATGTAGGGTCAGCACCACCTGCTGCTGCCCAACATCAAAATTCGTTTCTGCCCACCATGGTCCTCCTCCACCATGGCCTTGGGGCATCATATGGAGCAAAGTGCCTCCACATGTTGCCCCTTATCGTGCTCTTCATTATGAATCTAGCAGGGAGATTGGGCTTGTCCCCCTCAATGAGAAGTTAGGAGATTCTTTATCTTCAATTCAATTTCTATTTATTTATCTTGTGGTTTATAAATTTCTCCTTTTTTTTTTTTTTTTCGTTTTTTTCTTTTTTTAATTTCAGGTTCCACCCCTGCCAAAGCTAATGGATACCATATTTGATGGTAGTCCTTTTTCAGATCGCAGGTTCCCCTCTCCACTACTTACCTCTCAAAATAAATAAATAAAAAACAATTTTATTATTAATGAATCACAAATCGTGGAAAAAGAAGTCTCCTTTTGACTGATTTTAATTTTTCAAACCCAATCATTTTTGAAAAGTTCAACGGTATGTGGCTTGGCTTTCTTCATTGGATCTCAGTATTATTGACACCTGAGACACCAGAGACTCCTTAGTCTGAGCGCAGTACGAGCACAAAACTGTCCATATATATAAATGGAAATCCATTCTTTCAGTGTCTCCATGCACCTAGTGCTCCTTTCCATACTCGCCTCTCTAAGCCTTCGAGTGAAGCAGCCGAATACCGCTACCATTTCTGTTCAAACCAAACCACTTTCTCCCCCAATAGCACCTACCAGTCTAACCTCAATAACCTCCTCTCTTTCCTCTCCGCAAATTCCACTCGCGAAACCGGTTTCTACAACACCACCGTGGGACAAACTCAAACACCAGAGAACACAGTTTACGGCCTCTTCCTCTGCCGCGGTGACCTCACCACCAGTGAGTGCAAAGACTGCGTTTCAACATCGACCAAAGAGATTGTTCAGCTGTACTGCCCAGAAGAAAAAGAGGCCGTGATATGGTATGATGAATGCATGTTACGCTACTCAAATCGATCATTCTTCTCCATCATGGAAGACGAGCCGAGTAAGATTCTGTGGAACTTGTTGGATATAACAGAGCCGGATCGATTCATTCAGCTTGCGGCAAAAACATTGAGTGACTTGGTGCCGTTGGCGTCAGCAAATGCTTCGTCCGGTGCTAAAAGATTTGGTACCAAAGAAACCAAATTCACTGACTCGCAAACGCTATACAACCTTGTACAGTGCCTCCCTGACCTATCCAGCTTTGATTGCAATAGGTGTCTTCGGGAAGCCATAACAAACTTGTCCACAGCTTTTCGTGGAAAGAGAGGGGGTCGAGTTCTGAATCCTAGTTGTAACGTTAGGTATGAAGTTTTTGCGTTTTACCAGGTACAAGCTGTTCCCGCAACAGGATCTGGACCAAAAGGTACATATCCTATATCAAGATGATCCATTTTACAATTCAAATTAAATATTATTGATTCAAGTTTCACCCTCGATCATCTGTATTGATGAAGCTTAATTACTCCACTTCACTACCATGTTATTGTTTTTGCGGGTAAAGGCAAAATCTCAACGGTAATAGCTATCGTTATTGGTGTTACAATCGCTGCCTCTGTGGTGCTAGTCACTCTGCTTTATTGTTTCCGAAGGAGGAAAGCAAGAAAGAAATCTGATGCTATAAACGAATTGAATTCTGAGAAATCTGACAGCATCCTAAATTATCATGGTACGCAACTGGTTTTATGTTCACATCCATTGTCACACACTACTCATTTTCAAAAGTACACGAGAAGGAATCATTTCATTAAGATTGTGTTTTAAGCCGCACGTGAAAAACAATATAAATTCCTTACTATTTTAAAAGTTAAATTTCTAGGATGGCTGGTAAATTGTCAAAAATAATAAAGATTATATTGATTATGTACAAACTCTAACCTCAACATATCTGAAATCGGTGCTCTTTCTAGTGTAATCTCTTACATCTATTTATTTTTGGATGTTTAGCTACAAGTGAAATAACAAGTGTAGAATCCTTGCAATTTGACTTTGGGACAATTGAAGCCGCCACAAACAAATTCTCAGATGACAACATGATTGGTGAAGGTGGATTTGGTAAAGTTTACAAGGTATATAGAATCAATATAATCTTTATCATTTCTGAAATAAAGAATAAATATAAGGCGGAAAATTAACCTCTCGAATAGAGATGCCACAACATAGAGAAACGTTGAAAACACTAAAAAGGAAAGATTACAATAAAGACTACGGCAAACAAGTTGTACCCAAAGTCACATGAATCTAGTGAGATAATGTAATTTTTGTCGTGTACGCAAAAGTCTTCAAATGGTCATCTAATACAATCCACACCAATTAACAATTTGGACCTGAATTTGTCTGTTTTGAGATTATTTCATTCAGGGTGTGCTACCTGAGGGAAAGGAAATAGCAGTCAAAAGGTTCTCAATGAAGTCATTACAAGGTTTAGAGGAATTCAAAAATGAGGTTGTACTTATTGCAAAACTTCAGCACAAAAATCTTGTGAGGCTATTGGGATGTGGCATAGAGGGAGATGAAAAGCTGCTTGTATACGAGTTCATGCCCAACAAAAGCCTTGATAATTTTATTTTTGGTTTGTTTCTTCCTACGTTATGTTTTATATGTCTGATAGTATTTTGGATTTCTTGTAGACTTCTACAATTCACATTTGTTCATGATGTCATAACTCATCATTAAAATTGAATTTCAGATTCAAAAAGGCGCTCACAACTTGATTGGAAGACTTACTATAATATTATTAGCGGGATTGCTAGAGGACTTCTATATCTTCATGAGGACTCCAGGCTTAAAATCATTCATAGGGACTTAAAGCCTAGCAATGTGTTGTTGGACCATGACATGGTTGCAAAAATATCAGATTTTGGAATGGCGAGGATCTTTTCTGAAAACCAAAATATTGCTAACACCAAAAGAGTTGTAGGAACATAGTAAGTCACTCTTCTTTTATTTCTCTTCTTCTTGTTTTTTTTTAATAATAAAATAAATAATAATGATGATGTTGGTATCCGAAAAGTGGATACATGGCTCCAGAATATGCAATGGAAGGAGCATTCTCTGTGAAGTCTGATGTGTTTAGCTTTGGTGTAATTTTGCTTGAGATTATTAGTGGAAAACGGAGTAGTGGCTTCTACCTTACAGAACATTCTCAGACACTCCTTGCATATGTATGTTAACTTTTTCTTCTTGAATTAGAATTAGAAAAAAGGGAAATGGGATAGCATATATGAAGTATAACTCCATTTGCAATCTAAATTGATAGGCATGGAGATTGTGGTGTGAAGATAAAGTATTAGAGTTTGTGGACAACTTCATGATGGAATCATGTTCGACATCAGAAATTGTAAAGTGCATACATATTGGACTTTTGTGTGTTGAGGAAAACCCACAAGATAGACCCACCATGTCGACTGTGGTAGTTATGCTGGGAAGTGAATTAGTAGCCCTTCCTGAGCCAAAACACCCTGCATTTTCAGTGGCTAAATTCATGCCGATGGATGAAATCTCGGTAAATGATCTCAGTTTTTCTACTATTGTGCCACAATGAACGCATACAACTGTACAAGATTGCAATTGAGTCTTTCATGATGGAGAACTTAATATTGTAACCTAAATTTCTATAAAATAGGAATAGGATAAGTATTGGGAAGGCTAGGCCTTACAAAGTTATTAAATAATATTGTATGTTGTATAAAAATGATTTTCAATTTTTATTTAGAAAAAGGAAAATTCAATTGTATTTAAAAAATGAAAGTTCTTTTTTAGGGTTAAGGGTCATCAAATAGCCCATGGCCCACAGCTTGACCTAGAAACCCGACAGCTCACCGAGCTAATGGGCAGCCCGGCTTGTTGTTATTGAGGCCCATATGTAGCCCACTAGCCCAGTGGGTCAGGCCGTGGGCTAGTTTTTATGCTCATGGGTACCCGGTGGGCTAGCCTTCTAGCCCAACCCGTTGCCCAGCTAGTTAGCATAACCCATTGGCTCAACCTAATAACTCATAATTCATAACAAATATATATAGGAAGTGTATGAAGAATTGATCTTAAGATATGATAAAAGAATTTCTTAAGAGAACTCCCTCAACCACTAAGATACCCAAAGTAATTGTGCTAAATTTAGTTTACTAAATATATATTTTTCTAGTAGTCTATAAAATTTTAATTAACCATTTGACATTTTTTTTATTAAAGATAAAAATAAAAATAAAACTATTTAAAGCCTTAATAAATAAAAAATTAAATAGGTTTCTATCAACAAAACGAAAAATTAAATAGATTTGACTGTAAAAAAATTTGTAATTAAGTATTAAATTCTGTAATTCTTTCCTTTAAAAAAAATAGATTGATTATTCCCTTATAAAAATTGATTCTTTCCTTATAAAAATAATAAAATAATATGCTAACACAAGCTCATGAGTAACTCATTAGACCCAACCCGATAGCCCAGCTCACTAAAGACAAAATGGGCATTGCCCATGGGCAGGGTCATGGGCTAAGGTTTCCTCTTTCGGCCCAGCCCGACCCAGCTCGTTAACTAGTTAATAGCCCATTATACCCAACCCATTATGCCCATGGACCAAGTAAAAATGGGCCAGGCCAGCCCGACCCGGCCCATTGATGACCCTTATTTGGGGTGAGTTTTCTTTTGTAGCTAAATGCAACATGACATTTATTATAATAATAATTATTTTCTCTAAACGTTGTAAGCCTAACCCACCACCCTGACCAAAAGAAACATTCTTCGGTGCCAAAAATAGTTAAGAACTCTATACTTATTATTAATGCTCTGTTCGTCTCTTTGTGGGCTTGGACATTTTGGCCCAGTATATCTTCTTGTCATTAGTTATGGATGGGCCTGCAGGATGACTTGGACAGTCCAGAATTTGGATTCAATCAATAATACCCAAGTGTAGCTTCCCACAAGAAGAAATAGATCTAATAGTACCAATTTAAAAAACAAAACAAAGCAAAATCATGATTCTGAATGCTATTTTCTCTCAGTTCTATATGGCAATCACATTTTGGATTATTGAATTATTTATGAGAGAGAGGATAATCAAGAAAATAAACCAATTGCTTAAGTGAAATTGACAAATATTTAATTATTTTCACTCATTTAAGCGTATTTCAAAATCAATTGTTTCTTACCTAAATCAATTAAAAATAATCATAAAAATTCATTTTACATAACTCATAAGTGCATCACCTACAAATATTATTACATAAAAGCAAATGTATTTACACTAATAATATTGAGTCTAATTACATAAGACAAATTTAGACTACTACGATGTTTGTTCCACACACACATATATTATGTTAATAAAAAGATTTACTAAATATAAATTGTTCAGATTAATATAATAAAAAAAAATGAATATATCACTTTAGTGAATTCAAAAAAATATTTAATTATTTGAACAACTTCAAACTTTCCATTATTTTTAATATTTTTTATTGGATGTATTTACCTTTTTTTATACCTTTCCGATGATTTTGTTTTAATGAGGAAGAATTTCATATTGTTATTTTTATATAAATTTTATGAAAATAACCATATAAATTCATTTTTTATAAATAATTTGTGCACAATCTATCTATAATTAATATACAAAATCAATGCACTTAACTTATTAGTTAATACATTAATATAAATAATTTTTTTTATGAGATAGAAGCTTAAATGAAAAGAATTCTTCACTCCTTAAATAATACTCTACTGGGCTGAACCTTAGACTAGATTTTTTTTTTTTTTTTTTTTTTTTTTTTTTTTAATACTCTACTGGGCTGAACCTTAGACTAGATTTTTTTTTTTTTTTTTTTTTTTGAGAAACAACCTTAGACTAGCTAAGAGATTCATATGAGCGCATAGCATGCTTGGGCTTTGGCCTTTGGACTCGAACATTGCAAGTTGTTAACCAATACAAAGGCCCTCATATTGGGGTCCTTCCCAACAATTAAGAGACTCTTTCGGCCCAAAAACGAACTCTACGAATTTTAATATCTATTATGGAAAGGAATTTCAACACTAAAATTTTGCTACAAATTTAGTTGTAACCTTAAGACTACAACTTTATTTGATATATTTTTATTAGATGTAAATTTTGATAAATTTATCATTGAATTACATTTTCTTTATTATATATTTCATGTTTGCAAAATTTTGAGAAAACAAAAAAATTAATAGCTATGTCATCAATCAAATATTTAAATTTTAAGTTTATGTCAAAATTATGTATAAAAAAAATTTGTGGATTGAATAGTAGATAATATCTTATTAGCACAACATTTGACATGTGTGTTAAAAACATTAAAAACATTCAAATCAACACTTAGATTTTTAAAATATGTAGTCATATTAATTATTGAACAAAATTTAACTACAAAATTAGTTGTAGACTTAAGCTAAAACCTTATTCCATATTTTTTTATTAGAGGTGAATTTTGACAAATTCACCATTAGATTATATCTACTTCTTATATCCCTTATACTTGCAAAATTTCTAAAATTAAAGTTCAATAGTTATATTATTAATAAATTGTTTAAATTGCAAAATTTTAAAGTTTAATAATATGCATAAAATATAAACTTATAAATCATATAGTAAATAATATCTAATTAACACAAAATTTGATATGTCTATTAGAAGCGTAATGAACATGTAAAATGTTGTGGATGTAGAATTTATTTTTTGATAAAAAAAATTATTTTATTTATTGGCTAATATTTGGGCCTACTTAATAGTATTGTAATAAAAAAAATAACTCTATTGGTTAAAATTTAGGGGTCTTTTTCTACTTAGTGGGTCTTAGGCCATAAGCTCGTTTACTTAAACTGTAAAGCCTATTGTGATCACATATAATTGACTACTTAAATAAATTATGGTAAAAGTTATGTTAGTAAAATAATTTTTTTCTTCTTTTTTATCTTTTAATTTGTAGAAAAAAAAAAGTACAAAAATGAGTGCAGAACTTCTATTATCCATAGGCAAAAAGGCTGTTGATGAAGTGTGACCTCGTCAGCCGATGAATGCAATCAGAGACGAACTGAAACCTCGTCCTTGATCCTTCCTGATGGATAGTCACCGGTGTGGTGCCTGCCACAACGTCTCCGATGCTAAAGTCAGTGTCGAGAATTATATGAGAGCAAAACAAACACACAGCATCGATGTAAAAGAAATGTTCATACCTCTCTCGTTGGGGGATGTGAAGGATTTATATATGTCGTTGTAGATTTTAGCCATTGGGTGATTTATGGTGCTTTAACTTCTCTCTGCATAACGCCTGCCGGCATTATTAAGTGGCTTTAAGTTGATCCCAACGGTCTATTCGTCTGGATGTGTAACCGCCCCTTATCATTTACTGATGGTAATGATGGAGGGGATACCCTCGTCAATGATGTGTGTTCTCGTCAATATCGATCTTCCTCGTCGTCGGCCTTACCTCTTGCAGGATCCATTTCGTCAGTCCCATCAGTTGCCCCCGAATTCCATGGTAGTCATGACGCGTCGTGTTGACCGAGGAATGTGAAAGGTTTCTGGGCAGCAGGCGGTTGGGTTTTTGAGCCGCATTTAATGTGTTGCGGCGGTTCCTTCTGAGTTATGGCCCACGTGGCGCCTTTTGGTAGGAGGAGTTAAGACTGCATATGATGAGCCTCCTTGATTTTCCCGCTGGTTTTTCAGCTTCCCAACATTGGGTTTTTAAACTTCTCCTTTCCCCTTCATTTTCTTTTCACTTTTTCGAGAAACTCCCTTTCTACATTGCTCTGGCGTTCTTCTTCTCCCCAGCGATTTTCTGTGCAGCGCCATAGTTGTCTTCTCCGAGGTAAGCTTTTTTTTCTTTGGCTTTCTTTTTCCCTTGATCTCTTTTGTTGTTGTCAATTTCTGATTTTTTTTTTCTTTTTACTTTTTTTCCTTGCTGGTTGCTTCTGTGTTTCTCTTCTTCTTTGGTTTTGGGGCGCTTTAGACCTCCTATTTCCTATCTTTCCATGTGCAGTAGCCTTAAGGTTAGGTTGGAGTGCCCTTCAATTTCATTCTTGTTTGCTCGATTAGGGGGGGTTTTAGGGACTTTCCCTCACTTAGAAAACTTTATTCACGAGGGCAATAGTTTGGCCGTTGTGTTGGCTGATTTATTGCCAATCCTTCACCAATCTATTGAGTGGTTTGAACAATTAGTGAGGGGAAGGACGATGTCAGAAGTTAGGTCTAGTGAGCTTGATACTGGGCTGTCGTCTAGCGGCGGCCCAGCAGAAAGGGATACGGCTGTCTCCGTCCCTCGTGAGGTTAGGGATTTCCATGCCCTGGAGGAAAGGTGTGGATTGGACGATGATACCCTTAGAAGATTTCGTGATAGATTCCAATTCCCAGACAGGGTTAGGGTTCGTCTGCCTAACGATGAGGAACGGGCTTGCCACTTTTTCCCAGGCGAGGTGTGCTTCTATGAGTCCGCCTTCGTCTGTGGGTTGAGGTTTCCCGTCCATCCTGTCGTGATGGAGTTGCTAGATCAATTTGGCATTGCCCCCGGGCAACTCATGCCAAATTCGTGGAGAATTCTGGTTAGTTGTATGGGCATATGGCTGGCTGCCCTGGACGGAGACATGCTTAGGGTAGATGAGTTTAATTATTTGTATCGTTTGAAAGCATCGAAAGAGCACGGGTACTATGAACTGGTACCATGGGAGAGGAGTACTAGGATCGTCAAGAAGTTACCCTCGTCCTTTAGATACTGGAAGTCCAGGTTTTTCTTTGTATCTGGGGACGATTTCAAAACCCCTTCGGGCGAGGTTTGGGGTGATCTCCCGAGATTGCATCGTCGGTGGGGAACCCCGACTCTAGGTGCGTTAATATTCCCTTTGATATACTAATCCTCCTCGTCTATGTCTTTATCGTCACTAAATATTTCGCCCTTTTTTTTGTGTAGTTAATAGGCGACCCAAATTGAAGAGCAGGTACAAGAGCCGAGTTCAGAAGGCGATCGAATACGCACAGACGATCGAAAACTGGGACGACTTGGTTGATCCAAGAACGCTCGCATTCTATTGCCTGGGGCCAGATCCGTCGGACTTTGTTCTGCGCAACATTGAAATTGAGGGGAAGAAGAGTAAGTACTAAGTTCGTCGGTATCTACGCAGCAGTTTTTTTTTTAACAAGTGTTTTCTTCTCTGCAGAGATGACGACAAAATTTAACAAGGAGTTGTATGCTAAGATGAGATCCAAGAAGAGTGAGCCTCTGTCCAATTTAGGAAAAAAGGCCGCGCGTGTCACCGGGAAGAGCAGCTCGGCGCTTCCTATTTCCTCTGCCAGCCCAGTCGCATCGGGGGTCGCGACGACGAGGACTGCATCTCCTACTACCTCGTTGGAGGAGATTGAGGTTACCCCGGCTTCAAAAAGGCCGAGGTTATCCGAGAAGGAGAAGGAGAAGGAGAAGAGTGTGCCTCGTCCATCTACTCTCTGGACTGACGAGAGGCTGGCCGTGGATAGGGCCCACGAGGTGGTGACCGCTGCAAATTTAAAAGTTTTGTCAGGTGTCCCATTTAATGACGTGGCGGCTCGACACGTCCATAAGCTCGTGCAGGTAAACTCGTTTGTGTTCATTCCTTTCTTCGTTCACTTCTTTGCATCATTTCTTTTTGTTGACGACCATGAACTTTCTTTTTCAGGTACTGGGTGAGAGTATGCACATAGCTTCTGAATATCTCACTCAGGAGACGAAGGTAGCGTCTTTAACGTCCAGGATGGAGACCCTAGAAGCGGAGAATTCCACGCTGCGGAAAAATCTCATTGAGTCTATGGGCGAGTCCGCTTCCTTGAAGGAGAAGTTGAAAACTCTGGAAGACGAGCTAAGGGTGGAGCGTCAATTGACGCTGGAGAAGGATGAGCAGCTTATAAGTACTAAGGAATCGTTGAAGACAAATTGACGCTAGAGAAGGATGAGCAGCTTATAAGTACCAAGGAATCGCTGAAGACGATAGCTGCGAGGTCAATTGAAGCATTCCAGACAACCGACGAGTATAGCACCGTCTTGTTCAGCTGGTACTTCAAAGGATTTGAGCTATTGAGGAGGTATTTGCTGAAGCATCCTTCTGGGGTGGATATGGAGAAGCTAGACTTGGAGGAGGTTAATCAGGAAATGGCAGCTGACGAGGCTGGCCAATCTTCTGCCATTGTGCCTTTTGCCCGAGAGGATGCTCCTGTTGACGACGCTCCAGCTGATGACGGTGCTACTAATGCCTGAACCTGATACTTAGGAAAACTTTTGTTGTGAAAATTTCACATCTTTTTTTTTTTAGGGTGCCCATTGTGTTTTTTGGGCCAAATGTTTGAACAATTTTCTGCTTATTTTATTTTGGTAACCCAGTGTTTATGGGTTTTATGTAAAAACAATGGTAATTACCCTTCAGTTTGGGGTTTTTCAACTGAATTTACCTCGTACTTACTTAACTTTGTCATATGCTTGACTGTTTATATGTTTGATGAGTTTTGCTTGGGTCCACATGCTGTGAAGGTTTCTTATTCCAATTTTCCTCTTTTCCCGTCCATAGCCGTTTTCTTGCTACTTAGCCTTTTTTGTCTGTTTAGGGATTTACAATCGTCAGTAGTTTACATCCGTCAGTGCGGAATCTTACTACTTAGCCAATTTTTTGGCTGATATAATTTTTTATCGTCAGTAGTTTACATCCATCAGTGCGGAATCTTACTACTTAGCCAATTTTTTGGCTTTTATAATTTTTTATCGTCAGTAGTTTACATCCGTCAGTGCGGAATCTTACTACTTAGCCAATTTTTTGGCTTTTGTTACATCCATTGAGCGAGCCTGTATAAACACAAATATTGGCTGAATAATCTGTTTATTGAGTATTATTGATGAATACGTCCTTACATTACATCTACTGATGGTATTTCCTCAAATGTTCAATGTTCCATGGTCTTAGGAGTCTTTGTCCGTCTAAGGTCTCCAGATGGTAGCTGCCTTGTCTGGAGTAGTGAATGACTTTGTATGGTCCTTCCCAAGTAGGGCCGAGCTTTCCTTGGGTTGGATTTTTGGTGGCCGGGGTTACTTTGCGCAGGACGAGGTCTCCTATGTCGAGTCGCCTGAGCTTCACCCTTTTGTTGTAGTATTCATTTTTTTTTTTTTTTTTTTTTTTTTTAAACTGAATTTACCTCGTACTTACTTAACTTTGTCATACGCTTGACTGTTCATATGTTTGACGAGTTTTGCTCGGGTCCACATGTTGTGAAGGTTTCTTATTCCTTCTTCTTTCTCGTCAGTAGCCGTTCTCTTGCTACTTAGCCTTTTTTGTCTGTTTAGGGACTTACAATAATCAGTAGTTTACATCCGTCAATGCGGAATCTTACTACTTAGCCAATTTTTTGGCTGATATAACTTTTTATCGTCAGCAGTTTACATCCGTCAGTGCGGAATCTTACTACTTAGTCAATTTTTTGGTTGATATAACTTGTTATCGTCAGTAGTTTACATCCGTCAGTGCGGAATCTTACTACTTAGCTAATTTTTTGGCTGATATAGCTTTTTATCGTTAGTAGTTTACATCCGTCAGTGCGGAATCTTACTACTTAGCCAATTTTTTGGCTTTTGTTAAATCCATTGAGCGAGCCTGTATAAACACAAATATTGGCTGAATAATCTGTTTATTGAGTATTATTGATGAATACGTTCTTACATTACATCTACTGATGGTATTTCTTCAAATGTTCAATGTTCCATGGTCTTGGGAGTCTTTGTCCGTCTAGGGTCTCCAGATGGTAGCTGCCTTGTCTGGAGTAGTGGATGACTTTGTATGGTCCTTCCCAAGTAGGGCCGAGCTTTCCTTGGGTTGGATTTTTGGTTGCCGGGGTCACTTTGCGCAGGACGAGGTCTCCTATGTCGAGTCGCCTGAGCTTCACCCTTTTGTTGTAGTATTCTGCCATCTTCTTCTGGTATTCCGTCATTCTGCTGAGGGCTTCGTCTCATACTTCGTCAAGGCAGTCTAGATCAACTCGCAACAAATCGTCATTCTCTTCTTCGTTGAACGCTTCCCGTCGGGTACTGGTGACTCCGACTTCGACAGGGATCACTGCTTCTGTACCGTATGTAAGTCTGAAGGGGGTTTCTCCCGTTGATGTCCTGGCCGTGGTTCTGTAGGCCCACAGGACGTTGGGTAGTTCTTCTGGCCAGGCACCTTTCGCATCGTCCAGCCTGGCCTTTATGATCCTGAGCAACATGCGGTTCGTTACCTCCGTCTGTCCATTCGCTTGGGGGTGGCCTGGTGATGAGAATTGGTTCTTGATGCCTAGGCCTGAGTAGAAGTCTCTGAAACCCTGGCAATCAAATTGTCATCCATTGTCTGATATGATCGTCCTTGGGATCCCAAATCTGCATATTATATTCTTCCAGACAAAACCCTGGATTCTGGTTTCGGTGATGGTCGCCAATGCCTCTGCTTCAACCCATTTAGTGAAATAATCAATAGCAACTAGCAAGAATTTTACCTGACCTTTGCCCTGGGGCAGGGGGCCAACAATGTTGATTCCCCATTGCGCAAACGGCCATGGGGATGTTATCGTCGTCAGCTTTTCTGATGGCAGGGATTGGACATTCCTAAACCTCTGACATTTGTCACATTTCTTGATGAACCTTGACGCGTCGTCCTGCATGGTTGGCCAGAAGTACCCAGTTCGCATAATCTTTCTTACTAGGGATCTCGGCCCGGCATGGTCCCCGCAAATTCCTTTGTGTACCTCTCTCAAGATGTATTCTGCTTCTCCTTCGTCAACGCACCTCAAGTAAGGCATGGAAAAACCTCTCTTGTATAGGGCGTCATTGAGAATCGTGAATCTGGCGGCTCTCTTCTTGATCTTCCTGGCTTCATCTGCGTCCTGGGGCAGGTGTCCATCCTGGAGAAAAGACATGATGGGCGTCATCCAGCTGCTTTCGCCCCGGACTGCGAATGTTAAAACTTCTTCTATGCTGGGGTTTTTCTGCGTCTCCATCATCAGGTCTATCCTTGAATCTGCTTCGTCTGATGAGGCTATTTTTGACACTTCGTCTGTGGCCCTATTCTGGCTTCTTGAAATTTGGGCGAACTCCACTTTCTCGAATTCTTTTATCAAGTGGTTCGTCAATTTGAGGTATTTCTGCATTCGTTCCTCTTTTGCTTCATATTCCCTTTTTACCTGACCGATAACTAACTTTGAGTCGTTCTGGATCAGTAGGTTCCTGGCCCCAAGCTCTTTCCCTAGCCTTAGGCCCGTCAGGATTCCTTCGTATTCAGCCTCGTTGTTAGTCGCAAGGAATTTTAGCTGGACTCCGTACTTCAATATTTCTCCGTTGGGGGTAGTTATGACTACCCCTACTCCCCCTCTTTTTTGGGCTGACGAGCCATCAGTTTGTATCATCCATGTCTCGTCTTCGCTGGCACGATTGGACTCGTCTAGATATGTAAACTCGGCTATGAAATCTGCCAGAGCTTGTGCTTTAATGGCCGTCCTTGGATGGTACTCTACGTCGAATTGGCTGAGTTCGACCGCCCACTGGATCATCCTTCCCGCGGCTTCTGGTTTGCTCATTGACTTCTTGATGGGCTGATCCGTCATCACTAGGATTGGATTCGCCTGGAAGTATTGCCTGAGCTTGCGCGAGGCTACAATTAAGGCGAATGTGATTTTCTCGATCTTCGGGTACCTGGACTCAGCCCCCTGGAAGGCTTGGCTGACGTAATAAACTGGGAGCTGTTTCCTATCCTCTTCTCGGATTAGTGCTGCACTGACTGCTGTAGATGATACAGCTAAATACAAATACAAGTTCTCACCTTCCTTTGACGGGCTCAGGAGTGGCGGGTTGCTGAGGTAAAGTTTGAGCTCCTAGAATGCTGCTTCGCATTCGTCAGTCCATTCGAAAGCCTTCTTCAGGGTCTTAAAGAAGGGTAAGCATTTGTCCGTTGCTCTAGAAACGAACCTGTTCAGCGCGGCAATCCGGCCTGTGAGCTTCTGGACCTCCTTGACGGTCTTAGGGGAGGCCATGTTGATTATCGCCTGTACCTTCTCGGGATTCGCTTCTATCCCTCTTTGGGACACCATGAATCCCAGGAATTTTCCTGAAGCAACACCAAAAACGCATTTACCAGGGTTCAGCTTCATCTGGTATTGTTTGAGTGTTTCGAATGTTTCCCTCAGATCGTCCAAATGAGCAGGCTCTTCTTTGCTCTTGACGAGCATATCATCAACGTACACCTCCATGTTCCTGCCTATCTGCTTGACGAACATTTTATTTACCAATCTCTGGTAAGTTGCTCCAGCGTTCTTCAGTCCAAACGGCATTACATTGTAACAGTAGAGCCCTTGACTCGTGATGAAGGCGGTTTTCTCCTGGTCCTCGTCAGCCATTTTTATCTGGTTGTACCCCGAAAACGCGTCTATGAACGTCAATAGCTTGTGTCCAGCTGTAGAGTCTACGAGCTGGTCTATCCTTGGGAGGGGAAAGCTGTCCTTCGGGCAGGCCTTGTTTAGGTCCGTGAAGTCTACGCACATCCTCCATTTCCCAGTGGCTTTCTTTACCAGGACGACGTTTGCAAGCCAATCTGGATAATATACTTCCCTGATGAAGCCTGCCGCCAATAGTTTGCTCACTTCGTCAGCGACAGCTTGGTCTCTTTCTGGTGCAAAAGTCCTTCGTCTCTGCTTGACGGGCTTCCTTTCTGGATTCACATTCAACCTGTGTTGGATGGTTTCGGGAGATATGCCTGGCATGTCGTCATAGTTCCAGGCAAAGACGTCCAAGTTCTCCCGAAGAAACTTTACGAGCTTCGTTCTCATCTCGGGACTTAGGGTCGTCCCTATCCTGGTTGTTTTTGTTGTTTCCCCTTCGATCAACTCTACCGTTTCCAGTTCTTCCACTTTTTCTTCCTCTTTTTCTTCTACAATCCACGTGTGGTTCTCCTTAGCTGCGAGAACAGCTTGATAACATTCTCGGGCCAGCACTTGGTCTCCTCTGACTTCGCTAACACCGTCATCCGTTGGGAATTTCATCTTCAAGCAGTACGTGGATGTGGACGCCTTCCACTTGTTGAGGGCTGGCCTTCCAATGATAACATTATAGGATGACGGACTGTCTACTACCAGAAAGTCTATCTGACGAGTTAATTGTTTTAGGTCCGTCCCTACTGTGACTGTCAGCGTCACTATGCCCCTAGGATACACTCTGTCACCGCTGAAGCTGACGAGCGGAGAGTCGAATGGACGAAGTCTCTTAGGTTCCAGCCTTAGCTGTTGGAATGCTGAAAAGTAAATAATATCAGCAGAGCTGCCATTGTCCACGAGGACCCTCTTTGTGTTGAACCCTTCTATTGTGAGCTTTATGACCAGGGGGTCATTGTGGGGTTGTTTCACTCCTCTGGAGTCACTCTCGTTGAAGATCATATCTTGATAAGTCCGTCTCTGCTTTGGCAGGGGTGTCATGTGGATGCTATTCACTTGCCGTTGATGTGTTTTCTTGAGTGACTTGAATGAGCCCCCGGTGGTAGGTCCCCCTGCGATAGTCTATATTTCCCCAACCACATTTTGAGGAGGTAGTGACCGACGGTTGTCGTTCCTGGACGATGACCCATGCTGGCCCTTGTTTTCATCTCGAAATTTATTGTTTTCCCCCTTCTTTATGAATTTCTGAAGTTTCCCCTTCCGTATCAATTCTTCTATCTGTTCTTTGAGATCCCTACAATCTTCGGTGTAATGGCCATGATCTTTATGGAATCGACAGTACTTGCTTTTGTCGCGGACGTTAGGAGATGAGTGCAGTGGCCGTGGCCATTTAAGGTAGTGCTCGTCTTTGATCTGCGTTAAGATTTTATCAACAGGCATAACGAGAGGGGTGAATTTTACCGTTCGCGGGCTTTTCTCGTCTTTCCTTTTGACTCCGTCACTGACTCGATGATCTGGTCGGTCCCGCTTTTGCCCTCTGCGATAGTCCTCTTTTCTTCCTTTGTCTCCTGGTCTGTCCTCATCCTTGATAGCAGCCAACGCGTCCTCGGCGTTCATGTACTTCTGCGCCTTGAGGAGCATTGCAGCCATCGTCTTTGGGGGATTCTTCGCGAGCGAACTGACGAGATCTCTGGACCTCAATCCGGCCTTGAAGGTCGTCAGCTGCACCATATCGTCGGCTTCGTCTACCTCCAATGTTTCCCTCGTGAAACGTTTTACATATGATCTCAAGGTTTCCTTTTCCCCTTGCTTGATGGTAAGCAAGTGGTCGGCGGTCCTCTTTGGTCGTTGTCCTCCAATAAAGTGACGCAGGAAGGAGCTACTTAGCTGCTCGAACGTATCGATTGACGATGTTGGCAACTTTGTAAACCATTCTCGAGCAGCTCCCCTAAGCGTAGTTGGGAAGGAACGACACAGTATTTTGTCTGGGGGCTGTTGAAGTCCCAGGGTCGTCTTGAAGGTGTTCAAGTGGTCTTGAGGGTCTTTTAATCCGTCGAAGGGCTCGAGCTGAGGTAACCGAAATTTTGACGGTACTGGGCAGTCGAGGACCGCCGTTGTGAATGGTGAATCCGTCACCCGGACCATTCGATCCACGCTCCGGTCTGTTTTTTCTTTGATGGCATTCCTTAGTTCGTCCATTTCCCTCCTCATTTCCCGAAGAGTTTCTGAATTCTGCTCGACGAGAGTGTTTAGCCTTCGATGGTCGCTTCTTCCGTTGCTATCTCCTTCATTTTCCTGGTTACCCCTCGAACGATTTTCCTCCTGCTGAAGCCTCAGCCTCATTTCTTGGTTTTGCCTGGTCAGTTCTTCAACTGTGGCTGCAAGGGCTTGTACTTGCTGAGCTAGAGCCGTAGAATCTTGATTGGACTCCATCCCAGAGAAAATAAAAACAAGGAACTACTATTTCGAGTTTGAACAAGAAAATGTCGTTCCCCACAGACGGTGCCAAACTGATGAAGTGTGACTTCGTCAGTCAATGAATGCGACCAGAGACGATCTTAAACCTCGTGCAAGACCGTTTCCTGAAGGATGGTCACCGGTGTGGTGCCTGCCACAACGTCTCCGATGCTAAAGTCAGTGTCAAGAATTATATGAGAGCAAAACAACCAAATATCATCAATGTAAGAGAATGTTCATACCTCTCTCGTGGAGGGATGTGAGGGATTTATATATGTTGTTGCAGTTTTTAGCCGTTGGGTGATTTATGGTGCTTTAACTTCCCTCTGCGTAACGCCTGCTGGCATTATTAAGTGGTTTTAAGTTGATCCCAACGGTCTGTTCGTCTGGATGTGTAACCGCCCCTGTCATTTACTGATGGTAATGATGGAGGGGCTTTCCTCGTCATTAACGTGTGTTCTCGTCACTAAAGACTTTCCTCGTCGTCAGCCTTACCTCTTGCAGGATCTACTTCGTCAGTCCCATCAATTTTTACGTGAAAAAGAGAAAGAAGTCATTTTCCTGACTATTATCAACATTTTCCCTGCATTGAACAACAATGATTTAAAGAAATTTAAAGAGATTTGACATAAGGATAAACTAAACATATAAAAAGAAAGAAAATATTCATTTATAGTAATCTCTAAACTTGAAAACAAGTGTTAAATAATTAGATATTAAGGATAGGTTTTGCTCGAATAAATTGTTTGAGAATGGCTTTCTCTTCATCAATGTGCTTCTTTTCTTCAGGATCTTTTGGTTTGATCTTCCTTTTCTCTTCCAACATCCACCTAAAAAGTTCGCGCTACTAATCCTCTGGAATTGGTTTCCGCAACTGTGAGAGACCACCAAAACTGGGGTGCCTCTCAAAAAAGAGATATGAGTACTTTTTAGGCACCTTTCTTTTTGGGTAAGTGGTGTGGAGTCGCCACTTATTTTTTTATACAAAAAAAATAAAAAATAAATATATACAAATACATGATGTTCCATTCATTGATTGAAAAATAAATTACATATTTGAAAAATTGAAAAATTACATGGCTTTAGGTCCTAGTTACAAACTACCAAAATAATTACATGGATTTTTGTCCTAGTTACATTTTACCCAAAATAAATAAAGACAAGGCTAGATCTATTTAGCCAAAGACCTAAATCCGGAGACTAGGTTACAGAATGGAAAGGTGTTAGGCACCCATTCCGCCCAGACAAAGTCTAGTCTTTTAGACTCTTGTGACCAATGTATCATTTTATGCATGTCATTAATGATATATTGAACATGTGAAAAAAAATGTTAAATCACACAAATTTATTTATGAATGAAGTCCCTTCTTTTGAAAAGAATCATATCTGTTTTTGTTGGTAAAAATTTGATTTTGATTTGGAAAAATTAGATCTACTTTGTGGTATATAAAAAAAGTGGTTTTTGGAGATAAAAATCAAGGTCTGTTTTTATTACACAAAATAAAGTCTTTTGGTTTGAAAAATATCAGATATGTTTTTTAAGAATTAAAAAAATGGTGTTTTGGGTTTGTAAAATATTAGATCTATTTTATAATAATAAAACATGATTTTTAATAGCAGAAAAATCAGATCTGTTTTTCTTTTATGTAAAAAAAATGAAAAGGATTTTTCTTTTAAGAAGAGAGTTTCACTCATAATATGAATTTATGCAATCATGAATTAAATAAACAAAGGCAAACACAATCATGTTTAATCTCTCTCTTTATTTCAAAAATCTGCATATGTTAAAGAAAAATCAGATCAGTATCCAAGAAAGATACAAATTAGTTTTTATCTTGAGAAAAATTCAGACCTACATCTCATAAAGATGCGGATCCGTTTTTGTTTGAAGAAAAACTCAGATCTACATATAAGAAAGATACAGATCTGTTTTTATTTTAAGAAAAAAAATTGTTCACATGCAAATTATTGACATTCAAGAAAAAGATTATAACAATCACATAAAAAACAATCATGTTTTAAACAAAACAATGAAGAATCATTCACATTATGGATAAAACATTCACCAATCATAAAAAGATAGCATAAAAAAGAAAGGGTGATTGAAAACAACCTCTTGCATAAGCACTTCTTGTTCTTGAGAGGATGTTTTAGGATTCAAAGAAACTTATTCAATTATCTTTGAAACCTAAAAACACTAATTTAAGCAACAAATCTCAGAAAGAATCAGCAAGTATCAGCAATTTGAGAGCCTCAAAACGTGTGCCTCTCAGAGTGTAGAAAAAAGGTGCTGAATTATGAGACCTAGTCTCTATTTATAGAGGATAGAAAACTCTAAAAAATGGCCTCAAAGTGTAGAATACGAATTGAGACTCATCCTTCTCCAAAAAGATCAAAAAAGGTGTGCCTTATTGTCACTCGAAGGCGGTTGGGCCAAAGCCCAAAAGAGGCCAATTTGGCACTTTTAAAGTGCCGAATGCTGCTTTTGGATGCCGAACACTCTTTTGTGTTCGGGTGCCGTTTGGACTCTCCTTCTAGGGTTTTTTGATCCGGTCCTTGCACCTAGACGTGTTTTCATCCTCCGTCCATGATTTTTTTTTTTTTTTTTTATCTCTTTTCTAGATAATTCAGGCTTTTTAGGAACAATTATCTTGTAGATAAATACCCTAAAATAAATCTTAATAAAGTCAGATGATCCACAATTTTATTGTTATCCAATCATCCCTTTTATTCCTATGCATGCATTCCTATTTTAGACACTAATTATCAACAAATCACAAAATTATTTAATTAATTTTAATTGTTTAACCAATCAGAATTAATTTAAATTAATCATGTGTGGTCGACTCTACCTAGACACAATGCATGTTGTTCGTGCAAACTTGATCATGCGATATATTTCGATCCAATGGTCCAATTTGGAAACCTGACACACCATTACGATCGTTAGAACCTCAAGATCATTTTTATGTTATGCAATGAATGAATTGATGCATGTAATGCAAAGACAAATTGATGCATGTAATGCAAGAATGATTTTTGGGGTACATGGATGGTCATTCAAGTCATTCTCCTTAATTAAATCATGGGTGCAAAATTGAGTGTCTACAGCAACTTCACAGGTTTTGTGATAGATGGTGAGTATAAGGTTTGTTCAGCAATAGGAGCAGTTTTAGCAACGAAGATTGAAACTGGAGTTGCACCTTCTTCTTCTATGTGCTCATCTTTTTTCTTTGTCTCCACAAAGAGGTAGACTACAAAAGTTCACAGAAACTCTTAACTTCTTAAGGAGCATATTTAGAGCCCTAGAGACAACTTTGTGATTGGCTTCAAGACAGTGTTAAAAGAAGCTTAAACTAACAACTTATCTAAACTAAAAGGGGTAATTACACATAACCCAACTGTGGTTTAGGCAAAAATCACTTTGCCTACTCATTGTTTGAAAAGTATCACTTAATCCACCTGTGATATATTCTGTTTGTTTTCCGTAACTTACCTCTGTCAAAATCAGGGGTAAATAGGTATTTTTGCTCAAACTTTATGTCTCTCTCCTCCCAAAACAAAAAATAGAGCAAAAATGCCAGAGAAACAAGATCAAAAAGTGGTATTTGTCTCTCTCTCTATTCACACAAATTTTAAACATGAAGAACATACCCAAAAATAAAAAATAAAAAGCCTAACCCCATTGCCTCCCTCAACCCAAAGCTACACTCCTCTCCTATACCAATGTGTAAAAAAAAAAAAAAAAAAAAAAAAAAAAAGTAGAAGACATCTGGATCATGACCAAGTGGGGTCACCACACCCATCCCTGTCACAACTACTCGCCTTTGCTTTGTGACTGGTTTCTTTTTTGTTGGGACTTCCTTGGAAGGTTGCACAGCAACAGCCATGGCTTCCCCTAGAGTATTGATAAATGTGCAGTAGTTAGTACATCAGCAAAACTTTTCTATTTTAATGCTTTATCAAATAAGAGTCATGCCAAAGAATAAACATCAACATTAGGGTTTGAATTGATAGGACTGCCTCAAGCCTGCAACATTGACACCACTGAACCAATAAAAGTCAGAAGACGCTAGCAAGGCCCAAAATCTAATAATCATAAGTCTATTGATGACAATATATTAAAATCAAGGTCAGTGTACCAGACTCGAGTAACCAACCCATTCAACAGACAGACACACACACAGCTGCATTATACTATGAATAAAAGAATGAACAGCCACAATGCTCCTGTACTTTGCAGCTCTAGAACTTCCATTTCTTGCACATGATACACCAAGAAATGGCCTGATCTTAATTTTCTTCAGAATACTTGTAAAACATAAAATCTGAATGATCGCCACATAACATAAACTAGAAACAACCTAAGTTATGCAAAATTCCCAATCCTAAGTCCAGGCATATCAATCCAACTGCAAAAAGCAGTACATGAATGAACCTCATTTTGTGAAATTAGTTCTCACCAAAAGAGAAGGGGAAAAATATAAAATATAAAACCCTGTTATTTTCTATTCCCCACTTTCCTATAGCTTTGGCATAAAAGTAATCCAAAGAACTCATTCAGCTATAAGCCAATCCTAAACTTAATTATTTGAATTCCTCATCTTTTCCTATTCTTTATTAGTTTTCTATGCAACCAAATGAAAAGTGAATAAAACCAAACTTCAACAGCACATGAAAAAAGAGGGAAAAACAAATTAATAAAGATTGAAAAAATCATTTTTTCATTATCAAATCTACCTTCAAGAACATAGAAAAAACACATTAAATTGAGATATTGGAAACAAACAAAGCCAGAACAAATTACACACAAAGTGTAAAACAAAATCCCAGATTTCCAATTCCATAAATAAAGAAAAAAACAGAGAGAAAGTGTAACGATCCCGCCCCAACTGTGTAGATATTGTCCGCTTTGGGATCTATACCTCTCACGATTTTGTTCTCCCCCAAAGCACACAACAGTGGGGGAAAGTGCCTCTACACATTAAAGGGAGGTCATTCCTTATAAATATATTCTCTTACATTCTCATGTGCTTCCCTAGGCGATGTGGGATTCTATGGAATGCACACATGTCTCCTCGCGCGTGGGGCACACACTTCCGACTAGGGCATGGCTCTGATACTATCAGGTAACGACCCAAGGAAAAGCGCTAGCCATATCTGCGTTATACCTCAAAAGGACTAGTCACAATTGAAACTCCTTGTAGTTGTTAATAAAACCCAAATCTACCTAGTAAATACCCGATGTGGGACTCATCACACACCTACACACATCATACAATCAATCAATCAAATTAGGGCATCATAGAAAGAATCAATGTTTAGTTAAGAAAAAAAGAAGAAGTTAATGAGGAATGGGGAGTACCTGAATGGACGGCTCGACTGAAACGGGTGTGTCTCCGATTTGAAGGAACACGAACATTGCTGGATCCGACGAGAGAGGAAAAGGAAGCGTTGGAGGCATAGTACTGATTGCAAGGCTCGAAAGCGAAGCAAGAAGTCATGAGGCCCTGAAAGCTGGATCCAGGAAATCAAGTCCGTCTGGCTCTGCAATTCGGAGCTACATTTATACAAGAACAACCTCTTCCACCGACCCCATTTGCGGCCGAAGAGTCGCTTGTTGCGGCTGTACGAGGAGGAGCTCAACATGGAAGGGCACGTGGATTGGTCCCCTCCGCACGTGACCTACATGCAAGCAGCCACAAGCTACGTGCACAGCGGAGATGTGACCGACGAGGCCGAGGTAAGCAAATGGTCAGCGGTCCTCTTTGGTCGTTGTCCTCCAATGAAGTGACGTAGGAAAGCGTTGCTCAACTGGTCGAACGTATCGATTGACGATGTTGGCAACTTCGTGAACCACTCTCGGGCTGCCCCCTTGAGTGTAGTAGGGAAGGAGCGACATAAGATTTCATCTGGGGGCTGCTGTAGTCCCAGGGTCGTCTTGAAGGTGTTCAGATGATCTTGAGGGTCCTTCAGCCCGTCGAAGGACTCGAGCTGAGGTAACCGAAATTTCGACGGCACTGGGCAGTCGAGAACCGCTGTTGTGAACGGTGAATCCGTCGCCCGGACCATCCGATCCACACTCCGCTCTGTTTTCTCTTTGATGGCGTTTCTTAGTTCGTCCATCTCCTTCCTCATCTCCCTAAGAATATCTGAATTTTGCTCGACGGGAGTGTTAGGCCTTCGATGGTCACTTCTTCTGTTGCTATCCCCCTCATCTTCCTGGTTTCCCTTCAAACGATTGTCCTCTTGCTGAAGCCGTAACCTCAATTCTTGGTTTTGCTTAGTTAGTTCTTCGACGGTGGCTGCAAGGGCTTGAACTTGCTGAGCCAGGGTTGCAGCGTCTTGATTAGACTCCATCTTGAAAAGAACAAGGATAGGGAACCACTGTTTTAGGTCTGAACACGAAAATAATGTCGTTCCCACTGACGGCGCCAAACTGATGAAGTGTGACTTCGTCAGCCAATGAATGCAATCAGAGACGAACTGAAACCTCGTGAATGACCTTTCCTGATGGATGGTCACCGGTGTGGTGCCTGCCACAACGTCTCCGATGCTAAAGTCAGTGTCGAGAATTATATGAGAGCAAAACAAACGCACAGCATCAATATAAAAGAAATGTTCATACCTCTCTCGTTGGGGGATGTGAAGGATTTATATATGTTGTTGTAGATTTTAGCCGTTGGGTGATTTATGGTGCTTTAACTTCTCTCTGCGTAACGCCTGCTGGCATTATTAAGTGGCTTTAAGTTGGTCCCAACGGTCTGTTCGTCTGGATGTGTAACCGCCCCTTATCATTTACTGATGGTAATGATGGAGGGGATATCCTCGTCAATGACGTGTGTTCTCGTCACTATCGATCTTCCTCGTCGTCGGCCTTACCTCTTGCAGGATCTATTTCGTCAGTCCCATCAGATTGCGTGCCTAATTATGAATTGAATGTTCCTACAACCTATGTATTTGTGATGCAAATGGCAGAACATACACATCATTCAAATATATGTGGAAAATGAAGTTGATGAACCACAATGTTTTTCATTTTTTCACAATTGCCATTCTTAACATATCCTAGGAGTTACTAATCAATATGTGATGGGCACCATATTTTGATGATAAAAGTTGCAGAATAATTCCAAATTTCGACAAATACCTATCTTGAATTTCTTTGTCTGAATGGATTTAAAAGAAAAAACTTGTCTAAAGATTCACGGCATTAATAATAATTTTGATGACAACAGTTGCAGAATAATTCCAAATTTCGACAAATACCTATTCTTGAATTTCTTTGTCTAAATAAATTTAAAAGAAAAAACTTGTCTAAAGATTCACAACACTGTTATTATTATTATTATTATTATAGGCTCAAGTCCAATCTTATTCGTACTTAAAAAAAATTCATAGGCTCAAGTCCAATCTTATTCGGTGAGGACCACACAAGAAACTTGTCAGAAACTTATTGTTTCTTGTAACGATGATAGATGAACACTATAAAGTTCTAATGACAAGGATTATACTTGAGACCTGAAAAGGTCAAAGTTGCATGTGGTTTTGATATCATGTTAAAATAAATAGGAAAAAATTAAAAGGTGTAGTGAGAATCAAGAGAATGATGAATGTGACTCAATGTTCACAATAAAAAGTTGGCGGAAATACCATTTTCGTCCCTACATTTTCACACGATTTCCACTTTGGTCCCTAACTTTTTTTTTCACCGATTTTAGTCCCTATTCTGGAAAACGCGTCTCGTTTTTGTCCCTACCGTCAGTGTCTTAACGGCAAAGTCCTAGGTGGCAGACGGAAGCTGACGTGGCGCTAATGTGACAATTAAAATATTATTAAAAAATATTATTTAGCTTTTTTTTAATGCCATGTCAGTATTTTAATTTTTTTAAACAATCATGTCAGAAAATTTTAAAAATTAAATTAAATTAAAAAAATCATAAATTTAATTTAATTAAAAATTTTAATTAAAAAAAATTTCTTAATGTTCTTAGTGTTCTTCATTTTATAACTTTATTCTTCATTTTACAACTTATTCTTCATATTCTTCCCAAATCAATCCCAGCAGCCAAGAATTCAAACCCAAATCCCTAGGACATAAATGAAATCAAGAAGAAAAAATTAAATTAAATGCTAACAGGAAGAATAAAGAAATCAAGAACTCAAATCTCCAGTAAATCAAGAACTCAAACTCAGCAACCCAAGAACTCAAACCCAAATCTTCAGCAAATTAAACCCACAAACCCAGTAAAGAAACCAATCTCCAACAAACCCATAAACCTCTAATCACACCCAGATCCCAAAACCACCACCACCACTACCACAATCAAACCCAGATCCCAAAACCACCGCCAAAGTACCAAACCTCCATACCCAGAAAATTCATACCCACGCAAAGCCCAAAAAATTCACTACCAAACCTCCATACCCAACAACCCAAGAACTCAAACCCACCATCGAATCCGAGCCACAAACCCACCAGCTAAACCAACCCAACAACCATCGAAGCCAACCCAGCCACCATCGAATCCAACCCAGCCAACCCATCAAATCCAACCGACCCAGAGCGAGCCAAGACCACCCATGGCGAGCCACGACCACCCCACCCACGGCGACCCACGACGAGCCACGACCACCTCACTCACGGAGAGCCACGACTACCCATGAGCCACGACTACCAAAATCAAACCCAGATCCCAAAACCACCGCCGCCACCACCGACCAACAGACCCCGCCGATCAACCCATTTCCCAAAACAGCAAACACTATGACTCCGCCGAGAGGGAAAGAATCGGAAATGGAAGAATAATGGGGGATTTTTTGAGACCCAACAATTCGGGGTAGCGACGGAGAATGGGTTTGAGTTGGAGGAGCAGTAGCGGCGGAGGAGTTGGCCACGAAGGAGTCGCCGATGTCGATGTCGATGTTGATGTCGATGCCACCGTGCCGCCGCTCTCATCCAAGACGATCTCCCTTGCATGGACAATGCTTATCTCCGCCGTGGAAAGCCCACCAACCACAAGGCATTCGGCGAAGCCGTCGCTATTCTCACCAGCGATGGCCTCTTAGCCTTAGCTTGGATTTGGGTTTTCTAAAGATGGAAGAAATGTCAGTTGCTGGGTTTGTGTTTGGTTGAAGGAAGATCTGTTTTTATTTTTGGGTTTTTGAATTTTCTTAGTTTTTATTTTTATTTCAGTTTTTTCCTTTTTTTTCATTTAGTTAAAATTTACAAATTAATTTTTTATTTTTAAAAAATGACGTGGCATTTGTGGGTATTATTTTAATATTTTTAATTTATTCCGTTTGCCAGCTGTGCAATTTCCGTCTCTGATGTAACGGTAGGGACAAAAACGAGACGCATTTTCCAGAATAGGGACTAAAATCGGTGAAAAAAAAAGTTAGGGACCAAAGTGGGAATCGTGTGAAAATGTAGGGACGAAAATGGTATTTCCGCCTAAAAAGTTCTTAGCAACTACTTCTTTACTAGTCATAACTATGAATTACAATATTCCCAATAGTTGGGGTATTCTTACCACTATAAAACTGATGTCTTAATTCTTCAAAACAATCGTCTAAAGCCAAAATTAATCACGCCAAAAAAGAAGAAGAAAGAAAGACTAATGTCACTGCTAGCAATAGGTTACCTTCCAGTCCTTAAGTGCACAATCTACGCTATAAAGTTGGCTTTCTTTCTGTTCATGCATCTATATCATCTTTAGGCTGAGTTTTTTTATATCATGCCTCTCATCAATAGCCACCACATATAACAAATAGACCACTGCCAACTATCGCTCGAACTAGCCAATGATTGCCGTTATCCAATGTTTTTAACTATCACTCACATTCTTCCTCACGATGTCGCCCTATGTCGATATTCCTTGTGACATTGTGACATCAGTGAAATCATTCTTTGGAAATAGTAGCCACACTATGGTTAGTGGTGCGACAATTCTAAGGCCTTTTGTACTTAAACCCTCTTGACAAATTTTTTTTAGATATACAATATAATTTCAATTTATAGCATTCGCTTTATAATTTACTACTCTTTTCATTAAGCAGAGTTTCTAATCAGTTTTTGGTCTTGACAAGGTTCAACCCACAAATCTCTTATTTGACAACAAAAGATTTCACTTCCTTCGGCCATTTGATTTCCTCAGCTAAGCAGATTTTTGAAGTCTTTTCTTATATTTCCTTTTCGCACATCCGTAGATCGGGTAAATCTCTACCTCATAATTTAGCTCAATACGCAAAACATATTGATGCTTTCATTGTGTGGATGGAGGATGTTCCACCACAACTTCATCATGCCCTTGTAACCGACTTTGGATGAATTAATAAAGTTTATTGGTCTTGATTCTCAAAAAAAAAAAAAACTTGAGTTAACTGACATGAAGGGTTTATACATGGAATAAAATATAAATTCAATAAAAATACTATATATTAGAATAGTAACATACAAAATTGTGAGGTCTCAAAAGTATATTTGGCATTACGTTAAGATTTCAACCAAAAATCAAAATATTAGATTTTATATATATGAGACATCTCTAATGACAGATTTAAATAAGACCACAATTAATAGTGCCCTATTGTAAAGGAGTCTATAATAATTAAAACTTTGAATAGAGGAAAAATTATGAATGTTGAACACAAAAATTATTGCGGTGGGAGAAGATTTAATTTGATTTTGCAAAAGAGTTGCATCTTCAAATGTTTGGGATGTAAAGTTCCTATTGTAGGTGCCAAGAATGAGCTGACATAATACAGTGAATTTGTAGAGGTGGGAACTTGAATCAAATAACCTAGCACAGTTGAAGAAGAAGAAGAAAAAGACAAGGAACAAAGAAGAATACTAGTCCTCGGCCAAGGTCCGAGGATAGATACTAATACTAGATTGATCTCAAGAAAGATTTGCTACAATATTTCTCTTTCTGAGATTCTCAACAAACCTCTCCCCCTCTTTCAAGAGGATTTCTTACATTATATAGTCTCTTTCAGCTGATCTTGGCCCTCCATTTGTTCATCATATAGGCCATTACTCGAGTTCTTGTTCCATCAAACACCTTTCCAAATCTTCTGTGAGTTCTGACAATTAAAACAGTATTGTTCAAAGATCTTTTCCACATAAATGCGGTTAGGGAGTTTGGTGGGGTGCATTAAATGTGGTGGCAGTTACCATCCCTTCAGACACATCAGAACTAATCCCCTCTCTGAAACTCTTCCTCTACAGTGTGACTTCTTCTGGTAATGTGCCATTGAAGTGGGCAAAGCTCACCTCCCCGGCTTTCCTGTCCGAGGGTATGGTCTCCTCGAAATTGCATCGGCCCTCTCGGCCTCAGATATGACACGTGGTACTATTATCTTATTAAATTTCTGTATCCCACACCTATATTATATGGGAATTTTTTAAAGTGAATTCTTATATGTGGTTGGCACTTAGAGTACAAAAAATATTTTACAACAATTTTACAATAAACTTGTTTTGAGTTGTGGTGGGTCATTTGCAATCTTTTTCAATTTTTATTTTTTATTTTTTATTTTTTAATTTGTGGTGGGCTGACACCTAAGTTTATTGTAAAAATGTCATGAGTTTTGCTGTGGCCATAAAAAAACTCAAGATACAATTTGTAGCAAATGGAAGTTCATTCAAAATAAGGTATTTCACATAAAGAGATCTAATAATGAAATAACTCATTTGTTAAGCGAAAAATGATACAACTAGATCTTATTTTAGTTAGATGTAACCCCTAAATCTATACAGGATTCCTTGAATTCAAAGGCAAAAACTATGTAATCTACTGTGTTTAATTTTATTTATTTATGATAGTAGGTTTTAATTTTGGTTTTCTTAAATGTTCCAAAAAAGTTATTTTCCGAGGCAAAATATTTCTAAACATATCCTGATTAATACAGTACTATAATAAAACTCTAATTTGAATAAAAAAGCCAAGAATATCTAAAATCAAGAAAAAAAAATTAAATAATAAAATTTTGAAAAGTACATAAAAATAAAAAATCAAGGATAAGATTTGATCCCATATTTTTTCCTACATCAAAATTTGTTTTAGGATTTTTAGTGTTGACTAATTATATGACAAATATATTTGTAAATTGTTAGCCATTATAATGGTATAGGTGTATTAAAGGTTGAAGTTGAAAGACTACTATTCCCTATTCATATTTGAAGATTTCGATTGAGTGAAAGTATTAAGATCAGTCATCCAAAAACTGAGTGCTTGGACATGAAATGTTGACAGAAATTCTATTCGGTTGAGTGAAACCCCATTGTGGAAATTCTAAAATATTTTTTTCCACAACTGTTTCTGTAATCATTCAACCCCAAAACCATAAACCTATTTAAATAAAAATAAAAACCTAGTTACCCAAAGAGGAAGACGACCACATAATACAGTGAAAAATACTTAGAGAGGTTTTCTTATTCTTTTGTTGTTTGCCATATATTGAACATCTTTGAGAGGTTGTTATTCCAAACACAAATCACAATCCCTATGCAAAATTTGCTATTGAAACCATAGAGACAGCATCAAATTTTAAGAAGCCATGGAGTGATCGAGAGATAGGGTTGCGGTCGGTGGATGGATTTTTGGTAATGAGTAACTTTGAAGGCACAAGGTAGGTTATGTAGTTGTTAGTTGAAACTTGGAAAGCTCTGGTACTTAGGCCGACTACGTGTGAGGAAGTCATGTAATTAAGTATGGTTCAACATTTTTAATTTTTAATTTTTTTTACAATTTTTTTTCAAATTGTGAACGGATATTTGTCTTTGTGTGGGTATGTGATAGAAATTATAATCTAGTCTAATTTAAGTGTGTATGTGTGTGAAACTCTCTCTTAGAGACTTGGATTCCAGTCTTTGCTCTCTATACCTCGCAAACACTTATACTTGTGAAGTGACCATTGTACCAAAGATGTGCTGTGGTGGTATGTTTGTTCTTTACTATTCTAAAGCGTGTATCCATATTTATTATTATGCTTGAATATTGATTAATTAACTACATAGTGATTAATTGAATTAATCCGTTAGAATTGGTAGTTAAACGGTTACAGAGGTCTAAACATAACTCTCCATCTGAATGAAAATTTGATTTTTATTTAATTTTTAATCAAATAACATCAAATCAGTACTATTTATTAAATAATCCTATTATTAAAAAAAATTTAAAGAGAAAAAAAGAAAAAGAAAAAAAAAATCAAATGGAGTCGAACGAGAATACAATAGGCATGAATTAACCAAAACTGCAAGGCAAACTGTCAAAATGGTTTATTAGAACACACTTGTCAAGCAATGAAAGCTTGGATCGTAATTCATTATAGGTTTGTCTGATAGATTTGTTTATCCAATCATTGGATTTGACTTCTCTTACAAATAGAATTGGATTTTCTAAATGTGACTCCCAAACTTCTTTAAGCGGTATTCAAGAAAATCTTCAAAGTTCGAATAATTTATTTATTTCTATTAGGAAGTATTCTTGCTTATCCCAATCAATAAATTTCTTTTCATTACCTCAAAGAAAAACAGCATCGTAGAGAATTTGGCTTTTGTTTTATACTTGAGGATGTCATGACACATCTCTTACACCATTCTATTTGGCGTGCATTTAATTTGTTAAAAATTAGAAAAATGTAAGTCTTTAAAATTTTTTAGACAAGCTAATAATATTTTTTAAAAAATAATTAATAATAAACCAAACAATATTTTACCATATGGTTTTTAGTGTGGGCAGTAGGGTTTGAACCCTAAAATATTTTATTAAATAGTAAGAGACGTTACGACTTGAGTACATAAAAATAAAAAAAAATAAAAAATAAATAAAAAATTTTATTTAATGCATATAAATTGTTTTGTCTATAATAAATTGCATTTATGTTGCTGTTACAACGTGAGACACAAAAAAATCAATTGCAACACTGATAGGAAGTGAAAGTTATATAATATCATGAACAGTTACATAATATTTGTGCGCAAAGTGACATAAAAACTGAAAGATTTGTGACAAATAACAATTTTGGATCACATTTTGGTTCCACGTAACCATCGGACAGATTGCTAGGAGCAGCAGATAAAGTTGGACAGCTGGAGAAAAAGGTCGTTGAGGGAAAAAGATTACCAAAAACTGAACCCACGCACAGAACAGTTTTCTTCAGATGGAAGTGAAAATTATAATAAGATGAAGATGTGGACTTTCCGCTATCCATTATGGGCCTTTTATCAGTTCCCTCTGGCCGCGCTCTGCTGTGACTTGTGAGTGGACGTCATGCATCTAACTCGGTCACTTTACAAACGCCTAGAGGGAAAATGATTTTCCGAATTCATGCAATTTCCCAATCTGAAATTTCTCCATCATGGGATCTGCCGACACACCAAACATAAAATATTTAAAATTTTTACTGAAATGTGAAATTGTCAAAATGTCGGAAAGTTTTAGTGAATTATTACAAAGCAACTATGTAATGATATGTCAAACAAAAGGTTTGATTTATCTTTAATATTTTTTAAAAAAGAATTATCTTTTGTTTTAATGATAAACTGCTACATTATCCACTAACTAAATAAAATGTAAGAATTAAAACTCACTATTATTTGTTATTGTATATTTGAAATAAAATGATATATTCAGTTAAAAATGTACTGGAAGCAAGCCAAACTCTCAAATATATCAAATATGGCCGTACAAAATCAGTAAAATCAGGACCTAAAAAGTAGGAAGCATGGATAGGATAGGAGATTTGAGTATCATTAAGAATATGCATCTCCATGAGTATTGTAATCTGATACTAGGAAATTCAATTGATTAGCATTAAAACAAGTGTCTTCATTATTATAGGAATATGATAAAGTGATATATGAATTCAAATCTAGGCTAGCTATTGGACCGTTTTATAATAAATTAATAATTGAGATTAAAAGTTAAAAAATTCATGTTTAGTCTTAGCTTTTGGGTCAATAAATTTTTTAACATTTAAAAAAAAATTTAATACTTTTTTACCCTTTTAACTTTAACATGGTAATTTCACAATATAATAATTGGCAATTGCTTTGGATCCAATTGTTTGTAAACATGACAATATATCTCCATGATTTAGGATAATGTAGCTTTTTACAAATGTTGTTTAGGTTGGCTACCTAATTACTCAGACATCCACTAAGTCATGTACTTTTCTTAGTTCCAAACTCATTTCTTGGAGTGCTAAGAAGCGATCCACTACCACTCTATTTAGTGTAGAAGTAGACAGAGTATATGTCCATGGCCTCTAGCTACCGTAACAAAGCTCACTTGACTGTCCTTTCTACTCAGTCATCCTAGTGTTGAGAGAAAGGTAAAATTTTTAGGGTTTTGAGTGGATTTATTTGTTTTGATTTATGGTTAATCTCTTAGACCGGATTTTGTTTATCTGGCTTGTTAAAATTATTGTCCAGTGATTAAATTTACCATTTTCGCACAACTTTAACTTTTGGAACAATTAGTAATTTGTCAAGGTATCAGAGTAAGAGATCATGAGTTTGATTGAAGTCTCTACTCCACCCTCATTTAAATTATTGAAAATCTAATAGTTTAAGTTTTTGCTATAATTAGTAATTTATCATATTATCATAAATGTGTCCTATATCTGGCTTGGTTACAAGCAAGAAGTTTAAGGAGTATGGAAAAAGTTACTTCTTAGTTCTTATTGCGTTACTCATTTTAAACTTTTATACAGAGAGAAAGAGAGAGAGAGGGTGTGTTGATAGGAGTTATCATAGTTTTTAGGTTGAGACATGCCAATGACTTGTATACTTATTTCATCCTAAAAAGATGAATATTAAGGCATGTTGATAAAAAAAGAAGATGAACATAAGGGTAATAAGATTTAGAGCTTAATTTTCTCCGTTTTTGCTCCAATGGATTGGCTAAACATTCCTTTAGAGCTTCTGATTTTGCCGGCACTTGGAGCAAACAGAAAAGTGATTTGTCTACTTAAAGGAATTAAAAGTTTTGGAACACAATGAAAGCTACCCTTTAATCCCTGTTGAGTCCTTGAAGTCAATTGTAATTTCCAAACAGTAATTGAATTAATACATTAATCAGACTGCCATTGACAAAATTTAGTCAATATGTGACCTATAATGATGTTTTACTCTTTCAACTTGCTGTAATTTTCAAACTCGAAGTGTCATGCTGGTGGACAGTTACAACTTACAACTAATCGAATTATTAAAGGGTTGCCCCTTTTCTTGGCAATAGAATCTAGAATCAGATTTTTATTTTCATCCATGAACCAGACATGTTTTACGTAATGGCTGAGATCATTTAGACTACGATTGTCGGTTTTTATGTTGACGGATGAGCTGCTATATACTTCAAGCATTCATATCAAAATGTTTTAACAAATTTAGCTTTTAGTAATTTAAAAAAAAATATATATATATATATATATACTGTCATACCCCTTGAAATAGAAAGGCATCTCCTGCGCTAGGGTTATGTGTCCTCTTTCTCGCTGACACAAGGTTTGGCGCATACGAAAATTTCTCACATAAGTAAACATACTTATATATCAAATCCAATCAATGTATATATATAATCTGGATATTACACATCTCTACTCGCTGAAATCTAGAAAATTGACTGAAAAAGTTAAAATCACTATGCGGTAGTGGGACTAGAATTCTTTGCATGCACACTGTATTCCCAATCAACTTTTCCAACAAATGAAGAACACACTCATAACTAAATCAGTGCGGTGCTACTAGTAATAGTAATAGTAGCATTAGAGTAATAGGTTACTATCCAAAAATTCTCTTACCCCATGAACATTGAAGTTGCACTACCAAAAGAAAAGAAAAGAAGAAGAAGAAGGAGGAAGAAAAAGAAAGTCAAACAAGCAGGCCGGGAAGGGACGTCGACATCATGATCTCCTCTCGTACTGCACAAGTGAACATGCAAAGCTGTATTGGGGCCCGTACACGAGATCCGATAGGCGATAGCTGCTGCACATGCCAAGATTTGCATGTCCCATCTTTTTTTGACTGTTGTAAATCTATCCACCAGATATGTAATTTGACCATTCCCTGTTACTGTTAGCTTCCTCGATTTTCTGCAACTTATCACGGACAGTTATCTAGAACAACATGCAAGACCAGTGTGAATGCGCAGTGGACTTCCACCTATTTGTAGAAAAAAAAAATACTTTTTTTCCTTCTAGTATACTAAAAAGCTGTAAAGGTTATTAGAAGTTCTGGAATTTGGAGTCTACAAATACAATATTCTAAGTTTTATTGGAGAGAGAGAGAGAGAGAGAGAGAGGTACACAAATCACAATCATGTTAGTGAATTCACATCCAATGTTGACCTCTGCCTGTACGTGACTACAGTTTGCGTGTTCCTCTAAATTTTGACTTGTTCACTCACTTGTTGCTCGGGTGCATGACACCACATGATGTTGTAATAAAGTTTGGCCCTCACTTTTTGGACAATTTTCTGGATAATTGGTGAGAGAACTGGTAATTTACCCCCGTTGGGTTTATAAAGCTACTGTAAAATTGAGGTCCTGATGGCTTGTAAATTTATTATGTACTACTATATATTTACTTTAATTAATTGGTAGCTTTCATAATTTTCAGAAACATATTATGACATTAATTTGGACTTTAATTGGAGGGAAATGGAGAAGAGAGGGTCCTCCTAGGTTCAGCTACTACCTACAAGTCTGTTTAATTTTTGAGTGAATCTATCTAGTAGGGACACACAATATTTCCATCTACCATGTGAGTGCACCTAAAATTATTTTAGGTAGTTAGCGGACTTGGACCCAACTTTGCTGGAGGTTTTAGAATTTGGTAGGAGAAAGACGCAATAGAAATGTCCCTCATGTTACGTAAAGATTCATATAAATTTTCCATTAGAAAGAATTAATTGCACAACAACCCCTCTTTCCTTCTCTTTTAAGTTTTCCTATTAAGAATGGTCAGTTAAGGTACATGTGACAAACGTTTGTAGGAATATGCCAATTTCTTCAGTTTATAGATTCCTTATTAGAGCTGTGCAAAATTTTTTCTTTTTTGTCTGTATTAGTATAAGAATCTACTTTTTTTTTTTTTTTTTTTAATATACTAACTTTTCAAAATATTTAATATTGAATTATTTATTTTACATTACATTTTATTAAAATATCAAATTTTCTTAATTTTTTTAAATTATTTCTCTTTCTTCATACATGATAACCATCATTAACTCTCTTTCGTTGTCCTCGATATACGTAAAGAAAGAATAAATAACTAAATAAAAAATAAATAGTGTAAGTGTAAATTTACATAATTACTATAGTAAACTTATCAATTTATATTATTATACATAAATTGATGTGGGTCATTTTTAGACAAAATTGTATAAATTTCTCGTCTTTTTCTATTATACCGAATTGACGTGAATGTGCCATGCCTGGCCAGAGAATAAATGGAATTGGACCTCCCCAATTTATACACGCCCATATTGATAATGGGCATAGGCCGAGTAGTTGTATTCCTTTCAGTACTGTACCTTACCGTTAGTAGGATACAGCAAATTCAACTAGCTGGGCTGGTCATTTACCATCATTAGCCCATATTTGGGTGTTTTTTTTTTTGATACATCAATAATGAGGAGTGGAAGATTCAAATTTTGGATGTCTCTCATTAGAAGAAATACTAGGAAGTATCAATTAAGTTAAAAAATTAATTATTTCAAATTGAAAAAAGTAGCTCAAAGTATTTTATATATAAGATAATCACTTGACTTATACACGTTTAGGATATCAGTTTGCTTGTTTGATGTTTGAGACCTAAAGTTAAAAGTTTGAGACTTTGAGTTTTGAGTGATGTGTTAAATTTTCACCTAAAGGAATATTTGAGTGCTTGTTATTTTTTGTCTTTATTTATTTATTTATTTTTTGCTTGTTATAATGATAATAAATATAATTTTCAACTTTCAAGATTAATGCTATTTCCTTTATAGTATAGGTACTCTTCTATTTACTTTTTCAATTTTATTGTAATTATGAAACAAGTATTTTTAGTCATAAATACTGTCAAATTTGGGTTTCACAACAAAACAAAAGATGTTCTTTTAATAGAAACTTTGATTTGTACATTGGAAGATAAATAGCTGTAACATTTAATATAGAATAAATTGTAGATGATTGTTGTGCTTTTTTCAAAAATTGAATTCTAATTTGATATATCACAAATTTTTTTTTTTAATGAAACAGTAATACTTATTAGAACACATAAACACGAAAGTAATATATGGAGTTTTTTAAACAAACTTATAATATATTACATAACTAGAGTACTACTACAAAAGAGCTTAACTTTTGTAGTAGTAGCCTGGGGTTATAATAACTGGAACTCTAACACACACAACTAATGTGAGATAAACATTCCCCCTGAATCCAGGAGTAGCAACATGGACTAAATGTCCTGTCCATATAAAGATCTCCATTAGTCCGTAACCCAATTTATTAGAACACACAAATAATTGAGTAGAAATGTATTAATAAATAATCATTTTGTAACCTTTTTTGTTTACAATTTTTTTTAATATTTGATATGTCCTAATTATTTCTCATATATTAATTTAGTTTTGAATTTTAGTATATTTCTTATTTTTGGATGGTCAAAAAATTCTTTTTTTCCATGCTGATAATTTTAGAAGTTAGGCATTGGTGGTGTGATGATAAGTGCCTTCCATCCAAAGCACTAATCCTCGCTTTGTCTCTAGTTACATAAAGATTCATAAGATGTGTATCAATAGTTGGGTTCCTTGTTAACTTTTTTTTTTTTTTTTTTCCTTCTAGCCCTAAACAATTATATGTAGTTTTCCATGAATTTATGATCTTTGTGGTATTGAAGGATGACGCAATATTGAAGAGAAATTGCTACATCCTGACAGTCTATTAGTCCATTAAACCGCCAATGAAGTAAACAAGCCGATTCATAATTTGATTAAAAGGGTTTGACTGCCGGCCCACTAAAGATGGTCATAGACGTGATAAATTGATACACACTCACTCTATTGGGCCTGGCAGTAACGAGTGCTCATCAGTGAATGTATTGTTATTACTGTACTCTAACAATGACTGCAAACCGAGCCAGGTTTAACTTCTTAGGCCCATTTGAGCTTGGCCCACTTGCACATTTTGTTTCGTACTCTTCTCCAGTCCCAAACATGCACATTGGGTAGATTTATAATTAGGTTTGGTTATTAATTTGATACTCCTACTATTTAGAAAAGTTGAATTCCGTTAACTTTAACTTAACTATTAATTGTGTTAATTCCATCCCTTAACTTTCAAACTCATATTCATTTCATTTTTGGAACCCATTTCTACTAAAATTCTTAAATAGCATTTATCTAACTTAGCAAATGGAGCACATGTTGGATGGAAATCATGAAACTTCATAACAACTTTCAATGAGAATCTTGTTAAGATTTTAAAGGAGAACAGACATGAGGATGAAATCAACTCGATTTTAAAAATTGAAAACAAAATTGATGAAGTTAATAGTTAAGCAAACAAGTTGAATCTACATTAATTTCATCTAATTATAATCATTTTATCTCAGTCCAAACTTTGTTTATGACTTAACAACACCAATGCATCTAGACAAAACAGAATGAGTTTTTTTTTTTTCTTTTTTTTGGTTGATAAATGTGATAGTTTTGAATTTATAATTTATTGAGATAATTGGAACCCTAAAATGATTTTTTTTTTTTTTTAATTTCATAATTTTTTAAGATGATAAGTTATTCTTAATTTTGAGCATCCTTGTTCTAAATAAATTTTTTTTTTAAGCATCCTCAATAAGGTTGCTAAATTGACTAAAAAGTCAATTTAGCAGCTAAGGTGGCGTTTGGATTTTGCAAAACTCAGTTAACAAAATTGGGTTTTATTAACTCATAACCCAAAAATCGTGGGCCCCACATGTATAATGTTTGTTTGGCTAATTTTCACGGATGTTAACTCAGTTAGCAAAATTGAGTTTTTTTGGATTTTGAGTTAACAAATTCGGAAACTCCTGTGTAGGGATGGCAATTTTTCCCCGTCCCGCTTAACTCGCCCATCCCCGCTTCGCCTTGCGAAGGTATTCCTGGCCCCGCAAAGGTGGTGGGGCTAGGATGTGGTAAGATTTTAGCCCGCACCACGGGGCGGGGCAAGGATGGGTTTAGACTTTTTAGACTATCCCCATCCCACCCCTCCCTGTCCTCGCCCCGTCCCGCCCCGCGTTGCTAAGGGTTATAATTGTAAGTTTTTTATACCCTAAAACCTTACTATTTAAACAAACATATCAATATTAGCTTATTTTATTCTACCTAATGTAGTTCTCTGCCTTTATTTTGCTATGTGTTATACTATGAGATTATTATTATTATTATTATTTTTATGATTGTCTTGTTAAACACTTTGATATATTATTCAATTTTTTCTGAAAATTGATTTGATTTGATGGGATAAATTTAGTTGTAATTCCAAATATATTTTTATCAATGAAATAATTTTCATTAAAAAAATTGTACTAGTTGTAGGGCAAATTAACAAAAAGTAAAGTTTAACAGGGTGGGGCAGGGCTTCGCGGGGCCCCAAGGGGCAGGGATGGGGTGAGAAAGTTTTTCCCATCATGCGGAGCGAGGCTGGGACAAAGACCCCATCTTTCGGCCCTGCCCCGCCCCATTGCCATCCCTACTCCCGTGGGTTGTTTTCAAGTGATGAGTTATGTTAACTCAGTGGCATTGGTGTAATTTTGGACAAGAGTTGGGTCCCACAACAGTGTATAGTTACATCATTGCAGACCACTTTTGTATTTCTTTCCCAACTACCTAGCTTCATTCCTTCCATCTTACTTTCCCTTTTCTTTCTCCCAAACCCACAGCACACCAACAACTGAAATAGAGCCCTCCGTTGTTCAGCACCTTTAGCTCGAGATATACATAGTTCCATTCACCGATTTTTGTTTCCGACGAGACCCAAATTCAGCCCCTTCATCTACTGGGTTTTATTTTGATATTTTTTGTTTTTTTTCATGTTCCTCCATTTCTATTTTTCTCCATTTTTTGTGTTGTGTTTATTGAAGCTGCTGGGTACGGTTCGTTGATGGGTATTATTTTTCCATTTTCCTCCATTTTTTTGTGTTGTGTTTACTGAAGTTGCTAGGTACAGTTCGTTGATGGGTATTGTTTTTCCATTTTCCTCCATTGCCATGCCCGAAACTGAGAGAGAGTTTTTCTTTACCTTTTTAGCTGAGAGATATTGAAATTCGTTGATGGGTATTTAGAACTTGCTTTTTGTGAAGAAGATTTTTCCGCTATTCTAGGTCTGCAATCTCTAAAATCTGTCATCAACAAAATTGTTTGTTTTTGTTTCAAAGAAAAGAAAGAAATTATTTTGATGTATTTTGTGTGATGATTTTTTTTTTTGGGTAAGAACAGAGTAGTAGTGAGGAGAAATTATGTGGGCTGAAGGGGGAAGGGGAAATGAGAAAAGAGAAAAAATGGGGATGAAACCTTCCACGGGTAGGCTAACAACTTTGCTCTGACCAAGTTACAGGTATAGGGCCCACAAAGAGTTGAAAATTTTGAGTGATGACAAGTTGAGTAATGTGTGTCAAATGGGTGAGTATAAGAAATTGGGGTTTTAGTGATGAGTGATGAAAATTGAGTGAGGTGTGATGAGTGATAAAAAAAAATTAACCAAACAGGGCCAATAATCTCAAAACACCTTGTATAGCAAAGAAGCTAAACTCAAAATAATTTGAGTATTTGCTACAGTGAGCTGCTAGCTGTGATAGATAGCAGCTCACTGCAGCTTTTTTTTTTTTTTTTAGGGAGCACTATAGCTTAAAACTTAAAACCGAAAAAAAAAAGAGTTTTTTAATGTGTGGTGTTAAAAAAATGGTATTTTAATATATTGATGGTGATGATTGTTATTTGTTGTGTTGGATATATTATTTTATGGTATTATTTATATTATTTTAATGTGTTGAATGTTAAAATAAAACTTTTAATATTAGGTATGATATAAAATATAATGTTAAAAATTAAAATAAATAAAGTCCAGGGACGGTCCCACTAAGGACCCCCCCCCCCCAAAACAACCATTTCTTTGAAAAATTTTAGTATATTGGTTTTATAGTTGGCCTCCTCAAATTTTTGGATTGGTCCAAATACAACATAACAAAAAATCCACAAATCACCAATATCATAATTCAATAATTCATAACAAAAAAAATCTCATAGAAAAAAAAAAATTCCCTTAGGGGTTGACAATAATTTATATGACTTTTTAATTGATTTATAAATTATAGAAAAGTCAATTACAATATTTAAATTTTTTTCAAAAGATAAAATGCAAAATTCTTTTAGAAGCCAATATTGATGATATAGTATTGCCAACTCTTAATATTAATATCCCAATTTTTTTAAAATCCTCGTTTTCAAAAAAAAAAAATTTTTTTTTTTTTAAAAATCCTCAAACAAAGTTTTGAAAACTTCATTAGTGTGATTTTTAGTTGCATCCAAAAGTATGGGTTTATCATATTTTTGAGCTGGTCAACGTGATAAAATCAACATATTAATTTCAATTACCCAAAATCTGGAGATTCAAAGTCCTCTTCTTTTTTTATTCTTCTTCTTCGAAAATGTTAGAATATCATATTGTAACTTTCAACTTTTTTAGTTCATATTATTTCCTTCTTGACTTAAATATTTATGGTAATAAAGTACAATTATTTTGTCTACCATGATTTTTTTTTTTAATAGACCATGTCACTTGAAATTTTTTTAGCTCATAGTTTGCCCCACCTATGTTCAATTCTTGGTTCCTGAATAAAGTAGTGTTTCAAATTGCTACAAGCTATATTTTATAACTTTCTTCCCCAGTGAAATCAGTGATACGTTACCTTAAAAATTATTCAAAGAAAAGCCAGCACTACGGCGTCGTTCTCTTCTATCCATATGTTCTATAGTATGTGCCCGAGTATTACTACTCCTACTACTTTCTTTTTCTTACCAAAAATGGCAGCTCACGCAATCTCCAAGTTTCCAACAACAAGAACACCCTCGTTATTATTCTCAGACTCAGACTCAGACTCCAACCTTAGAAGACGACCCGACCCGTATCCACCGCGCCTGGGTCGGACTCTCAGACCACGACAAAGTGTACCTCACCCGTGCGCATGGCTAGGCACCAACCAACTCTCGCTTCACTCCTCAAATCTCAGACAACCACCCCACTTGTCAAGGCGCCGACCCATCACCGCAACGGTGTCGCTTAGCCTCCCCACTGCGTAAGTTCCAATTCTCTCAATCTCTGAAAAATATATGTATGTAAATTTCCCATTTCGGAATTGGAAATTTCAGATAATTCGTTTTTGATTTTGCAGAAAGCCAGAGAGAGCTTCTTCCTCCACTGTGAAAATTCCCGAGTGAGTTTAGCTGAACTTTTCTCAGAAAGTTAAGATTTTTGTTTTGTTTTTGTTTTGGGGTGGTGGGTATTGAGAAATTGTAGTGGGTGAATTGAGAATGGAGCAGATGGTCAAGGAGTGCAATAAAGGCATTTGCTATGGGAGAGCTGGAAGCCAGGAAGCTCAAGTACCCAACTACTGGGACTGAATCCCTTCTCATGGGGATTCTTATTGAGGGTATCACTATCAACCTCTCTTTTCTTCTTTGCTTTCTTATTTCCCCCTTTTTGATTTGTTTATAAATTTGATGCTTCCAACTCTTATTATAGAGTCTAAATTCCAATTTTAGCAATGTATAAGCTCAAATGAATAAGAAACCTTAGCCTTTGGACTTTAGGAGACAGTTATTGTTTTGCAAAAAGTAAACAAATTTCTGGTTGGACTTGAAATTTGAAGGCCTTATGACGGGTGAAGTTGCAGTCAATTATAAAATTTGTCTATGCTTGGCTGTGCCTGTAATAGATGATCTTGTTATGATTTTGGTGGTTAAATTGTTGATGGTGGTAATATTGTGATGACACAATTCAGGTGTGATCTTGGTGGTAATAGATGAACATGTTACACCCTATTACAATTTGATGAATTAAAACACAAAAAAAAAAAAAAAAAAGTGGCAAAAGTAACCTTCTAATGAGTTTATTCATGTTGTGTCTTTATCATCACCAGCCTTCATTACTCTTGTCACTGCTTTGATCCACCACTTTGGCCAATAGCATTGCTGCTAAGGAAACCATTATAATACACCATAACTGTAGACTTGTTACTGCTACTTCATTGTCTCCTTTTATTTTTATTTTATTTATTTTGATTTTTATATAAAACAGATCTGCAGTTATAACTTATAATGCTCTATAAATCTTTTCCATAATGGTGCAGGAACTAGTCTTGCTTCAAACTTTTTGCGAGCAAATGGGATTACTCTATTTAAGGTTCGTGAAGAAACTATCAAGTTACTTGGGAAAGGTGAAAGGTTTTTTTTTAGTCCTGAGCATCCTCCTCCAACTGAAGCGGCTCAAAGGGCCCTTGACTGGGCTGTTGATCAGAAACTAAAATCTGGTAAGCTCCTGTTGATTGGCTGTTCTTGTAGTTGGTGTTATCCTTTCTATATGCTAGAGTTTCATTCTTCTACATTTTGTGAGTATATGTTATCATTTGCGATACGTACACACAAAAATGGAATACATGGATGGTCAGATGAATTGTGCCATGAACATGCAAACAAGTACATAAGAAGTTAACTGATTGAAAAGTTGCGTAAAATGGCTGAGAAGATCTCAGCATAGAGTAATGACTTCTTTAGAAAACAATTAGCTATTATTTAATTTTGGGAAATGCTAACGAGTGCCCTTAGGGCATTGGTTAATAATTCATTTTAAGAAAGTTTTTATGGGAAATGAAAAAAAAGTAATTAATGTTTTGACAGCTTTTTTCATTTCCCATAAAAGTGGTATCAAAACTTTCCTAAAATGGATTATTAACCAGTGCCCAAGGGCACTTGTTAGCATTTCCCTTTAACTTTTACAATGTTGAAATTATAGGCATGTATGGATTCTGCCTGTCTTCTGTAATTTGATTATTGTACTCTGATTTCTGAACTTTATTATGCTGAAGGATTTAATCTTGCAAAAGTGAAAAATTAAGGATACAGTTGAAAGTAGAAACTTATTCTTTCTTGAATTCTGAATATCTTGTTGGAGTTCAATTTATTGTGGTTTAGAACATTAGATAGAAAATTGTTGGAAAAATGGAGTATTGTCGTCTCACTCTAGATATGTAAAAGGTCCAAATATTGTTTTCATGTTATTATCTATTCACGTTATTAAGCTTTATGTGGTTTATAAACTTTATATATATAATGTATATATATATTTTTTTATAAGTAAGAAAATTTTTATTAAACAAGGTTACTTTATGCAAGGAGAATAAGTAGCAAAAGAAAACACACATACAAAAAAACAGAAGAAAAAAACCAAATATGTACAAATAAGAAGAGAATCTAGAAACAACAGAATGAAATCACTATACTTGAATCCCCAAGCTCGTGACCAGTTGAACAATGTCCCTTTAAATAAAGCTATGATGTAGAAATAGAATTAGAGTTATTGGGTTATGGATTGTATTAGGTGGTTTGATGAGTTATTTGATGACTATTTGATAGAAGAAAGTAGTGGGGATTTAGGGTTTTGACTTTTGATAGGTAAAAGAAAGGGCATGATTTGGGGTTGTAAGGAAGAAGAAAAATAGATATTTTTACAGTGTTTAGGGGCTGTATCAACAGTATCCGTGGTTAAAGAGAAGAAGAATATTGAGAGAGAAGAGAGAGAGAAAACATCACTCAATAACCAACTTGCCTCAATGCTCAAAACACTAAACAATTTTATTAATCACTCTCACTTGATTGAGTACAATAAAACACTTAGATAGGCCCAATTCTTAACTTCTCCTAGTATGACTAGGACTTCTGCTTTGACCAGCAAACCAAACCCTATTTTGAATTAAACCACAGTTGATGCGTAAAGACTCATAAACTAAAGGAATCAACTTGGGTCTAGTGCTCGTGTGCAATGGACTAGTTGGGATTTGGACACATGTCAAATAATTGCCATGTGTCCACATTTCAACGGATCCACCCAACCCTTTCCCTAAACTAAATAAGACTTATAAATAAAAGAAGACCCATGGCCCATAGGCCCCATACCCAAAAATTGTAAAATTACTAAAATACCATTGACTCTAGAATAAACAAATAGAATATAAAAAAGCTAATTATTTACCATGGACACTTATTCTTGGGCTTTGCCTTAGCCTTAGGCTTCCAAAGAGGATATTCTTTTAGCTATGGTTGCACCATCAACTCTTCCTTGTCCCCCTTTGAAAAGAACTCAACTCCGTCGAATTAGGAGCTAAACCAGGAATGCCATTAGAAGGAACACTTTTTCAAATAAGAAAGGAACTGTTCTTCAACTTCCAGATTGTCATGTCGTTAGCACATGTGAGAGTGCAATTCTTGTTGCCATCTACAAAACAGTAAGTATTGGCATGCCCATTATGGTGTCACTAGGGATCCATGGCCAACCCAAAAGTATGTGACACAGTTTAAGAGGCAGCACATCACACATAACAATCTCCTTAAGCTTGCCAATATCAAATGTGGCCAGGCATTGTTTATCAACCTTCAACTTTGTGTTAGTGATCCATACCACATGATATGGATCCAGTGGGGACTTTACTTTTAATCCCAATTTCTTCACTGCTTCCTTAGATATTGCATTAGTACAACTCCCGGTGTCAATTACCAAAGAACATATTTGTTTGCGGTTGACTTGAGTTTGAAAAATCTTTCCCCTATGATAGCGGTCTTCATTCTCTTGAATGTCTTGTTTAATTGTGGTAAGAGGTGGATGAATGACACCTATTATACCCTCATCATCTAGATCTAGCTCATGAACGTTCACCTACAAGTTAGCATTGAGAGGTTCATAATCTCTTCTTCAAGTTCAGGTTGTTTGGGTCCCTTTATTGGCTCATTGCCTTTTGACCTGTTTTAGGAATATCCTTTTCCAGCAGCAATTGGTTTTGAAGGACATTGAAAAGACATATGAACTAAACCATGACACTTTATTCTAGAATTAGAACTACTAGTTCCTTTTGATGAAGAAGCACTAGAATGTGCATTCTTGTTTGGGGGATAAGAATTACCTTGAGACTTATCAACAAACTTCTCCCAATTAGCATCCGCAATTGTTCTCTCACTTCTAATATGGCTTGCCACTAGAGCTCTCATTAAGGCTTTCTTTTTAGTCTCCTCTTCCATTTGGCATGCAACTTGAATTGCATCAGCCATAGGATACAGCTTACTTGCAGCCAAACCTGAATAAATATTGGGATTCAAGCCTTGGTGATACATAGAAATCATCACATTCCATGGGAATCCCAATCTTATAGTGAAGTTACAGAACTTGATGACTCTTCACTGTGTAAATTACAGTGTGTAAATTACAAGTGAGCTTGTTGCTTGAAATTAGGTTGTATAAACTATAAAGTAACGAGTCATAGCACTTCACACGTCCTCCCAAGATCGAATGACTACACAGTGAGTTTTTTGATACTTTTCCCATCATATTCGAACTGTCCCTTTGAGTTTAGCCTCTGTGAAAAAGAGTTTTCGCTCTTTGCTTAAGCTATACCATCTGTAAAAGCTTTCTATACTATGCAACCAATCAAAGAACACCTCTGGATTGCCTTCCCCATAAGGTTGATTCCCTTTCATAAAACCAGCACCTTGATGTGTGAGAACAATGTTGGATTTTTTTTTTTTTTTTTTTTTTTTTTTTAATGGTGGCATCTGACTAGTGCTTCGTCCATAAGAATTTATGGGAGAAAAGGGGGTTAAACTTGTGGAAAATACATGGGTTGCACTTGGAGCTGATTTAGAGTATTGGGGCTCTTGATCAATGGTGGTTTCAGCAGAAAATTTTCCAGGAACAACTGCTGAGAGCTTGTTTTAGGTTCCTTTCATGGCGAATAATTCTTCAAGTTTTATTCCCATTGAAATCACATTCTCTCATAACTGGTTCAGAGTTTTTTTTTTTTTTGGTAGGCTTGAGAAAAAGCCTAAACTGAGTCTCTAATTTTGGGTTAGTTACCATTATCTTGGATGAGAAATTTTGTAGAGTGGTTGGCGGAAGAAGATTTTAGCAAAAAACTCAGGATAGGATTTTGGTAAGACTTAAGCTCTGACACCAAGTTTATGTAGGGAAATTCAAGGGGATTTTAGCAATAAACGTAGGATAGGATTTTGGTAAAGACTTTAGCTCTGATACCAAGCTTATGTAGGGCAAATAGAGGGAATTTATCTGTTTGATTGTGGTGGGTTAAGGTTTAGGAGGGTTTGTAAAAATAGGATTTAGAGTTGTTGGGTTATGGGTTGTATTAGGAATTAAAAGGTGGTTTGATGAGTTATGTGATGGCTATTTGGTAGAAGAAAGTGTGTGGGGATTTAGGGCTAGTTTGGATGGATGGGGAGTAGAGTAGAGTTGGCCAAAAATTAGCCTAATTTCTGGCCAAGTCTACTCTATTCCCCTTCCCCCCCACCCCAATCCAAACTGACCATTAGGGTTTTGGTAGGTAAAATAAAGGGCTTGGTTTGGGGTTGTAAGGAAGAAGGAAAAAGAGATTTTTATGGTGTTTAGGGGCTGTATGAACAGTACCTGTGAATATTACCATAAGAAAGAGAAGAAGAAAAGAGATAGAAGAGAGGGGGAAACATTACACAAAGGCCAACATATCTCACTACTTAAAACACTCAAATTTTATTAATCAACTCTCACTTGTTTGAGTATAGCAGAACACTTACATGGACCCTATTCTTGACTTCTCCTGGTAGGACAAGGGCTTCTACTTTGACTAGTATACAAAACCCTGTTTAAATTAAANCTTTTTAATGGTGGCATCTGACTAGTGCTTCGTCCATAAGAATTTATGGGAGAAAGGGGGTTAAACTTGTGGAAAATACATGGGTTGCACTTGGAGCTGATTTAGAGTATTGGGGCTCTTGATCAATGGTGGTTTCAGCAGAAAATTTTCCAGGAACAACTGCTGAGAGCTTGTTTTAGGTTCCTTTCATGGCGAATAATTCTTCAAGTTTTATTCCCATTGAAATCACATTCTCTCATAACTGGTTCAGAGTTTTTTTTTTTTTTGGTAGGCTTGAGAAAAAGCCTAAACTGAGTCTCTAATTTTGGGTTAGTTACCATTATCTTGGATGAGAATTTTGTAGAGTGGTTGGCGGAAGAAGATTTTAGCAAAAAACTCAGGATAGGATTTTGGTAAGACTTAAGCTCTGACACCAAGTTTATGTAGGGAAATTCAAGGGATTTTAGCAATAAACGTAGGATAGGATTTTGGTAAAGACTTTAGCTCTGATACCAAGCTTATGTAGGGCAAATAGAGGGAATTTATCTGTTTGATTGTGGTGGGTTAAGGTTTAGGAGGGTTTGTAAAAATAGGATTTAGAGTTGTTGGGTTATGGGTTGTATTAGGAATTAAAAGGTGGTTTGATGAGTTATGTGATGGCTATTTGGTAGAAGAAAGTGTGTGGGGATTTAGGGCTAGTTTGGATGGATGGGGAGTAGAGTAGAGTTGGCCAAAAATTAGCCTAATTTCTGGCCAAGTCTACTCTATTCCCCTTCCCCCCACCCCAATCCAAACTGACCATTAGGGTTTTGGTAGGTAAAATAAAGGGCTTGGTTTGGGGTTGTAAGGAAGAAGGAAAAAGAGATTTTTATGGTGTTTAGGGGCTGTATGAACAGTACCTGTGAATATTACCATAAGAAGAGAAGAAGAAAAGAGATAGAAGAGAGGGGGAAACATTACACAAAGGCCAACATATCTCACTACTTAAAACACTCAAATTTTATTAATCAACTCTCACTTGTTTGAGTATAGCAGAACACTTACATGGACCCTATTCTTGACTTCTCCTGGTAGGACAAGGCTTCTACTTTGACTAGTATACAAAACCCTGTTTAAATTAAACCAAAACCCATAAATAAAGACCCATAATAAAAGAAAACCTTTTTTTTTGATAAATAACGGAATTGTATTAACCAAAAAGTCCAAGTACACTGGGGGTGTACAAGGAAAACAGTACATCAAACAGAAAAATTACAAAGATCCAGCATTTCTAAAAAATTAGAACAAGAGAATAGATTAAAGGAAGAACTCCACTCTAGCAAGGTGTGAAGAAGAAGAGATTTAATTTCTGGAATAGACCGTTCCTTTCCTTCGAAACATCTAGAGTTCCGTTCTCGCCAAATACACCATAGGACACAATGAGGGACAACCCTCCATAAATCAATGCTCCGACACCCACCAAATGAACCTTGCCAACTCGAAAATAAATCTAAGACACCACGCGGCATAACCCATTGAAGACCAAATAGAGCCCACACCATAGACCATAGTTCATAAGCAATAGGACAATGAAGAAGAAGATGATTCACCGATTCCCCACTCTTTTTACACATATAGCACTAATCTACAACGGCTACACCCTTATACCATAAATTATCAGTAGTCAAAATCTTACCTAAGGAGGCAGTCCAAGAGAAAAAAGCAACCTTAGTAGGGACCTTTGACGCCACACAGGCTTCCAAGGGAAAGAAATGTCTATAGTAGAGGAAAGAGAGAGATAGTACTCACTCACTTTAAAATTCTTATTCCCAGTTGGTTTCCAGCAAAGTTTGTCCTGACCTTCACCATTAAGGGGCATTGAATTGATAAGATCAGGAAAAGTGTAAAAATGCTCTGTTTCCCAATCTTGGGGAGCTCTAGAAAAAAGAAGATCCCAGTGAAGCTTTTGGTTAGGAAAGGACATAACATCTGCAATAGAAGACTCCTTATTACAACTAATATTATAGAGTTCCGGAAAAGCCTCCTGGAGGGTGCAACTCCCATACCACACATGATGCCAAAATTTAATTCTATCACCAACACCAACCTCGAATTGAATGGATTTTGAAAAGGCTGGCCAGCCTTGTCTTATGGTTCTCCAAAGACTAGCACCATAAGGATTAGAGACTTCTTTTGTACACCAACCTCCCCAATCATTCCCACTTCGAAGCCTTCCAAGGAAATACCCACAGATTTCCTAAAGGCTTTAATTCGTTTCTCAATCCATGGAGATAATTGGGTGGAAGCATCTGCCACTTTCACAAGTGGAGCAACTGGGTTAGCCATTGCCAACGGTTGCACAACCAATGGTTCTTTAACATTTTCCCAATTTACAAGACGTCCATCAGCTCCCCCCAACTCACAATCTGACCCCGAAACAGCAGAAACATTATCCAGAACACCATCACATTCATCCGCCCAACTAACAATATGCCCTTCTTCCTTGAAGGTGTTATTACCCTGTCCCACAGCTCCCTCGAGATCGGAGTAGTCCGACAAGCTCCCAGGTGAGTGTTAAAGTGAGAGAGGAATAGCTATCTGCCTACCTCCACGAAGCTCTAAGACCCATTTCTCAGAATCACCCCAGGTGTGCTCCAAATCTTCAACAAAATACTTAATGGAGGGATGAGTAGTTGGGCCAGGTATTTGAGCTCCCTCAAAATCAGAAGTACCCGGTCCTTCCAAACCCACAAAATCCTCCTCCCCAACCTTTGAAGCCACTTGAGAATCCAAAGAAACTAACGCCGGTACTATCGGGTTCATTACCGGTTCCAAACCCTATATTGTACCAAAAGTCAATTTCTAATATTAGAGCTCATCAAGACTAACCCCCCCTGGTTGAGAGGAGGCCCGGCTACCTCGAATTGGCCACAAATTTGAGCTCTAATATTACGACAGGAATTGTAATCTTTATTACTAGTAATAAAGTGTGTTGTAGTGTAATAATTAAACATATTCATTAATTTGGTTGTAACTTATAACATTAGAAAGAAACTTAATATTTATTTTAAGAAATGTCTTACTCATACAATTATATCTTCTTAAAAATTGTTATTTTTAAATATAAAAGAGATATGTGCTATTTTTTATGATTTTTTATTTTTATAATTGTTAGATATATATGGAAAGTTTGTTTATTTGGAAATATATTAAGTATAAAAATTATTGCACTTACTAAGGAATAATTAATACCATCTTTTAAAGAGGAATAATTATTCCTCATTTTGAAGAATAGTTATTCATTTATTCCTTGTAATAAAAACATAACCAAACTAAAGAATAACTAAACCATAGGAATAACTATTACAGTCTACCAAACATACCCTAAGTGAAATGGTTCTTGTTGGGGAGGTTTCAAATATTTCAGGGCTTGCAGATCTCCTCCATTGCAAGATCAGGGGTTTGCCTATGACCTATCTTGGTATGCCTTTGGGGGCATCCTTCAATGAAAATTTTGTGTGGAATCCTATTTTAGAGAAGATTGAATGCAAATTATCAGGTTGAAAGAAACTGTGTTTGTCAAAAGGAGGGAGGTTAACTTTATTGAAGAGTATGTTTTTGAGTATACTTATTATCTCTTGTTGTTCACTAGCCCTGTAGTGTGGCGAATAGGATTGAGAAGTTGTAGAGATTTTTTTTTTTTTGGGGGTGGTATCACCCATTTGCCAGCCTGTTTAACACCTTTACCACCCTCCCAAAATACCCGCCTCTTTCCATATTCATTCACATTCACAGTCAGCCCTCTCCCTAGCCAACGTCCCTTCCTCCTATCACGTAACTTTCCAGATTCAATCTTATTTGAATTCAAATTGGGCTTCAAGGAAATATTGAATTTATTTCCTTCCGGGATTTTCTCCTCAAATTTATTCTTGCCATTAATGCCACCCTTCCCACCCTCACCACCACCCACGGCTGACTGAGGAAAGCTACCAGCCTGAGTTTCAAAATCTGCTACCTGTGTGCGAGAATTATCATTTGGAAATTCCACAAAATTCTTCACGGTACCAGCCTGAATCTTTTCTTTGCTGAGTGTCTGCTGAACATGCTTCAACCTTGCCTGTACCGGAGCTTTGACAGCCTCCACATAAGACCTGGCAGGTTGGTATTTTGGGATTTGCTTAAACCTATACGGTACAAACTTCAATCCACCCAACACATATGAGAAGGTTCCAAAAGCCTTCTTAATTCAATCCCAAAAGTTCTCCAACCTTGTAGTAATTTTCCGGCAGGAATAATGATAGTTCACCGCAGCCCTCTGTCACTGATAAGTACTGCCCAAATGAGTTGGATCCCCGTTTCATCGTGTAAGCAGTATCACCTTCCCTGAACGTGAAGAATTGCTTAGGACTAACCCCACTCATGGTGTGTTCCAGATTCCGCATTGTCCAAAGAGTTGCACTCTTGCCCATAAACACCGATTGCATATAGTATTTTCCCCGTTCAAAGATCTTAAGGGAGAAAAAATTCCCACCTTCCTCAATCACCAACTGAAACAACTTAGATTCAATAAAGAAACTTCGAAATCCCCCCATACTGTCCCTAGGAAATGAAAACTAAAACAGAATTTGTGGCTAATTCGAGGTAGCCGGGCCTCCTCTCAACTCAGAGAGAGAGAGAGCTCATACCATGGATTCAATATCCAAACTAAAAAGCTATGGTCTTTGTTGATTCCCGAAATCTCATATTTTGTTGTAAATTTTGTTTTTTTTCATAAAAGAAAACCTATGGCCTATACCCAACAATTATAAAATTATTAATAGAGGAGAGACTCCTAGTTTAGAATTGTATTTATGGTTTCAGCTTCTTTCTAAAATGTCTACAACAACAACAACAAAGCCTTAGTTCCAAAATTTTGGGCTTGGCTATGGATCCTCAATAGATTAGTTTGGGTTAAGCCACATGTATTCTTTTCCTCCTCTATATTCTATCTAAAGTCATACTCTATATTACTTTCTTAATTGACATGTCCTTATTTGTTACTTCTACTAATGTTGTTTTTGGTTTTCCTCTACCTTAATTTCCTTCTCTCAACTTGGATAAACTCATTCTTTCTATTTTTTGATAAGTAAAAAAAAAAAAAAAAAAAAAAAAAAACTCATTCTTTCTTACTAGTGCATTACTTGCTCTTTTCTGAATATAACCAAACTATCTCAAGAGCGATGCTTCTTTATCTTTTCATCTATAGGGGCTACCCTTATCTTTAAGCAAATTTCCTCACTTCGTGTATTTATACTTATTCATCTTAACATTCTCATTTTAGCTACACTCATTTTATGAATATTTTGCTTCTTAAAAGCCCAACATTTGATACCATAGAGCATAGCTAGTTGTATAGCAGTCTTACAAAATTTCCTTTAACTTAATAGGTGTTCTACGATTGCACAACAATATTCCTGATGCACTTCTTTACTTCATCCACCCTACTCATATTCTATGATTCACATTCTCTTCACTCTCTCCATCTTTATGATTCACCATTTACAATAGTAGAATAGCCCAACATTTGATATCAAAAAGCATAGCTGGTTGATACTATATCGTCACACAATACTCCTTTTGAATTTATTTAGTGAGCTTCCATGGTATATCATTCTGGCATAAAAGAAAATCGATTCTCTGATATTGTTGTGACTCATAAGTTTAATTCCATGGTAATTTTTATGGTTTTGAATATCTCACTTGTTCTTATAAATAAGTATTAAAGTACTTCTCCTCTTCTCACTAGACATTTTGTTAACACTTAAGATCTTATTGAAAAGGTTTATCAACCGGCATACACCCACATCACCCAAGTATTCCAGACTTCAATGGGGATTTCGTCCAATCCCTTGGCTTTTCCCATTTTCATCATCCTTAATGCATTCTTTACCTTAGACATCCTAATTATTCGAAAAAAAATATATGGTTTCTATCCTCTAATGAGTTACCCAAGTTGCTCCAATCTCTCATGTCATTTCCATTAAAAAGTTTATCAAAATAACTTTTCCAGCGCTCTTTAATTTGCTCTTCTTTTACACTATTTGACCTTCATCTTTAATGCACCAAACACCTTTCAAGTATCTTGTTTTCATTTCCTTTGTCTAAGCAAGTTTATGAATATGCTTCTCTCCCTCCTTTGTCCCAACGTGTTATATAAGTTATCATAGGCCTTACATTTAGCTTCTCGGACAACCTTTTTTTTGCCACTTCATAATTTTCATAAGCAGCATTGTCTCTACATTTGGGTAGGTTTCTATAGCTGTCTCTCTCTAATTTAATTGCTGCTTGAACCTCCATATTCATCTTTTTAAAAAGTCTATTTGTTATAAAATCTTAGTTTTATGAATTGGGAAGCAAACATCAGTCTTTCCTTGAAATATTGGAGAAAATATAAGGTATCTATGAATGAATTAAGAATAAAAACAAAGTATGAGTATGTATTGTTTTTCCATATGGTTCCATTGAATTTAACAAGTATTACTTCTCAAAAAATATTATCAAGTATCTGAGGATAAATTTCCATTACATGGAAAGAACCATTATAGGAGACACATTGCAAAATAAGTGTCATCTTATCTTAGGGGCCCTTTAACAAATGACTACTGAAACGTTTTTCTGTTGCTTGTGAGATGGCTGCCTTTCTGTCTATGTTGATGTAATTTAATATCTAAATGCAATGTAAAACACTTTGCCATTGTTTGATCAGAAGCTATTTACTTCATATATTATTAAATTTTGAGGTTGGATTTTTGAATAATTCTTTCAAATTCTAATCAATCAAAATTGAAATTTCACACTGCTTTAATACTTTCAATAAACTTCTTTGAATTGGAGACAGCTCTGCCGTACCTTACATTTTTTGGTTGAAGCATTACTGCATCTGAGGATACATATTTGTTCACATCATAATTATTTTCCCACACTGCATGATTAACTTTGTGACTTGCAGGTGATGGTGGGGAAATTACGACATCTCATATGCTTCTCGGCATATGGTCTGAAGTGGAATCACCAGGTTATAAGATAATGGCTACCCTTGGCTTTAATGATGAGAAAGCCAAAGAGTTGGAGTCTTTGAGTTCAGAACCTGGATTTGTAGATGATTGATACATTCATTTGAGGTTTGTTACCATACTTGTAATTCTATTTTTTGGAGATATATTAATGTTGTCTGTTCTTTCCTTTAAAGTTGCGAGTTCTGTCATGGACGCTTGCATTAGGACTTTCTTGGATTGCTTCCCTGTTGAGCTTGCCTATAAAAGTTGTTCTCCAATGAATAGAATTTTAACTGAATGCTTAATTTTTCCAATGTCCCAAATTGAAAACGCTGAGTTGCGTGATACATTATTCAGGGCATGTGATGGAGTTTGCCGTTTAAATTAGTGTCATGACAATTCTTTAACTTTTCTCGCTTGCCAGCAGTTTCATTACGAAATGGGCTTCCTTGAGGGAGCAATGAAATGAGAATCTGAACACTCAAGGCAAGTTTCTGAGGATGATTGCCTAGGATTGCTTCACAAGGACAACAATAGACTTTGGTCTGCATAACTGGAAAGCATGGGTGTGCCAATTGGGTCGGCGCACCCAAGTCTGATACGCACGGACACGCCGTGTGGCCGTGGACGCAGCTGCACATGCGCTTGTGATCGAATTTTTTTTTTTTTTTTTCTCGATACGGTCCAATTTGGTCCAAACAGGTCCTGAATCGGTCCGATATGGGCCGAAATAAGTGTGTTTTTTTTTAGGTAAAATTTTTTGACAAAACACACCATTTTAACATCCTAGTTTAAAGAAAAAAACTCTAAACACATCTCAAACTCTCTGTGACTCTCTCATTCTCTCCGGCTCCTCTCTCTCTCTCTCTAACCCACAGCTCTCCCTCAAATTCCCTCCATCTCTCCTTTGCCTCATTGACTCAAGCTCACTCTCCTAGCTCTTCATAAAATCTCAAACCTTGGTCTCAATCTCTCCATCTCTCGGTTAGAGAAACACTGTTTTAGTTTCAAACTTTCTATCTTGTATTCTAATTTCTGTACATCATGGAATGGTTATGTATTCAGTATTCATTTTATTATCTTTTATTGCTCTTAAATTGGTATATGTTTACCATTATATAAAAAAAAATGCTTAGCAATATATAGAAAATAAAAATAAAAATATATTTAATGATTTATTAATAAACGTATCCCGCTGTACTCTCGCTTTACTTTTTCAAAAATTGCAAAGTCGCCGCACCGGACTGCGCTTACACCCGAACCCGAATCCGCATCTGTGCTTCCTAGCTGCATAATGCCCGAGTATAAGAGTTTGCAGCATTGATATGTGCGGTTATATGTTTTGAATTGAACCCATTCAATTGACTATTTTCTAATTATTCAATTGTTACCATTCAATTGACTATTTTCTAGTTATTCAATTGTTATGCTAAAGGCGTTTATAACACAAAGTACAAACAAATGTTTACAACTTATTCAGTTGTTCTCATACTTGTCCACACTGGAACTGGAGTGACTTTCATCTTCCTTAACAATGTCCACATCACATGCTAGTTTTTGTGCCTTGACAACTTCTTCATCCCAGTCAATCCTTATGACAAAGACCAACAGTAAAACCAAGCAGGCTACCATCCCCACCAAGAAACCTACCAACATCCCGCCAAGTCCAAGTGCCGCCTTGAAGGCTAAAACTGCACCCAAGGGTAACGATAGAAGGTAGAACCCACCAAGATTGGCATAAATACCCAACGTTGGCCTAGCAGTTCCCCGGACAATTCCTCCACATACTACCAATGGAAAATTTACTACATCCATTAAAGCCATTAGCAACATCATCTTCTTTACACCTCTTATAGTCCCCTTATCATGGCTAGACAGAGGCCCCCATATTCCTCTGGCTGCCACTGTCACTATGGCACCTATGAAACCGGAGATGAAGCTCACTGCCAGAGACACATATGCTGACTGGTAAGCAGGACCGGCATGGTTTGCACCAAGCTCATTCGACACACGGGTGGATGCACACGTGGCTAATGATAACATCACAGAGAAAAGCAGGTAATCGAAGTTTAGCACAATTGCTAACACTCCAACAGCCTGCTTAGCATTCGGTAGCCTCCCTGTGAGCAAGACTAAAATCTCATAACACCACCATTCAAGGCAGGCGGTAAGGCAACAAGGCCCGCAGAGCTTGAGCAACCTGAGCCAGTCACTAATGCTTTGTTCACGCCACCCACCTTCCTTCCATCCTCTTTCCCTATTTTCCATCATAAATACATACAAGGCAAGTAATATCACTACAAGGAGATCAGTGACCCAAGTTGCCATTGAAACTCCCTCAAGACCCTTAGCTTTCGAAAGTAATATGTTGATGGGAATGTGAAAAGCTAGACCCAGACCCGAGCTAAACAATATGGGAATTGTGATGCTCTGTGAGCTCAAGTAGGCTTTGAGTGGACATAGAAATGAAGTGATTACCAAATCAGGGAGGAGATGGAAAAGATAGGTCTTTGCCACAATTGATATATCCTTTTGTTGACCAAAATGGATAAGAATTTTATCAACATTGAGCCACAAGAAAGTTATAGGTAGTGTAGCAAGCAGTAATAATAAGATTGCCATGAGGAGAGTCTTGTGAAGGAGTTTAAAGTTTTTGGCTCCGTAAGCTTGACCACATATGGGTTCCATGGCTCCACAGAGGCCATTCAAGATAGACAAACCTGTGACATTAGCAAACGTGATCCCAAGTGCGCCACCTGCCAAGTTAAGCTCCCCAAGGCGGCCTAAAAAGGCTGTCGTGATTGCTATTTTTGCAAACCATGTTAAATTCATTGCTATCAATGGAATAACAATTCCCCTTTGCACTTTTAGCTCCAAAAGCACAATCTTTGCAAAGCTGGCTGACCATTTTTGAGTTGGAGGTGTCGGGGATGAAGATGGTTGAAAGGTTTTCATGTTTGGGTTCTCTTCAAGTTTTGTGGTAGTAGACATTATTGCTGAGCAAAATGGCTTGGCGGGTTTGTTTCAGATATCAGGATGATAATTTGGGCTCTTTCTAGGCAACCTTTAATTATGTTGAGTGCATAGGTTTAACATATTGGTTTCAAAGTGAGTAAAGGGATCGGCTTTTGTAACGGCCAATCGAGAAAAAAAGAGAGAGTTGGTACAAAAAGAGAGAGAGAGAGAGAGAGAGAGAGAGAGAGAGAGAGCGAGAGAGAGAGAAGGTACTTGGTGCTGTTTAATGCGTGATGAGAATGCATGGGCCATGTGTGTGTGTTTAGAGCATCCACATTGGTGGAGACAAAAATTGGCTATTTGGCACCTACAAAAATCACTTTATTTATTTTACCTCTTCACTTTACAATACATCCAACATCAATAAATCTACCTTTTTAGCTATTTAATTAAAATAATATAAAGAACTCATTAAAATAAAATAAAAAGATATCAACCACAAAAACCTTTCAACCAGCCACCACACCACCACCAACACATAGGGATGGCAAAAATTACTCGACCTGCGGGTACTCTACTTGACCCACAAAGCAAATGGGGCAGGTTTGGGTTTTAGAAACCCAACCCATAATGGGTTCGGGTCGGGTGCGGGTATTATGCATACTCAACTGGAACCTGACTCGTATATATATATATATATATCTTAAAAAATTAAAAAACCCTAACTATAAATACTAACTATCCTAACCCTAATCCTCATTTTTCATTTTCCATCACTCACCCTCAAGTCTCAGCCGCCTCCCTCTCCCTCACTCTCACTGTTACTTGTTACTTGCTGCCGCCGCCGCCCTCCTCCACCTCACCCTCACCGGTTTTCCTCCACCTCACCGGTCCATCCTCGCTCCCTCCCTTACCACACCTTCACTCCTCCAGACACCAATTTTTCCTCCTTGCCTCCCTCACCTCACCTTGCTTGGAAAAAGGAGGGATTTTTATTGGATTTTTCGGGTGTGTTGTGGTTTTGTTTTTGGAGTTTTGGAGGGCTGAAACAGTGGTAACTTTTGGGTTGTAAAGGGCAGATCAATTGTTGTTTTATGTTGGTGTAAAAGGAAAAATGAAGGATTTTTATGCATTTGGGTTATGTATTTAGGATTTCTCTATTTGGGTTTGTAATTTTTATGTATTATTTCATTGTCAATTTTTTTTAAAGATTATGTATTTAGGATTTCTGTATATGGGTTTATGATTTTATGTATTATTTCATTGTCAAATGTATTTTTAAGGTTATGTATTTATGATTTTTGTATTTGGGTTTGTGATTTGAAAGGGAAAATGAGAAATCTTGAATTAAATTATTTTAGATTCGTGTGATTTTGCTATCAAATGCTATTGATTATTATTTTTTTTAAATTTTTTTATAAATAAATTGGGCCACGGTTCAGGCCCTTCAAGGACTTAGGATTGAACCTTGAAGTGGAAAATCTGGGCGGGGCCCAACAAGGTGGGTTTTGGGGTTTAAAAAAAACCCGTTTATTAAACAGGACGGGTTCGAGTTTCGTGGGCAGGCCCGCAGGGCGGGTTCAGGCATAAAGAAACCTGCCCCAAACTTGACTCGTTGCCATTCCTATCAACATAGCCTATGACAACCACAACCATAGCTAACAAATCACCACCAACACAACCACCAAACCGCCATTTCAACCACAACCTACAGTCACAACCAAACCCACAAAAAAAATCAAACACAAAAAAACCCATGCGAAGAAGAACCAAAAACACCAGAAAAAAAAAAAAATCCAGAAATCCACAAACCTAGCAATCCAAAACCCATGAACCTAGAATTCCCATCGTCGCTGATCATGGCGTTGTTTTGCTGTCTGCCTTGACTAAGCACAAAGCTTTGATGGGTTGGCAGTTGGGCCAATCTAATGGTTCTGCAATGGGCAAATCTGATGGGTCGGTGGCGAGTGAAGGAAGAGAGGGAAAAAAATCAAAGGGAGAGGGTGAGCTTTTACGAAAGATTTGGGTTGGCTGAAGGAAGAGAGGAAAAACAAAAGGGGAGAGGTTGAAAACTAAACTAGCGGACGTATAGAAGAAAAAAAAAGAAAGAAACAAAGAAACATTATTGAATTGAAGAGGCAAATAAAATATTATTATTTTATTATACTTTTGAGCTACAGTGCACAGCCAAAAGTAGTTGTGCACTGTAGTTATGTAGCCAAATTATTTGTTTTTGGCTTCACCAATGTAGCCTTATTTTTGTATTTGATGGTGCAAAAAATAGCAATATACCTTTTTAGTACCATCAATACTAATGCTCTTATATATATATATATATATATAGCCAATGACTCAAACTCCACACAATACTTTATATTAAACTAGTCGCGGACCCTGTGCGTTGTGTGTGATAATATTTTTAGATGGTCTCATTAGGTTTATTTTTTTGTAGTTTGGACTAATTTAATAAATAATAATGTATTTCATAATCATATTTTTAGTTATTATAGAGACAAACACAAATGTAATATATATATTTGTCATACCAAAATGAAAACAGTACAATTTTTCTCTGGAATTTAAAAAGTAGAAAAAAAAACTATTTTTAATAAAAATTAATTATAAAATTTTGTGTATCATTAAAAAGTACATAAAATTTGATTTTTTTTTTAATAGTTTTAAACAAACTTTTTCAAATGTCCATATTAATTTATTTGGTGCCCTCATCATTTGCTGATCATTTAGATACGTGGAATACGTGATGGCTAATGAAAACTCTATAATATTGATTAAGGCATAGCTAGGTTGGTGAATAAGAATTATGCAGCACAAATCAATTCAAATCAAGACATCTCAATAATGATACACTTTATGGGGTAGAACATTAAACGTAAGTTACAATGATAATATATATATATATATATATTCAATACTATAAGATTTGACCTTTATAGTAAAGGGTATATGAAAGGCTTCTATTCACTAATAAAACAACGAAAAAAAAAAAATTGCTAATAACTTAAGACTAAAGGATAAAGAAGCTACGCAAACATCCATTCAAACTCACAAACATGAAGATATATTTCTGTACCTATATATTTGTCTTATCTGTAACAATTTGGGGCTTTGGGCAGCTTATTAAACATCAGTTACAATTGAAATATATATTCAATAAAATAAGATTTCGGTTTTATAGTAGAGGGTATATGAAAGGCTTTTATTCAGTAAATAAACAATGAAAAATAATTGCTAATAACTTAAACAATCACTAATCCATAAAACAAACAAAACACTATAAATTACAATCCTAAACAACTTCAAAATTACAAACCAAAAACATCATACAACTACTCTCTACACAATCACAAAATCAGCATACAATATGAATTACCTACAGAATTATTGCTCGAAATATTCTCCAAAACATTTCAAACGTGATGTGATCAAGCCAAATATCCAATTTATAATCAGACTCAAAATTTTTAATAAGGTTTTGAAGTAACGCAATATAAATATGTCACTATTCCCAAGCAAAAGTGTTGGTTATAGCATAATGATTATAACTCTTTTTTCTTAATAATTAAAAAAAAAAAAAAACTAAGAGTACAAAGGGGAAAAAAGTAGAGTAATTTTTTTTTGAAAAAAGAAGTATTGTGTTAATACTATCATAATCTAATCTAACATCTAATCCAACATGTGAAAATTGAATAGATAAATAAATAACTTAAAAATCCCAAAGAATACACTAATGAGATAAGAAAGATGAGCAATACAAAATATTTGTAAATGCTTAAAACAATTACTCAAGCATCTAAAAACATCATCTAATAAAGACATAACAATTTGGAGCTAATTTGTTAAACAAAACATTTACAAATAGTGAAATGAAACTGCACAATGACCATCTTCTTCAATTGCACTAACTGTTCTTCATCATATTGTCTAGACTATCCTACTGTTTTCCAAATAAACTAAAACCTGACAACAACACAAATTATGGACATATTATAATATGATTTTTCCCCAAATAGGGTCAACAACATTAAAAGTATTCAGTGTTGTAAATAAAATGATAAAAAGTACTTGCATCAAGGAAAACACATGAATTAGTCAATAATAAGACAATGGGAGTACAAACCTCATAAAAAATTAAAAAAAGAAAAAAAATAGAGAGAGAGAGAGAGAGAGATAACCTTTTTGTGTGGGAAAAAAATATGCATAAAATGGGAGAGAGTGAAAAATTTATAGTAAGAGAATGAGAATAAAAATAGCCTAAATAAAGGAAGATAAATGGGCAAAATTATATGCAAAATTAAAACCGTCTAAGAGAAATATGTATAGACAATACTTAATTATAACATTAAAATTAAAGTAGAAGAATATGTAAAGTTAAAACCTCCTATGATTTTTTTTTGAGAGAGTAAAACCTCCTAGATGAATTTGTAAACCCAATGTATTTATATATTTATTATTGAAAGTTCAATATGAGTATGAAGCACCCTTGAACGTTTAGACCCTCAGATACAAAATACCAATTCAAGCTTTATATCAAACAATCAATGTGCGGAATATGATAACAAGCTTATAACAAAATTGATAAAACAATCTAGGCCAAATATAAACACATCCACAGCAGTAAATATAAGGCAAAGATAAAGGAAAGAGAGATGCAAACACACGGACAACACACGATGTGCTATCGAAGAGGAAACTGAAGTCCTCGGCGTAAAACCTCTCTGCCGCCCTCCAAGCGGTGATAAAATCCACTAAAGAATATAGTTGGGATACATGAACAGCAGAAGACCCTCCAAGCCTAATCTACCCAAGTACATAAGCCATCCAAGCTTCTTGCTCCAACGAGGTTACGCCGAACCTATTTCTTCTTTAGCTTGCTGGATTCCGCTACTTAACCATAGCATCAACCAATGTATATTGGTTCCTTTCCAAACTGCTTCCCAAAGCATCAAATGGACATTCTCACAGACGTGGGTGTGGTGAGATAAGGGTTTGGTAAATGACCTTTCAAGGGTATGACAATGGAGAGGAAGAGAGTAGAGGAATTTGTAGAGTCTCTTTAGATGAAGATTGGGGATGAATCAATCTTGTTTTTCTCTAGGGTTTTCTCTCACAAAATTCTCTCTGGAAGCCCCCTCAAAATGACGGGTATAAGGGTGTATATATAGTAGGGTGAGAAGGGAATGCAAAACGTCAGTTTTTGCCAAACAGGGCAAGTTGGCGACTTAATCTCGCGGCTTGACCAAGTCGCGAATTCAAGTCGCGACGTAACGGCCTGGCCAGACTGGAACTTTTGTCCTATAGCGTGACAGCTGGCGTGACCCTTTAGCTTCCCAGTGTGCCTCTCACGTGCCTGCCTTTCGCGGCTTGCCAGTCGCGATCCACCCGCGAGCCCTAGCCGCGAGACTTTGTTTTTCTTGCACATTCTTGAGCTTTTCTTCACATCTTTACACACACTACCCTTACAATTTTTCCACCTAAATACAAGGTTGCTAAGTGCTAAATTACAAGCAAATTGGTCACGGAATAAAGCCAATTAAATGGTTGATTAAATTCAACCTTACAATTATTGTAAAAAAATTAAAGGTAAAAAATAAATATGAAAAAAATAATAATGTAGTGATGACATGGATGATGAGGTGGCTCAATAGGAGTGTAAGAACAATAAATGCCACACTTTAGCTTTTAGATATATATATATATATATAGATATAGATGATGAGGTGGCTTACATTTTGTTCTTATATTATCCACACTAACAAAATTTCTAGAAAAAAAAAAAAATTTCAATAACTATGTTATCAATCAAATGTTTACTTTATGAATTGAATAGTAAATAACATTCGATTGATATTGAATTTGACATGAATTTTAAAAACTTAAAAAACATGCAATCCAATAGTAGATTTTTAAAATATGTAGCTATGTTAAAATTTTTAGTGAGAGTTGTAGCTACAATCAAGTTTGTAGCCAAATTTTGTCTATATATATGGGTTGGGTTAAGTTACACTTTTTGTAATTTTAAGAAATGTTACACCACTTAATATTTTTCTTTATTGGATGCGAATTTTGACAAACCCACTGCTAGATTACATTATCTTCTTATATTATTTTTACTTGCAAAATTTCAAGACAATTAAATATCAATAATTTGGTCATCGATCAAATATTTAAAGTGCAAGTTTTTATAGTTTAAAATTATGCATGAAAGATGGGTTTATGGACCAAATATTAAATAATGTTTGCTTAATGTGAAATTTGGCATGCATGTTAAGAATATAAAGAACATGTAATCCAATTGTTTGATTTTAAAATGATTTATCTAATAAAAAGGTACAATATGGTGTAATTTTCTTTATATATATAGATAGTGTAATTTTCTTTATATATATCATGCTAAAAAAACCTTTCCAGATAAGATCTTGTGAGATTCATGGTGTCAAATTAGTCTTCTTTTTCTTCTTCTTCTTCTTCTTCTTTTTTAAATAATTTATTATCATTATTATTTTATATATATATATATATATGCAAGATCTCATGAGATTTGGTGTTAGATTAGTGAGTGTGTGTGCGTGTGTTGGCATTTTTGCACCTATGTTAGTTTACAAGCCCAAACAGGTGTTGGGATTATAGTATAGATAAACTATTTGGCCATATTGAGTTTTGAACTGAAGGAAAAATTAATAAAGGACTTCTTTTTTTTCTTTTTTTTTTTTGTCTAAACTTGGTCCATTGTATTATAAGAGAGTTATTTTCCTTTTAATTGGTCCTTTATTTTCAATTCATTGTAGTGAAGATTTAATTTTTCATGAATCTACAGTGTCTTCTATTTTTTTTTTTTTTTTTTTTAACTTGATAAAGAATGATATGTGATTTTATGACATAACACCATTTATGTCTGCTTCATGAAAAACTAAATTTGTATAGCAAAATGGATGAGATTCTAGTACCTTTTTGGATGGGGTTTATTTTACTTTTTTTTCCTCTAAGAGTCAAATGATTGTTGAAACTCACTTTTTTGTTTTTGTTTTTATTTTTATTTCTTTCGTTTCCAAAGGTTTGGGCACTTGCAGATTCAAAATGACTAGGGCTTTTAGGCTTTTTAATTTCATTATCACGATGCAGGTTGTACATTGAATAAAATTGTTTGTCAGATTATATGATTTGTAGTGCATGAAAAACTTACTTTGATCTAATTCAATGTAAAAGTTTGTACATTAGATGTACAAATTGTTTGGATTTGAAGAAAATTTTAAATACATTGGATACGTTGAATGTACAGAATTGTTAAATTCAATAAAGAATTGTGTACATTATATGTACAGATTGTCTAGATTTGAAGAAAAATATAAATACTTTGGATATGTTAATTATAAGAATTTTTCAAATTCAACTGAAAATTATGTATATTAGATGTACAGATTATCTAGGATTTGAAGAAAAATTTAAATGCGTTGGATACGTTGAATGTACAAAGTTGTTAAATTTAATGAAAAATTGTGTACATTAGGTGTATAGATTATCTAGATTTGTAGAAAAATTGGATACGTTTAATACGTTGAATGTATAAAATCGTGAAAATTCAATGAAAAATTATGTTCATTAGATGTACAAATTGTTTGGATTTGGATAAATATTTAAATACATTGGATAGGTTGAATGTACAGAATTGTTAAATTCAACAAAAAATTTGTAAATTAAATGTACAAATTGTCTAGTTTTGAAAAAAAAAATTAAACAAGTTGGATTCATGAAAGGTACAAATTGTCTGAATTTTGAAAAAGATTTAAATACGTTGGACAAGTTGAATGTATAGAATTGTTAAATTCAATAGAAAATTGTATACATTAGATGTACAATTGTCTAGATTTTGAAAAAAAAAATTAAATACATTGGATATGTTGAATATATAGAATTGTTAAATTCAATGAAAAATTGTGTACAGAAATTGTGTACATTAAATGCATAGATTATCTGGATTTGAAGAAAAACTTGAAATACATTTGATATGTTAAATGTATAGAATTATTAAATTCAATGGAAAATTGTGTACATTAGATGTACAGATTGCCTAAATTTGTAGAAAAATTTGAATACGTTTAATACGTCGAATGTACAAAATCATGAAAATTCAATGGAAAATTGTGTACATTAGATGTACAGATTGTCTAGATTTGAAGAAAAATACATTGGATACATTGAATGTACAAAATTGCTAATTCAACGAAAAATTGTGTATATTAGATTACAGATTGTCTGGATTTGTAGAAAAATTGGATATGTCTAATACGTTGAATGTACAAAACTGTGAAAATTCAACAAAAATTGTATACATTATATTTATAGATTTTTTGGATTTAAGGAAAAAATTAGATACATTATATATGTTGATTGTACAGAATTGTTAAATTCAAAGGATAGTTGTGTGCATTAGATGTACAGATTGTCTATATTTGAAAAAAGAGTTAAATACTTTGGATATGTTGAATGTACATANTTTTTTTTTTTTCAATAGTTAGGGGAGGGGGTTTTAAACTTTGGATGTCTCCGTTAGAAATGCTAAGAGATACCAACCAGTTAAATTACAAGGATCTTGGTCTTGAAGATAGGGATATTAAAAGAAAGAACTTGTAGGAAATTTGTTGAAACTCTGAAAACCTAGTACATTCCTCACCATTTTTTGATGCTATCCATAAACCACAGGCATGAGAGAGAGAGAGAGAGAGAGAGAGAGAGAGAGAGAGAGAGAGAGAGAGAGAGAGAGAGAAGAGAGAGAGAGAGAGAGAGAGAGAGAGAGAGAGAAGAAATAATGCTAAACATTTGCCTATGAATACACCCCTTCCCACATCTTACTTATGTGTCAACTTGTAATTGGATTTTATTACTTTCACTTGAGTTCCATCACAGGTACTATGGTATATTGTGCTAACTTAAACTAATTATGAGTTAGCATATAAACAGGGAGTGAATTTCGGTGTGGGAATGAAGGGTGATGGGCCAAAAACGTATTGACCTGTTGTGATGAAATTAATTGATTAATTAGCCAAGTTTATTAATTAATCAAATAAACATGCAAGATGTGTGACAGCACAAACAAATTACTAATAACTAAAGTATGCAGTGGAAAATAAATCGTCACGGTGATTTGTTTACAAATGGGGAAAATTTAAATGGCAAAAACTCCACTGGGTGATTTTAAGGTCACCATTCCCGAGAATCTACTATTATCACAACAAATGGTTACAAGTAAAAGAATCCCAGTATCTTATACCAACCTATAGTTGAACCTTTACCCTAATACCCAATTGGACTTGTTCTATAGTGACAATCTCTCATTTCAATGTACGACTTCCAGTATGTGACTAACCAATTGCGCGGATCCCAAGCTAACTAGAGAAGGTTGTTGGTTGCAAAGTTTTTCAGTTCATCACACGATAAAGATTGAGAAGATGCTTGGTCATAAACCCTTCGGTGTACAAACACAGCAGCTTTTTCACAAGAAAGAAGAACTAGGGCAAATTCTGTCTCTGGTCATAATTTGCATGAACAAAACTTTGCTTAACACTTGTGCAACTTGTGTCTCCTTTGATGGGCCTTAAAATAATCATTTTATATGTCTAGGGTTGTGAGAAAAAAAGGCCCAAACATATAATCATGGATTAGAGTCAAAACAAAATTGAAACTATGTTTTTCATAAACCTCGACAAATGCCTATTTGTCGAGCTGCTGTCGAGCCACGGGCTAGAATAGCTCTTCAAGTCTCGATAGATGACTAGTTGTCGAGTTAGCTGTCGAGATTTAATGAACAACACTTTTTGCACTTGAATCTTGGACAGACTTGCATGGCTTTAATACTTGAACTTGAAACAAGGTTTCTTGAAACATCAAAACACATCCTAAATCTACCCAATTACAAGTAAAATTTGTTTTGTTAAAAGATTAGCCAATTACATAACATACGTGAAATATAATACTTTGGATATGTTGAATGTACATAATTTTTTAAAATTCAAGGAAAAATTGTGTACATTAAATGTACAAATTTTTTGGATTTGAAGAAAATTTTAAATACAGTGGATACATTGAATGTATAGAAATTTTAAAATTTAAAGGAAAATTGTGTACATTAGATGTACAAATTCTCTGAATTTGTAGAAAAATTGAATACGTTGGATATGTTGAATGTACAAAATTGTGTAAATTCAATGGAAAATTGAGTCAAAAAGTAAGCTTCCTAATTTGAAAATGTCACTACATGTTTTATTTACAAAAGAACTAGACTTTAGTTTTTTAAATAATAAGGTTTTGTCATGTTATTTCGAATTTTATTAAAAGTCTATATTAAACTCATTAATTTTGATCATTCACTTTTTTATTATTAAAAATTTAATCATTCACCGTACTAATTCAAAATCTTAATTAGGTACCCTACAACACCTATCTTAAGAGATAACACGTTATTTTGAAATTAGTTCCAAGGTTTCAGATTTATAGGATAACTGAAAATATTGGCATTTGGTTCATTGTTGAGCATGTGAACATGTACACCCAACCCACGTGAATGACTTGGGAAAATGCATGAGCATGTGATTTTATAAACTCATAAAACTATCTTAAGATTTGATAAGTCAAATGCATGAACATGCATGCATGTGCAAAATGAATAAACATGTGAACAATTTATTCTAAAAAGCATAGCTAAGCATATGATCGCATTGCATTTACTCGGAAAGCAAATTGCATGACAAATTTAATGAGGCTTACCTTACTCCATAGCATTGCACCCTACCTCACTCCATAGGTAAGCATGAACATGCAGGCATGTGCAAAATGAATAAACATGTGAACAATTTATTCTAAAAAACAAGACTAAAAAGTATAGCTAAACATATGATCACATTGCATTTACTAGGAAAGCAAATTGCATGAAAAATTTAATGAGGCTTACCTTACTCCATAGCATTTGATGTAGGACACAATTTACTATTTAATTATTGTAATTTATTATTTTTTGGTATTTTTATGTAAAAAAAGTTGATTTAGGTTTAGGTGATTTATTTCCTTGTTTTTAGGTGCATTTAATGCTTTTTAGGTCAAATTTGGTTCCTGTTATAGTTAGGTATCAATTAGGAGTTATTTTAGATTATATTTTCTTGTTTGTCAAGTTTTAAGGAGCTCTTAAATAGGCCCTTAAGTCTGTAAACGTTTTTCATAGACTATTATCAATAAACACAAACATTTTGTCAATTTTCTCTTCTTGTGGATTCCAGTTTTATCTCCTTGTGGATTCAGGGAAAACCCCTCATGGATTCGAGGTTTACTACCAGAAACTAACAGTTTAGTTTCTGTTTCATCAAGAGAGCATCGTGTGTGCTTCTTTTCAGGCTTCCGCGACATCAGTTGGTATCAGAGCCTTGACTTACCCTGGTCTGATTGCTAACCGACGAGACGGTAACCACCACCACAACAATGATGAATAACTTAGCGAGTATTACGTGACGTACAACAAGCACTCACAAATATCTATGCTAGGATGGCGCCGTTGAAGAATGGAACCAATAGGGATAACTGCAGCGGAGACATAACTCATGGGCAACTTATTGGTAAGCAAATTTCATATAGACCTTATAAGAGAATTGCAAGTTTTAATGGTTATTTTTTAAAAGAAGATTTTCTTGATTGGTTACTTGATCTAGAGGATTTATTTGACTATGAGAATATTTGTTATGAGAGAAAAGTTGGACTTGCTTTGTATAAACTTAGTAAGTATGCCTTATGTTGGTGGGAACGAGTACAATCTGATAGAATTCGACAAGGTAAAGACAAAATTCGATCGTGGCCAAGGATAAAAAAGATGCTTGCTATCAAATTTTATCCTTTGGATTGTGAAGAAATCTTGTCGTATATAATACAAGATTATTATTGGCCAAGAAGTTCATACTTGAATTATTTTGAAGAGCCAAATATTCCACCGTTAAAGGAAAAATTACATGTTAAAGAAAATATCATTCTTGAAGAATATGGAAAAGTCAAAGAAGAAAATATAGAGATTTCTAAGGAAATTAATGAAGACCTTGTTATAGGAGAAGAACCTGAAATCAAGATTGTGGATGAGATTAATGAAGACCCCATTATAGAGAAAGATCTTGATGTTGAGATAGTAGAGACCATTAAAGAAAAAATTATAGAGGAAGTTGTCAACGATCTGGATGAAATCAAGTTAGATGATTGCAACATTCAAACTCCTATTATTTTATTGAGAGACACCGAAACAAAATTTATTGATTTTATTGGGGTGGAAAGAGTTGATTTGATCATTGACTCTTATTTGGTGAATATTGTCAATTACATAAAGATCAAGGGAGAAGAAGTTCAAGTTGCCCAATCAATGACTTTCAAGTTTGGCAAGAAGACAAAGAAGATGAAGTATTCAACGTATTTGTTCTCTTGGCATGGGAGATTCCAGATTTCAAAGATAAACACGAGGACGAGTTTGTTTCAAGTGGAGGGGTCTGATGTAGGACACAATTTACTATTTAATTATTGTAATTTATTATTTTTTGGTATTTTTATGTAAAAAAACGTTGTTTTAGGTTTAGGTGATTTATTTCCTTGTTTTTAGGTGCATTTAATGCTTTTTAGGTCAAATTTGGTTCCTGTTATGGTTAGGTATCAATTAGGAGTTATTTTAGATTATATTTTCTTGTTTGTCAAGTTTTAAGGAGCCCTTAAATAGGTCCTTAAGTCTGTAAACGTTTTTCATAAATTATTATCAATAAACACAGACATTTTGTCAATTTTCTCTTCTAGTAGATTCCAGTTTTATCTCCTTGTGGATTCAGGGAAAACCCCTCGTGGATTCGAGGTTTACTACCAGAAACTAACAGTTTAGTTTCTGTTTCATCAAGAGAGCATCGTGTGTGCTTCTCTTCAGGCTTCCGCGACATCAGTAACTGATGTCGCGGAAGCCTGAAGAGAAGCACAGGTGGAAAGAGTTGATTTGATCATTGACTTTTATTTGGTGAATATTGTCAATTACATGAAGATCAAGGGAGAAGAAGTTCAAGTTGTCCAATCAATGACTTTCAAGTTTGGCAAGAAGACAAAGAAGATGAAGTATTCAACGTATTTGTTCTCTTGGCATGGGAGATTCCAGATTTCAAAGATGAACTCGAGGACGAGTTTGTTTCAAGTGGAGGGGTCTGATGTAGGACACAATTTACTATTTAATTATTGTAATTTATTATTTTTTGGTATTTTTATCTAAAAAACGTTGTTTTAGGTTTAGGTGATTTATTTCCTTGTTTTTAGGTGCATTTAATGCTTTTTAGGTCAAATTTGGTTCCTGTTATGGTTAGGTATTAATTAGGAGTTATTTTAGATTATATTTTCTTGTTTGTCAAGTTTTAAGGAGCCCTTAAATAGGCCCTTAAGTCTGTAAACGTTTTTCATAGTTTATTATCAATAAAAATTTAGACGTGTGTCTATTGTGTTCTCTGGTGGATTCCAGATCTATCACCTTGTGGATTCAAGGAACCCCTCGTAGATTCGAGGTTTACTACCTAGAAACTAACAGTTTAGTTTCTGTTTCCTCAAGAGAGCATCGTGTGTACTCTTCTTTAGGCTTCCGCGACATCAGATACAGTTGAAAGTAGCAACTTTTATGCTTTCTTGAATTTTAAAATATCTTGTCGGAGTTCAAGTTGCTGTGGTGTAGAACATTAGATACAGAAATGGTGGATGGAGTAGTGTCATCTCACTCCAGATACATAAAAGGCCCATGTATATATTCCTCATGTCATTATCTATTCATGTTAATTATTATGCAAGTTTATTTGGATTAGCTTGTGCCATATATATGAGGTGGATGGGGGAGGTTGAACAACAAAGCCAATGTGAAGAACTCATGAGTGTAGTTTATGAAACAGAATTAGAGTAGGATAGCATAGATTTGTCAGCCATGTGTGTTTCAAAGTGGGAATGGAGAATTTGTGCGATTTTTGCATTATAAGTGGTGTCATGTGTGGGGATCATCCTCAAAAGGAGTTGTATTCAATCTTGTACTCTTTGGTAGCTAACCTGAACACTTTTTTATTATATCTATTAGGGTTTATGTCCTAAAATCCAATTTATTAGCATGTTATAAATGATTAAATTGTTTAATTATATGAGATTATTTGTATATGAACTAATTGGATATTATCATAGTCTTTGAGATGCATTGTATGCGATTTAGTTACAGAAGATATAAATTACAAGTTCCTTCTAAACTCAAAATGTAGTTCGTAGTTGGTAATGAAATTGGGTGTTTCATTTGCGAAGATTATAATACATCAACTAAGATGGTTTGTCTTGATTATGGAAGTGGAGACTTCTAGTTGAAGTGCTGATGTGTCTTAAGACTTCTAATTTCATAAACTCTAAATCTTGAGAGGATAGCGAATCTGATCATGAAATGTAGGTTACTTTGATATATCAGGAGTAAGATTTAATTTAACGGTTAAAATCTTAGTATGTTGGGTAACTACACGTATTGTTGAGAGAACACATATTTTCAAGATGAAATCCATAATCTTTTTCTATAGAGACACGAAATATTCTCTTGAGATAAGTTTAATGGAAATTGGTTATTTAGGACCGGCCAATTTAGTAAAAAGTTACTAAAGTTTATATTTAATGAAATTAGATTTCATAAATGTGAATAACTAAAAGATTAAACCAGGGACTCAGGGAATAAAATAGTTGTTTACAAAGTGACAGTTTAATTATGACTTTGTTCACTATGGATATTTCATGGAGGAGTCAAATGATATTATATTAGAGTCTTGAGATATAATTTATTAATAAGACCTAGAGTGCAATTATATTTCTATAGTGGTACTTGTTATATTATTAATGGTAACTTTGGGCTTGTCAAGAGTTGACAAATAAATCTAAAGCCCATTGGGCCTTATTAGTCCTTTTGGTCTCATCCCAAGTCACATACTTAAGCCCAATTGGGTTGGCCTAAAAGGCTAACCCAATTAGATAATCAGTTATTTATTTAATAAGAGTTATTAAATAAAGTAATTGCCAAGGTAGTTAAAACGTAAGTATGATTAAAAAAAGAGAAATAGTTTTCTTTCAAGAGTATCTTTTGAAAACATTTTTTCTTTTGGAAAATCAACATACTTAAGAACGGATTAAGAGACCACTCATCTTTGGCACCATGTGGAATTGGGATGAAGATTGAAGGTATTTTCAAGTTTTGTTTTTGAATTTCACTGCATCAAGGTACACTTTCTGTTTTTTATTCTAGAATTCAAGGTTATATGTTATCTCTCATGAATGAAATAAATCCTTATGTTGCTTTTGCTGCGTATTTTGTATGAGATGTAAAACCAGTTTTTCCAACAATTGGTATTGGAGCAAACTTCAATATCATGCTTGTATAACATGTGATTGAGTTTTAGAATTAAAGAAAACCGTTCTCTTGGTATTTCAAAATTCTGCAGTAGTTTTTTCTGCATAATGTTTTTGTTTTATAAACTTTAAACCCATGTGCCGTGATTAATATATGAGATATATTAATTGTTGCTTGAGGCCACGATTGTAGCTTTTGACTTGTGCCATGTGTTTTTTGGTGCTTGTATTAGAATTGGACACCATCAACATATCTTGCAAATGTGTTTATTGAGAAAGTTTATAAACTAGATCTGAAAGGTACCGTTTTTAAAGATAACAACTACATGTAACCATGTAATACTCCCCTTTGGCATCAGTTTTAAAGTTTTAAATAAAATTGGAATATAAGTCAATATTGTGAGCATAAGGTAATGTATAGCATCGTTAAGTTTCTAAGAAATGAACTTATCAAGTTGGCGCTGGAATCGAAATAGTGCCAAGTAAATGCATTTGTTTGACTTCAATGTTGGCGTTAGAATTCATAAGCTATGGTTTGCTTATTGTTTTGGGAAACATGATGATATGCTTGTTGGTTTTTTGAATTGGTGCTATTATGTTTTTCTGGGAAAAGTTATATATAATCTATTGATTATGTTAATGATAGTTGTACAGAACACCACTAAGGCATGGGAGAATGCATATGTGGTTGAATCTAGACCTTACACGTGGAACAACGGTGAGCAAAAGAAGAGGAAGCTTTGGCTAAGGGATCTTGTTCTTGGTTTGTGCTAAAGGCGTGATTGCCTTGGGAAGGAAGTAAGATATGCACCTGACATGGTACTCAAGCACTCACAAAAAGGGAGATAGTAATTTTCTAAGGTTAGAAGCTATGAGGACACCCCTTACTAGTTGAATGCATGTTGGACCACTTCAGAGACACGTGTATCAATCACAGTACTCCTAATGTCCCTCTCAATGTCCAGGACTTGTTTCCCAAGCAGTGGCAAAGTTACCTACCCACGAGTTCCAATGCCACGTTGGTGCAATTCCTATCCTCTAGTTAGTAGATAACATCACAACTGTGAAAATGTCCAAAATAAAGAAATGGTGACTTGACACTTGTTTTTGTACCTAGCCATATTCCTCAGATTATAAGAGGGACATGTAGCTGTAGTTTGAGGCAAGAACCCAAATAGGTATTTTAGAGAAGAGAGCAGAAAGTTGAGATGGTGGGAAGCAAGAACACCTTTATTGTATAAGAGTGACCTTTTTTCATACATAATACAAGTTGAGTAGAGCAAGAACATTCCATTCTTGCTCAAATTGTGGTTTTTTTTTTTATCTATTCTCTAGGGTTTTCCACGCACATCTAATGTCCTTTTATGTTCTTACTATCACTTTCTTCTTCTTTTGCAAGTGTCATGTCAAAGCTAGCATCTTTTCAATTTTTTTTTTCATGCAGATGTACTGTTAGATAACTTATTTTATTTCCTACATAAGCTCAATTCTAACTTGCACGTACAATAGTATTAACGTTTTATGTTTCCCAATTGAAATCTTGTAATAAAATTTATTCCTAATAAGATTAGGATTTTATTTTAAAGGGTTTCTAGAATTATTAGGGTTCTTGATCTTTATCTTGAAACCCTTAATCTTTGATCTATAAATCTTCATTTATAAAGTCAAAAAGTGTTTTTGATGGAAAATAATAAAATTATAAAAAACGGTTACCTGAAAATTATGAAAAAATTTAGTTTTACGAGTCTCGATTAATTGAGAATTCCCTTAAATTGATCGAATGTTCTTTTCAATTGATCGAACAGGAATCGAGAATCGATCAAATGAGGCAGTGGCTTTGTGATGAATTTCTTCACTTTTTTGATCAATCGAGAAAAAGGTTCAACTAATCGAAGGTACTGAATTTTAATTTTCTCTTGTTTTTGACTAAATGTTAAAACATTGATAAAAAGTAAGGCTGTGTGTGATGAGATTACACATAATTCTATATAAAGTGATTAATTTTATAGTCCTTAAAAGTTAAGGACATTTATTAATCATTATCTAACTAAGAGGCCTAATGAGATTAAAGATATTATTTAAATAGAACTCTTAGTCCTAAATTGTTTAGGACTTGTCCTTTAAGAAACATTCTAATGAGATTAGAATTTTTGTATGATTGAAAGTCCTTAATTTATTTTAATTAGAAGTTTCTAATGAGATTAAAGCTCCAATTAAAAGTTATATAGTTTCTAATGAGATTAGAATCCTTAATCAAATAAGTTAAGGATAGAGTTCTTTATAACTAATTTTTGATTTATTAGAGTATAAGGAATCCTAAATAGTTTAGGACTTCCATTTTAGTTAGTGATTCTAATGAGATTAGAGTCTTTAACAAGTGCAAGGTTATAAATTGTGATGAGATCACAATAGTCTAAAGAAAACCCAAATAACAAGTGGGAGTGTTGGATTCAAAACAACCCTGTTGTTAAGTTTATTGTAATGTAAGTAGGTACCTTGTCTTGGCCTTGAGCCTTGCATTTCATGCGGAGGGTATTTACTTCACGAATTATATGATTAAACTTCTTTGTGATTACGCAAATGTTCGTTACATTATTGTGACATGACTTATTTAGATCACATCGAATTTAAACAATTAAACACATTAGATGTGTTGGGTTAAGATTGTGATAAGATCACAATGATTTCAAGACAATTCACTTGTTCTAAAATTTCTAGTGGGAGAGAGATTCAAGGATTAGGTTTCACAGCCTCCATTGTCGGTTCATAGTGGTGTGGAGTAAACATCTCGTCTTGGCTTTGAGCCTTGCGTTCCATGAAGAGGGTGTTTATTTCATGGTACTACAAGATTGAACTTCTCAGTTTATAGTGGTGTGGGCAAGCACCTCGTCTTGGCCTTGAGCCTTGCGTTCCACGCGGAGGGTGTTTTGCATCATGGTTCTACAAGATTAAACCTTACGAGGGTAGAGTTGTGTGGCTACACATGAGTCTAGGCAATGGTGTACACTAGACTAAGTTTAATAGTATCCTTTATGCTGAGTTCTTGCTATTATTACTTAGAGGCTATGGGAAGAGTGGCATATTATTTTTGTTTGGTAAGAGTAACCATGATAGCATTAATAATGAGAATAGTTCTCGCCTAATCATAGGGGTCGGTAATCACTCTATGTTGAGGGATATCAATTGCGAGATTGGGTTGTCATTGCACCTAATATAATATGGTTTTATGGGTTCCATATTATATGGTTGTGGATGCAAAATTATAATGTCCTCGTAATTATGTTTGTAGTCTCAAATTAAAGTTGTCATAAATTTTTGTTCTCTAGCTACTATTTTAATTGAATCACATTGACTTAGAAGCAATTTTGGACATTGTTCCTAAAGGAGTTGAAGTACATAAATATATTTCGATTCAGCATTGTCATAATTTCCTATACATGATGCATTTTTGGAAGATAACTTATGATGTAATAATAGTCTCATTGAGATGCTAAAATGTTACATTGGCTTCTATCTTAATTGTGCTATAGCATGAGATGCAAAAATTAGCAATAAGTTTAGACTTTATATTAACTCTAAATGAGATATTTGGTATGAATCATATTGAGTGCTAAGAAAGGCTTAAGAAGTTCCAATTCTATGTCATTTTATGAAAATATTTTCATATTTAAATGATTTGGAATTCCTAGATGTAGAGATTAATCGTTAATCTCATATGGATATGATCCACAAGTCATTGTTAGAATCATTTGATCAATTCAAATTGTTTTGAAAATAAATAAATTCTTTATATTATCTGAGTTAATAAGTAAGTTCTACGCAATGGAAGACATCCTAAAAGCTAACGTTAGGATCAATATGATTTAATTTAGCTTCTAAGCCTCAACGAAAAGGTAAAGGTGGTGAGAAGAAGAATGATAATACCAAACAGTTGGGCAAACTAGTTGCCCTAGGAGTTGTCAAATAGGAAATTAGACTCAAAAGCATGACCAAAAGGAAAGTGTTTCCATTATGGTAAAGCTAAGCATTGTCCATGATTGTAATATAGATGGAAATTTACATGTTTTACTTTTAAAGAGAAAGTTTCCATCCTTTAGTATTGTATGTTTTGGCACTTAAGTCTAGGTCTTATTAATCTAAATGATATTTAAGATTGGAAAAAGATGGGCTTTTAAACCATTAGTTTTTATTATATTCCCAGTCTATGAATTCTATTTAGAGATTAATATGACCTAGGGCTCTTTTATTGTAAAGGAATATGGTTCCAATGACTTCTTTAAGTCAGTACATACATGAAGAAGGAATGTGACTCTTTTAGAAATGGTAAAGTAAGTGTAAATGATAAGTATTTCTATTTATTTATTTCTTTTGGAGATATACTCTAATTATTACTATACATTTTCTAAAATTGATTTCAAGAGTTTGTTCCTAGGACATTTGTCAAATTGTAGATTGGATGAAAACCTAGTAAATGATACTTCCACTTTTGGAGATGTCTAGCGCTTGTGTTAGAAAGGAAGTCTGACAAATTGGAATCAAAAGGTAAAAAAATGTATGTTTATTTTGGGTATCCAAAAAGAATTGCGGAAGATTATTTTAGTAGTCATAAAGATAACAAGGTGTTTGTAAAGTACAAATACAAAGTTTCTAGATAACGACTATGTGAATAATCTTAAAGCAAAATGTAGAACTGTTCTAGAAGAAAAATGTCAAAATCTGTTGTACGACAACTATAAAATACATTTAGAAATGAGATGGTTGTATTAGATACACTACAAAACATTATTCTATAGATAGCTAGTACACCGGTACAATATCGTAGTGGGAAGATTATCAAATTACCTGATAAATTCATACTTTTGGGATAAGTTTGTGAAGTCATCCCATATGGATATGAATTTGATCCTCGGTCCTATGTAGAGGCAATAGATGATATGAATATGGATTACTAGATCAAAGTTATGTAAATAAAATTAGATTCTATTTAAATTCTAGAGCTTGTAGAGGTGCCTAATGGCATTAAGCCTATTGTTTTCAAATAGGTCTACAAGAAAATGAGTTTGATAGAATAGAATGTGTAAACCTTCAAAGTCAAGACTAGTGGTGAAAAGATTTATTCAGAAAGAAATAGATGGATTATGAATAGATTTTTTCACCAATAGTCATGTCTAACTTTAGCTAGATTCTCTTATCCATTATATTTCATTTGGATGAAATATGACAATGGACATCTATATGATGTAACTAGATTAGTTCATAGCAAAGAACCATTTGTATTTAGTATGCAAGTTGCTTTAAATCCATTTATGGACTAAAGCAAGCATCTAGATCATTCAATATCATCTTTGATCAAGCAATCAAGTTGTTTGATTGTGATCATGTAGTGAAATGCCTTATGTGTGTAAAATCTATATAGAGTAATTAATCTCTTAATGTATGTTGATGTATAGATATTGTCATCAATAGAGTTTTTTTGTTGTCAATACCAATTTGATATGAAGTACTTGGGTGAGACTGGTCACATCCTAAGAGTTAAACTTTGGTAAGATTCAGAAATTAGGATGTTGGGTCTATCTCAAACTGCTTAAATAGATTAGATTTTTGCTAAGTATAGCATGTGATACTTCAAGAAAGGATTGCTTTCTTTTAAGTTTGAAGTTCCTTTGTAAAGAACTATAGTCCTAAGACATATAAAAAGGAAGAGCATATGAAGAAGGTTCCTTATACCATGTTAATAGGAAGTCTCAATTATGCTATGATATATGCTAGGCCAAGTATCTATTTTGTAGTGGGCATGATAATCATATATCAATTAAATCTAGAATTACTTAGCTTAGTGGGAGAAAAGCATATACTCAAATATCTTAGAAGAACGAGAGATTATATGCTTGTCCACCAAAGTGAGGATTTGATAGTTATTGGTTGCACAAATACTGACTTGTATTTTGATTGTGATTCATGAAGTTTAACTTCAAGATATGTGTTCATCCTAGGTGGTGAAGATACACATTAAGTGTAAGTATCAACTCATTAGTGAGATACTAGAGCATGGGATATAGTAGTAGAAAAGATAATTTATGCAATAAATCTAGCTGAAACCTTTTTCTAGACCTTGCCTTAGAGTGACTATGATTTACTCAAAAAAGAAATAAGTGTCAGATATATGCAAAATTGTCTTTAAGGACAAGTGGGAGATTATTAGGGTTTATGCCCTAAAATCCAATTTATTGACATGTTATAAATGATTAAATTGTTTAAGTATCTGAGACTATTTGTATATGAACTAATTGGACATTATCATAGTCCGTGAGATGTATTGTATGTGATTTATGCGGTTTAGTTACAGAAGATATAAATCACAAGTTCCTTGTAAACTCAAAACGTAGTTTGTAGTTGATAATGAAATTGGACATTTCATCTGCGAAGACTATAACACATCAACTAAGAAGGTTTTTCTTGATCATGGAAGTGGAGACTTCTAGTTGAAATATTGATGTGTCTTAAGTGTATAAAACATATTGAACTGAACCGTTGTGAGAATAATTATTCAGTTAACAACTGTCACCTGAATAATAAATCTCACAACTTCTAATTTCATAAAATCTAAATCTTGAGAGGATAGTGAACTTGATTATGAAATGTAAGTTACTTTGATATATTAAGAGTAAGATCTAATTTAACGGTCAAAATTTCAGTATGTTGGGTAACCACACGTAGTGTTGAGAGAACACATATTCTCAAAATAGAATCCATAATCTCTTACTATAGAGACATGAAATATTCCCTTGAGATAAGTTTAATGAGAATTGGTTATTCAGGACCGACCACTTTAGTAAAGAGTTACTAAAGTTTATATCTAATGAAATTAGATTTCATAAATATGAATAACTAAAAGATTAAATCGGTGATTCAAGGAATAAAATAGTTATTTACAAAGTGACAGTTTAATTATGACTTTGTTCACTATGTATATTTCATGGAGGAGTCAAATGATATTATATTAGAGTCTTGGGATATAATTTATTAATAAGGTCTATAGTGCAATTATATTTCTATAGTGGTACTTGTTATATAATTAATGGTAACTTTGGGCTTGTCAAGAGTTGACAAATAAGTCTGAAGCCCATTGGAGTTAGAGTCTTATTAGTCCCTTTGGTCCCATCCTAAGCCACACACTTAAGCCCAATTGGGCTAGCCCAAAAGGCTAACCCAAAAGGCTAACCCAATTAGATAATCAGTTATTTATTTAATAAGAGTTATTAAATAAAGTAATTGCCAAGGCAGTTAAAACGTACATATGATTAAAAGAACAGAAAACAATTTTCTCTCAAGAGTATCTTTTGAATACACTTTTCTTTTGGAAAATCAACATACTTAAGAACTGATTGAGAGACCACTCATCTTAGGCACCATGTGGAATTGAGATGAAGATTGAAGGTATTCTCAAGTTTTGTTTTGAATTTCATTGTATTAAGGTACGCTTTTTGTTCTTTGTTCTAGAATTCAAGGTTATATGTTATCTCTCATGAATGAAGTAAATCATTGTGTTGCTTTCGTTGTGTCTTTTGTATGAGATGCAAAACCAGTTTTTCCAACAATATCTTCATTCTTGGAATTTAGAGTTAAAAGGGAGGGAGAAACATTGGGATGTTCGGCTCATCAGATAGTTTAAATGATCGAGTATTAGACATTGTTACGTCAATGCTTGGAAACTATACCCAACTATGCCAAGTAATTAGGGTACTATGGTGTGTTTGATGTTTATCATCTTTATGATGTGTTGTGAACCCCAATTCAAATGTCTTTCCTATAGGGAGGAAAAGCGGATAGCTTTATTTGTGTTGTGTGGATAGCACCATGAGGGAAGATTTGTATTAGTGATAATCTTAGAGAGAGAAGAATCACATTAGTAAATTGGTGATGTTTGTGCAGGTGAAATGAGGAGTTGGTGGATTATAAAAAAAATCTAGTACCACAAATAAATGCACAATTTTTGTAATAACTCTCCACATGGTAAATTATGAGTGGCGGAGAAAGAATGATGGATTCATATAAAAGTGATAGACAACTAATCATAACTTATCATGTAAAAGAATTATGAAAAAAATTGTGAATTTTTTTTGTGGTACTAGAAGAACTCGTGGATCACTGATTTCTTCACCGTGATTTTGCTTGTGGTGCGGGACCATGTTTTTTGGTTCCTTTTGGAGTAAATTGGGCAATGTCATATACATAGAGTATTTGATTTATTGGTTGGTTGGCAGGTTTGGTTTCGGTGTTCTGTTGTCTGAAATTTAGCTAATTTGTGTTTGATGTGGTTTTTGTAGAAGGTGTGGAATTCTTGTATTTTGGAAGTTGTGAAAGTTTTGGAATTGTAGCTGAAGCTATTTTTCATAGCAATGAAAAGAATATATAATTATTTTGAAATGTAGTATAATGTATAATTTATTCTCTAAATTTTGTTGTAGATAAAAAATTTCTAATTAATTTCTATCTCTTTATTTTTACAAAAATATAATATTATTATTTTTGGTGTTTTTATTGATGTATTTTTTTTTTACTGTAGTCCATATTATATTTTCCTAATTTTTAAGTACAATTGAATTTTTTAAGTTTTGGAACCTTTTTTTCCTCTTCCTTGCATGCCTCTGTGTGTGTGTTTTTCAAAATTATTTTTTTAAGCTTTAAATTTCTCATACTCTTAAGGAAATTATCATGATAATAAAAAATTAGGGGTAATTACACTGAACCCACTTGTGGTTTAGCCCAAAATCACTTTGCCTACTTGTGTTTTGAAACGTGTCACTTAACCCACTTGGGTTCTGTAACCCACCTCACCTTCTGCCGTTAGAAAACACCTTTTAACCCCAAAACATAACATAACACGAATCAAAACACTTTCTTTGAAAATCTTTTCGCGAGAGTGACCATTCGTGTTCTTCTCTCTTGAATCTTCGTTGATTGAAGTCATTGGGTTTGAAGTTTTCAAATTTAGTGAATATTGAAGCTAGGGCTTGCAGTTTCAGTAAAGAAAAACAAGACTATTGAATAACATCTCTCTAGACCCATGTACAAGTTCTTAGGGTTATTTGTTTATTTTTGTATTTAATTTTCGCAAAATTTGTAAATGTTACATGGTTAAATTTGTGCATTTGGTTATTTATATGTAGAATCGATTAGGAAGTTAAGAAAATACTATTATGGTTGTTTCTAAATGTGCATACTTGACAAAATCAAGTGTATTGGTTTATGATTACGGTCGTTTGTGTACTGTGGTTTGTGTGGTCCCTAGGAATTTGTTGGGAAAATGCGTTTGCATGTGTTATATGTGGTCTCTTATCCTTGTGTTGTCTCCCAAATACATAACAAATACATTCAAATTTTTTAGAGTTCCTAGGGTACTTTACCAAGTAAAATTCTTTAAATCCTCACCTCTCATTAAAATTAATGGTTCAAAATGCTACCACATCATCATTACACTAACTTACTCTTTTAAAAACACAAAAAAATGGGATAAGCTTAGGAAGCAGCCGTGATCCTTAACATTAGTAAACGGATCTTACCTTTTTTTTTTTTTTTTTTTGGATGGAACAAATCTCAAACTTGATAAATTCATCAACCCACAAATTACTCCCGCCATTTTTCCCATCTGAATCCAAAAGACACTCCTGGGCAAAACAGTTCAAGAAGAAAACCAGACTTTCTTTTACAACTCTCCTACATCCTTGAAAATTTCAATACTTTCAATTACAAATGATGGATCCATCCAGCTCAATCCCTTCAAATTGTCCATGGATGACCATTGAAAGCTCAATGGAGGCCAGGTATATCAACTATCTTCCTCTCTCTCTAGCCTTTGTTCTCTGTCTATTGTTTATTGACTACTAGTTTCTTCATTTCTTCTTCTTCTTTTTTTTTTTTTTATTTTTTTTTTTTTGTTTTTTTTTTTGTTTTTTTGTTTTTTTGTCATTTCTTTATTTCATACCTATGCTTGATATTAGATTTTTGTTGTTTTGCTATTTCACTATTGCAAAACTGTTTAATGATTGCTCAAGAAAGGCTGTGTTTTTTTGGGGCTACCCTATGCCTGCAAGGTGTTTGATAATTGTTCAAGATAAGAGATAGAGTAGACAAAGAAGATAGTTGTACTAGTTTGTTACCTTTAGTATAATCTTAGACAAAGAGCAAGGCCATTATAATTAGAGAGAAGAAAAGAATGATTCAAGTTGAAGATAGTTGTACTAATTTCTTATCTTGAACAATTATCAAACCAATACAATTAGTTGTGTTTAGAGTAGAGTGATTAATGCACTGGTATTGTAAGAAAGGATGAGTTGATCCAAGTTGAAGGAATAAAAAAAAGAAAAAGGTAAAGGAAGATCAAAAATAACATTAGTAGAAACAATAAAAGACATTTCAAATAAGGAAGTGACAATAAGTATGACTTTAGATGAGTAGAATGAAGGAAAAGAATAAATATTAACAAATTTGTTGAGGATCCATAGCCAACCCCAACAAATTTGGGACTAAAGGTTTGTTGTTGCTCATTAGTTTCTTCTATGTGATATTTTAATTCTTCTTGTATGATTATTTATTGTATTTACTAAGGCAGGTTTTATACTCAGCTTGAAATCGGGTGTAGGCAAACAAGGGGCTTGGACTCACTGCACATATAATAGACCATTGCAAATTGATTCTTAAGTTCCCTGAAGGCACTAACAGCACCTGGATGTGTTTCTTTTACTCTTCCCTACTCTCAGTCTCTATGTTGTATTTTTTTTATAAGCTACTGAGTGTTGATAGTTTAGTTATAATAATTGTAGTATAATGAGAAGTTTAAAATATATGAACCTTTGGAGTACACATATGATGTTTGTGAGGCAATTCTATTATGGGAACAGGTCAGATGTTATTCCTTTTAAGTTTGGGTAATTGGTCAAGATAAGAAACAGGGGAGACAAAGAAGATAATTGTATTGGTTTGTTACATTTAGTATAATCTTAGACAAAGAGCGATGCCACTATAATTAGAGAGAAGAAAAGAATGATTCTTAGTCTTTACTTTTGTGTTTGCCCCATTATGTTTATAATTGAAACAAATGCCTAATTACTAATTCTTATTACCCTTTATTTTCACTCAAATGATATTTTGAGTCTTCTGCCCCTAGAAAAGAATTCAGAACAAGTATGGTTTGTTTATTATCTCAATTTTAGGCAAGTGCATGATGTTGCAACTGGCAATGTGACAATTATTTCCCTTTCTTTTATAAATTTAATGTATCATATTTGGTAGGACATATGTGATTCACTTGTTAGGAACACATGTCACTATTTTATGTAGTTGGCTAATCCTTTGACAAAATGCACTTTATTTGTAATTGGGTAGATCTAGGATGTGTTTAATACTTCAAGAAACATGTTGTTCAAGTCTAGTATTAAAGCCATGAAGATTGGACCAAGAAACAAGTGAAGAAAAGCTGTTCAATAAAGCTGGATAGATAGCTCGACACTTACGGATAGTTAGCTCGATAGCTTCTCGACACCTCTTGACAGCTAGGCTATCTATCGAGCTCTTCAGTTGATTGTTATCGCAATTTTGACACCTTCTCGATAGCTGGTGGATTTATCGAGAAATCTTCTATCCCTTCGATAGCTCCTCAATAGCTTCTCGATAGCTATATCTGTCGAAGTTTAAAGCTCAACACCTCCTTGACACCTTTCGATCGATCAAGGTTACGGGAATTTAGATTTTCAGATCTGATTTTCGGCCCATGCTGACATGTATGTGTAGGGTTTTTTTTCTCACAACCCTAGACCTATATAAGGCTTATTTTAGAGGTCGTCACATAAGAGAATATAAGGAGAACATATGTAAAAGGTGACTGATGCCTTATTCTCTCTGAAAGAAGCTACCGCGTCTTTGCCCCTTAGGGTTTTGTAACCAAGTGCTTCTTGATCTTCATTGTTGATGAAGTGAAGAACTTTGCAGCCAATAATCTTCTTCTAGTTGGTGATTAAGTCGCGTACTGGGATCAACGCAATTGATTAGTCACGTACTGGGATCAACGCATCAAAGGGTGGCGTTCATATATTGAAGAGTTTAGAGGTTTTGTAGTGGTAGAATGTTTCTGCTGTGAGTTCATCTATGGGGATTGTAGAGTCTAGGGACAAATGTTTTGTACTAGATCTGAAACTTCTTTTTACTATAGTGGATTGCTTTTCAGGAAGGTTTTCCCCTAGATTTTTTACTATGAAATTAGTTTGTTTTATTGGTTTTCCTAGGTCATCATATCTTGTCTTATTTACTTTTCCGTTGCATTCATTATTGACATGATATTATGTTTGTTTGTTTTAACAAGTTTTATTTATAATAAATCTAATTAACAACTTGGATTTAAAACTTGTTAATTATATCAACTGGGGTTTAAATTTCCTAACAAGTGGTATCAGAGCAGGTTTACTCTGATTGGATTAATTTCTTGAGTGTGATCCTTGACCTTTATTGTTATGGATTGTGGATAATCTCTTTTGATTCCTCCTTTATTTTATAGAACTAATTATGCATACTAGAAAGTTTGTATGAAAGTTTTTTTGCAGGCTCTAGGTGAACAGGTATGGCAAGCTGTTAAAGTTGGCCAGATTAAGCCAAAGGAAGTACCGATGGATTGGGATGATGCAATAATCATAGCGGCAAATTTCAATAGTAGGGCATTGAATGCTTTGTTTTGTGGGGTGACTAATGAGGAATTCAAGAAAATATCATCCACGGAAGTTGCTAAGGAAGCATGGACCATTCTTGAGACCACCTATGAAGGTACCAAGGCAGTAAAGACTGTGAAATTTCAAAGACTCACGAGTAGTTTTGAAGAAATAAAGATGAAGGAGGATGAGACCTTTGATGAATTCTATGCTAAACTCAAGGATATTGTGAATTCTACTTTCAATCTTGGACAATCTATTACGGAATCCAAAATTGTTAGAAAAATCCTTAGGTCCTTACCTAAAAGATTCCATGCCAAGATCACTACTATTGAAGAAGTAAAGGACATTGATTAAATTCCTTTGACTAAGCTTGTAGGGAGCCTTCAAACCTATGAGATGGGATTAGGTTCAATGGGAAAATGTGAAACGAGTAAAAACTTGGCTCTTAAGGGTATAGAGGAAGAGATTGAGGACTTTGAAGATGAAGATGGAAATGAAGATGAAGATGAGGATGAGGATCTAACTTTCATAACTGATAAGATTATCAAACTTCTTCAGTTTAGGAAAAAGGATAAGGGTAAATTTCCTAGGAAATCTAAATCCTCTATGAAGGGCAAGAATGAGAAACCCCTTATTCAATGCCATGAGTGCAAAGGTTTTGGTCATATAAGGATAGAATGTCCAAACTACCCCATGAAGAAAAAGACCAAGGAGTCAAAAGATAAAGGGTTGGTTGTTGCTTGGGAGTGATACTGAAAATGACTCTTCTAATGAGTATGCAGATGAATGTAGTCACGTTCTGGCATTTGTTGCCTCAATCGATAAGGTGATTGTGGAGAGTGCTAGTGACAGTGAAGAGTACAAAGGTTTTGGTCATATAAGGATAGAATGTCCAAACTACCTCATGAAGGAAAAGACCAAGGAGTCAAAAGATAAAGGGTTGGTTGCTACTTGTGAGTGATACTGAAAATGACTCTTCTGATGAGTATGCGGATGAATGTAGTCACGTTATGGCATTTCTTGCCTCAACCGATAAGGCGATTGTGGAGAGTGCTAGTGATAGTGAAGATTCTTCTGATGATGAAGTACCCAATGATAGGCCACAAACTGACCCTTGTGATTATACCAATTAATTAATTAGCCAAGTTATTAATTAATCAATTAATCATGTAATTACGTGGAAGCACAAACAAATCACCAAAAACTAAATATGCAGCGGAAATTAAATAACACGGTGATTTGTTTACGAATGGGGAAAAACCTCGCGGCAAAAACCCCACCGGGTGATTTTCAAGTCACCACTCCTGAAACTCCACTATTATCAAATCAAGCGGTTACAAGTAAAAGAATCCCAAGTACCTTACCAACCTACAGTTGAACCCTTACCCCAATACCCAATTGAACTTGATTTGTAGTGACAATTTCCACCTTTGATGCACGGCTCCCAAGTACGTGACTAACCAATGCACAGATCTCAGTACGCGACTTCAAAACACCAACTTAAGGAAGAGAGGTGGGCTGCAAAGTTCTTCAGTTCATCCTACACAACGAAGATCAGGAAGATGCTTGGTCACAAAACCCTTTGGTGCAAATACACAGCAACTTCTTCAGAGAAGATGAACTAGGTCAAGAACTTCGTCTTTGATTATAATTTGCTTGAACAGAGATTGCTCAATGCTTTTGCAACTTGTGTCACACTTGACGGCTCTTAAAACAATCCTTTTATATGTTTAGAGTTTTGAAAAAAGAAGGCTCAAAAGCATATTCACGGATCCCAAGAAAATCAGATCAGAAAATCTGAAATTATAAATCTCGACAGATAGCAGGTGTCGAGCTTTAATGAATTTGCACTTTAGCTTGCTTTTTCTTGGACAGACTTGATGACTTCAACACTTGACCTTGAAACCTTGTTTCTTGAAGTATTAAAAACACCTAGAACTACACAATTACAAGTAGAGTGCGTTTTGTCAAAGGATTTAGCCAATTTACATAAATAAGTGACACATGTTCTTAATAAGTGAAAACACATATGTTCTAACAATCTCCCCCTTCGGCAATCCATGACAAAACCACAACAAACAAATGAATATATGAGAGAAATCATAAATCACTCAACTCATATTCACTTGTTGATACAACAAAATTTATCCTAACTCAAACTCTTGAAAAACTTTGCAAGAAAAGAGTTTATGGCAAGTAGACTTTGACAACCTGTATTTTTGAAACACTTTAAACAAAACTCATCAAGGCATCTTGTGTGAAACAGAAATAATAGATTGCATACAAGTATAATGAACATGTGTATAAAGATAGAGAAGAAACAATACATGAAGAGAGAGGTGAAAGAAACATACATCTACATATATAAAGAAGTATGAGTATAATGTATGTAAAAATGGTCAAAGGACCTCATATACAAGATCAATGTATCTATAAAGAATAGAAAAGAAAAGATACATCAAAACCTGACTACATCCCTCAAACTATCAACACTCCTCCTATCAAAATGTCCTATCCTTATTAAAATGTCCTTTACTAATTCTCCCCCTAAGATGACTACTCTCATAACCCAAAACTACTCCCCCTTTTTGTCATGAGTGACAAAGGGTAGAGTGTTATGCAGACATCTCATCATTAGAGTTAGCATCTCCATCATCATCATCATCCTCATCATCAGAATCTGAAGCTGCTGGAGTAGGTGGTGAAGGAGTAGCCTCTGGAGCAAAACCACTCATGGTTGCCTGTCGTCGTGCAATACGACCAACACGAACATTCACCTGATACAACTGAGCAGAGAGTGTATCAAGGCGAGTGTCCATGCGCTGCAGTTGCGCCATACTGTCTCCTAGAGATACGTTGCCCGTAGAGGAAGAAGGAGCAGATGTAGATGGAGCTGATCTAGACGGAGCTGAACGGGAGGGAGGAGTGGAATCCGTCTGTCGTGACCTAAACTGCGCCTCACTACGTTTTACGGTAGCGGCATCTATGGCACAAATGTGTGTGAAGTGGTCAGACACAGGAAAGGGAATAGAAAAATGGCGTAAGATCCTCGTGATAGCAGAAGGAAAGATGAGTTTACCACGAGACGCCGAATCAAGATGAACATCTATGATAGAAAGAATAAAGTGAGAAGAAAAATCTATAGTAAGATGCTCTAAAAGAGATAACAAAAATCGAGCAAGAGGCTTTGTGATGGAGTTGTAGTCAGAGAGAGGATGGAGTACAAACGTCATCACCATGTTTAGGAATCTAGGACCTTTAGTAAAAGGCCTACATGATGTGTATTGATGCTCACCCCAATCAGCAGGGCACTGACAAAAGGCAGAAATGAGCTCATCTTTGGACACAGTCCTCAGATGCTCACAAGAAGGATAGTTAGGAAACTCTATCCTAGGAACCTTAACCATATCTGCAACTAGCTGCAGTGTGACAGGGATGCGCGTACCTCGAACGCGAGTGAAAAAAAAGAGGTATTAAACGATCTATCCCGTGCATATTGGAGTAAAACTCCTGAATCAGCACAAGAGGACAAGCAACCGGGACGTCACACAGTGACTCCCATCCCCTACTGTGAATGACAGAGGGAAGGTCAGTGTCGGTGAAGTCTGCCAGAATGACTTGGCATTCCGAATGAACACCTCGTCGAGAAAAGTTCTCCGAAAATGCCTTGTGGGCATCTCCATCATGGAATCGAAGGTTAAGAGGAGCAGAGTCAGAAGAAGAGGAAGCTTCAGAACGCAGAGGGTTCTGAGCAGGAGTGGATTTACGTTTGGGTGCCATAGACACTACTAACGTAAAAGAATGAGAAAGAGATAGAGAGGGAGACAATCAGAAAAGTCCCAACATAGTTCAAATAGATCAAATATATTGAACAAAAAGAACGTATGCATAGGAATGCATGAACATTCGACATGCAAATCAAAATGCATCATGGGCTCAGCCTAATCCAATCCTACCAGCACACAGCATAGAGCACACATCTAAATGCATGTAAATATCATTCCAATGCACATGGAATGCAATGTATGACATTTTGAAAGCATTGAAGTGAAAACCTAACCCAAAATTTCAAGAAAAACTCATCAATTTTGAAAAACCCCAAAATTTTTCAAAAATCCCAAAAACTAGGTTTCAAAACATGAAATGCATGAGAAAGGGAGGGAAAAATGAACTTACCAAGTGATAGAAACCAAGGGAAGATCGAAAATGAAGCAGGTTTGAAGATTTGAGTGAGAGAAAGGTGGTTGGGAGATGAAACGCCTCGAACAGATCGAGAGAGATCGAGAGAATGAGAGAAAAATTGCGACAGAGCCTTATATAGACACCTCAGTAAATCTCGACAACTGAGGTGTCGAGAGGTATCGAGGAAGCTGTCGAGGAAGGTGTCGAGGATTTGGCCTTCGATAGCTTTAGGTGTCGAGAGGTATCGAGGTACAAGAATAATTTCAAAGAACAGAAGCTCGATGGATTGACAAGGTGTCGAGGAGGTATCGAGGAGACAGGAACTTTCTCGATCGATCCACCAGGTGTCGAAGAGGTGATGAGATTGCGATAAGAAAAAGGCTTGAGAAACTCTACAGATGACCAGGTATCGAGGAGGTGTCGAGCCAGCAGTTAAAAGCAGTTTTTCGAGAAGAGAAAAACATAGACATGAATGCAATCCAACATACACCTCAACCAAATATCCAATCAACATTTTAAACTCTTAAAATCATCTCTCAATCAAAAATTTAGCACAAGGATCCTCAAAAACACACACACACACACACACTAAACAAGTTTAACCAATTTTATTTTTCAAAAATAAGTCAAGACAGTTTAGTGAGTATACATTAGAAAATGTAAACTCTTGTGATGGTCAAATCACATTGTATTTGCACATGTATCAAAAGTAGCAAAGAATATTGCGTGTTGTGTGTAAAAAACATCGCAAGATTGAATATGTGTATACATGTTATGACGATCTGAGATATGAGAAAATAATTTTAACTCACACACAATCATAACTGTTTGATGGAGACTATCACCTTTGAGGTACATCCTATAACTCCCACATCTCCTAGAATACACGCTTGCAACCATATTTAAAGCATTTTTAATCTTTTTGCTTTTTATTTTCTTTGCATATTTTCTTTTATTTTAGCATATCATACATGGGCATATAAAAGAGAGAAAAGAAATACCCAAAATGTTAAGCATTTGACATCGCACTTTTACTATGCCGAGAAGCTTTCCCTTGATTAAACCCTTGAACAGGCGGCGAGGGAGAAGAATAGAAACCGTTCAAGTTCGAATGGAACATGAAGGCTTTCAGAAGATCTCCAAGAGGAGCAAGAGAGGATTGAAGCTGATTTTGGCCTCCAGATGCTATCATGCCATTGCTCTGCTGAGTGGCTAGCCACTTATAGCAATTAGGTCGAGTATGACTGGCAGCTCCACAATGATGACAGAGATGCTGCTTCTTTTGTTTAGGCTTTTGAGAGTTAGCCTTCTTAGTCCTAGGGTTTTTAACATCTTTCTTATCTTGATTAGCGGGTGCTCCTAAGATAGATTTACCTTTGTCTAAGTTCTTACTAGCTAATACAGTTTTAACATCAGTGTTCTCAATATCAGTGTTATTAGCAGGAGAAACAAAAACAGTATTACTAGTAGAAGCAGTATTAGAGAAAGAAAGACCATACCCTAAGCTAGTTCGATCCGAAGTAGTTTTCTGATTGCTCAGCATCTCATTAAGCTTTGCACTTGAAGTCCTCTCCAATTGAGCTCTAACTTGAAACAGCTCAGCTTCAAGCTTCTTGGTCTTTTCAGCCAAAAAGTTGTTCTCAAACCTCAGTGCTCCAATAGTTTGATTCGCCTCATCAAACTTTGTGGAAAACTCTTCACGATCAAGTTCCACATCACGAGCTTCTTGGTGGCTAGCCTATACAATTTCTCATGCTTCTTAGAGAGCTTGTAAAGCTTCTCATACCCTGAATGGATATCATCTTGATCATCCATTTTCTCAAATTTGGACTCCACCAGTTCTTCTTCTTCATCCACTTCTTCAACAATCCCTTCAGTAGGATTGACTGTGGCAGTGAAGGCATTTAAGATTCCGTCATCCTCATTGTCGGAATCATCTTCGGCCTCAGTGTCACTTAAGGTTGGAGCAAGTGCCTTACTCTTCCCAATGCTCTTGAGATATGTTGGGCATTCATGCTTCATGTGACCAAATCCATGACATCCGAAGCACTTTGGTCTAGCCGGAATAGTGTACTGATCGCCATCCATAGTGTCCTTCTTCCCTTTGTCTTGGCTCTTAAACTGAGAAGAACTGGATTATCTGCGGTCCTTGTCAAAGTTCCTCCCATTGGCATTCTTCATAAACTTCTTAAACTGCCTTGTAATGTAGGACTTCATCTTAAAATCTTCATCATTGGAAGACTCATCTGTATCACTGCTTTTTGCCTTTAAGGCCATGCTCTTGCCTTTACTCGTTTTGCCAATCCTAGATAATCCTAGCTCGTAGGTCTGCAAGTTTCCAACCAGCTCAGTCAAAGGAATTTTTGTCAATATCCTTTGATTCTTCTATTGCCGTAATCTTGGCATAGAATCTCTCAAGTAGAGATCTGAGTACCTCCCTTACAACCTTGGGTTCAGGGATGGTTTCTTCAAGATTGAAAACTGAGTTCACTATGTCCTTTAGCTTGGCATAGAACTCATCAAAGGACTCATCGTCCTCCATCTTAATTTCTTCAAAGCTTGTAGTGAGCCTCTGAAACTTTGAATCTTTTACAGCCTTTGTTCCTTCATAGGTTGTTTGGAGGATGGTCCAAGCCTCCTTAGCAGTTTCAGTTGAGGATATCTTCTTGAACTCCTCATTGGTGACTGTGCTAAATAGGGCATTTAACGCTCTGCTGTTGAAGTTAGCCGCCTTGATCTTTGCGTCATCCCAATCGGCCGGTTCTTCTTTTGGCTTGGTCTAGCCAATCTTTACAGCCTGCCACACCTTCTCATCTAAAGACTGCAAGAAAGCTCTCATGCGTACTTTCCAGTATGCATAGTTAGTGCCATCAAATAAAGGAGGTATAATTAATGACTGTCCTCTATACATGACAAGCAGGGGTCAATGGATCAACACAGCAAAGATGAAACCTAATCAGAGTATGCCTACTGTGATACCACTTGATAGGTCACAATTTGAATGACCCCTTGTGATTAAACTAATTAATTAATTAGCCAAGTTATTAATTAATGAATTTAACATGCAAATATGTGGAAGCACAAACAAATCACCAAACAACTAAATATGCAGCGGAAATTAAATGACATGGTGATTTGTTTACAAATGGGGAAAAACCTCGCGGCAAAAACCCCACCGGGTGATTTTTAGGTTACCACTCCCGAAACTCCACTATTATCAAATCAAGCGGTTACAAGTAAAGGAATCCCAAGTACCTTACAACCTACAGTTGAACCATTACCCCAATACCCAATTAGACTTGATCTGTAGCGACAGTTCCCACCTTTGATGCACGGCTCCCAAGTACGTGACTAACCAATGCGCGGATCCCAATACGATACTTCAGAAGACCAACTTAAGGAAGAAAGGTTGGCTGGAAAGTTCTTCAGTTCAACCTACACGATAAAGATCAGGAAGATGCTTGGTCACAAAACCCTATGGTGCAAATACACAACAACTTCTTCAGAGAAGATGAACTAGGTCAAGAACTTCGTCTTTTGATCACAATTTGCTTGAACAGAGATTGCTCAATGAGTTTACAACTTGTGTCACACTAGACGGCTCTTAAAACAATCCTTTTATATGTTTAGGGTTTGGAGAAAAGAAGGCCCAAATGCATATTCACGGATCCCAAGAAAATCAGATTAGAAAATCTAAAATTATAAATCTCGACAGATAGCAGGTGTCGAGGTAGCTATCGAGCAGGTGTCGAGTTTTAATGAAATTGCACTTCAGCTTGCTTTTTCTTGGACAGACTTGATGAGTTCAACACTTGACCTGGAAACCTTGTTTCTTGAAGTATTAAAAACACCTAAAACTACCCAATTACAAGTAGAGTGCGTTTTGTCAAAGGATTAGCCAATTTACATAAATAAGTGACATATGATCTTAACAAGTGAAAACACATATGTCCTAACAATCTCCCCCTTTGGCAATCCGTGACAAAACCACAACAAAAAAATGAACAAAACTCATAGTCACTTGTTGAATACAATAAAATCTATCCTAACACAAACTCTTAAAAAACTTTGCAAGAAGAGAGTTTATGGTAAGTAGACTTTGACAATCTGTATTTCCTGAAACACTTTAAACAAAACTCATCAAGGTATCTTGTGTGAAACAGAAATAATAGGTTGCATACAAATATAAAGAACATGTGTATAAAGATAGAGAAGAAACAACACATGAAGAGAGAGGTGAAAGAAACATACATCCACATATATAAAAAAGTTTAAGTACAATGTATGTAAAAATGGTCAAAGGACCTCATATACAAGATCAATATATCTATAAAGAATAGAAAAGAAAAGATACATAAAAATCTCACTACATCCCTCAAGAATATCAACACTCCCCCTATCAAAATGTCCTATACTAACTCTCCCCCTAAGATGACTACTTTCATAACCCAAAACTACTCCCCCTTTTTGTCACGAGTGACAAAGGGTAGAGTGTCATGTAGACATCTCATCAGTAGAGCTAGCATCTCCATCATCATCATCATCATCATCATCATCATCATCATCAGAATCCTCAGAATTTGAAGCTGTTGGAGTAGGTTGTGAAGGAGTAGCCTCTGGAGCAAAACCACCCATGGTCGCCTACCATCGTGCAATATGACCAACATGAACATTCACCTAATACAACTCAGCAGAGAGTGTATCAAGGCGAGTGTCCATGCGCTGCAGCTGCGCCATAATGTCTCCTAGAGATACATCGCCCGTAGAGGAAGAAGGAGCGGATGTAGATGAAGCTGATTTGGATGGAGCAGATTTGGACGGAGCCGAACGAGGGGGAGGAGTGGAATTCGTCTGTCACGACCTAAACTGAGCCTCACTACGTTTTACGGTAGCGGCATCTGTGGTAGATATGTGTGTGAAGTGGTCGGACACAGGAAAGGGAACGAAAAAATGGCGTAAGATACTCGTGATAGCGGAATGAAAGATGAGCTTATCACGGGATGCCGAATCAAGATGAACATCTATGATAGAAAGAATAAAGTGAGAAGGAAAATCTATAGTGAGATGCTCAAGAAGAGATAACAAAAATCGAGCACGAGGCTCTGTGATAGAGTTGTAGTAAGAGAGAGGATGGAGTACAAATGTCATCACCATGTTTAGGAATCTAGAATCTTTAGCAAAAGGCTTACATGATGTGTACTGATGCTCACCCCAATCAACAGGGCGCTGACAGAAGGCAGAAATGAGCTCATCTTTGGACACAGTCCTTAGACGTTCACAAGAAGGATAGTTAGGAAACTCTATCCTAGGAACCCTAAGCAAATTCGCAACTAGCTGCGGTGTGATAGGGATGCGCGTACCTCGAACGCGAGTGAAAAAGAGAGGTACTGAACGATCTATCCCGTGCATGTTGGAGTAAAACTCCTGAATCAGCACGAGAGGACAAGTGACCGGGACATCACACAGTGACCCCCATCCCCTCCTGTGAATGACAGAGGGAAGGTCAGTGTCGGCGAAGTCCGCCACAATGACTTGGCATTCCGAATGAACACCTCATCGAGAAAAGTTCTCCGTAAATGCCTTGTGGGCATCTCCATCACGGAACCGAAGGTTAAGAGGAGCAGAGTCAGAAGAAGAGGAAGCTTCAGAACCCAGAGGGTTCCGAGCAAGAGTGGATTTACGTTTAGTGCCATAGACACTACTAACGTAAAAGAATGAGAAAGAGATAGAGAGGGAGACAATCAGAAAAGTCCCAACACAATTCAAAATAGAGCAAATATGATGAACAAAAGGAACTTATGTATGAGAATGCATGAGCATGTGATATGCAAAGCAAAAGACATCATGGGCTCAGCCCAATCCAATTCTACCAGCACACAGCATAAAGCACACATCTAAATGCATGTAAATGTGATTCTAATGCACATGGAATGCAATGTATGTCATTTTGAAAGCATTTAAATGAAAACCCAACCCAAAATTTCAATAAAAACTCATCAATTTTGAAAAACCCCAAAAATTTCAAAAAATCCCAAAATCTAGGTTTTAAAACATGCAATGCATGAAAAAGGAAGGGAAAAATGAACTTACCAAGTGATTGAAACTAAGGGAAGACCAAAAATCAAGAGGGTTTGAATATTTGAGTGAAAAAAGGGTGTTTGGGAGGTGAACAGCCACGGATAGATCGAGAGAGATCGAGGGAATGAAGTCTGAATCGCGAAAAGTCCTTAAATAGACACTTCAGTAAATCTCGACAGCTGAGGTGTTGAGAGGTATCGAGGAAGCTGTCGAGGAGGTATCGAGAGAAATGGCCTTCGACAGATGGAGGTATCGAGAGGTATCGAGGTGCAAGATCAAATTTCAAAGATCAGAAGCTCGATTAATCGACAAGGTGTAGAGGATATAGAAACTTTCTCGATCGATCCATCAGGTGTCGAAGAGGTGTCGAGATTGCGATAAGAAAAAGGCTTGAGAAGCTCGACAGATGACCAGGTATCGAGGAGGTGTCGAGCAAGCAGTTAAAAACAGTTTTTCGAGAAGAGAAAAACACAGACATGAATGCAATCCATCATACACCTCAATCATAGATTCATTCAACATATAAAGCTTTCAAAATCATCTCTCAACAAGAATTTAAGCACATGGATCCTCAAAAACACACACACACACACACTAAACAAGTCTAACCAATTTTATTTTTCAAAAATAAGTTAAGACAGTTTAGTGAGCATACATTAGCATATGTAAACACTTGTGATGGCTAAATCACATTGTACCTGCACATGTATCAAGAGTAGCAAAGAATATTGTATGTTGTGTGTGAAAAACATCACAAGATTGCATATGTGTATATATGTTATGACGATTTGAGATATGAGAAAATAACTTTAACTTACACATAATCATAACTGTTTGATGGGGACTATCACCTTCGAGGTACATCCTATAACTCCCACATCTCCTAGAATACACGCTTGCAATCATATTTAAAGCATTTTTGATCTTTTTGCTTTTTATTTTCTTTGCATATTTTCTTTTATTTTAGCATACCATACAAGGGCATATAAAAGAGAGAAAAGAAATACCCAAGATGTTAAGCATTTGACATTGTACTTTTGCTATGCCGAAGCATACGAATGTCTTTGACACTGCACTTTTGCTATGCCGAAGCATACATGTGTCTTTTATGATTGGCGAGCAACAGTGGTGAGATGGTTATTTATGCATNAAACCTCAGTGCTCCAATAGTTTGATTCGCCTCATCAACCTTTGTGGACAACTCTTCACGATCAAGTTCCACATCACTGAGCTTCTTGGTGGCCAGCCTATATAATTTCTCATGCTTCTCAAAGAGCTTGTAAAGCTTCTCATAGGCTGAGTGGATATCATCTTGATCATCCATCTTCTCAAATTTGGACTCCACCAATTCTTCTTCTTCATCCACTTCTTCAACAATCCCTTCAGTAGGATTGACTGTGGCAGTGAAGGCATTTAAGATTCCGTCATCCTCATTGTCAGAATAATCTTCAGGCTTAGTGTCACTCAAGGTTACAGCAAGTGCCTTACTCTTCCCAATGCTTTTGAGATATGTTGGGCATTCATGCTTCATGTGACCGAATCCATGACATCTGAAGTACTTTGGTCTAACCGGAACAGTGTACTGACCACCATCCTTAGTGTCTTTCTTCCCTTTGTCTTGGTTCTTAAACTAAGAAGAACTGGATTGTCTGCGATCCTTGTCGAAGTTCCTCCCATTGGCATTCTTCATATACTTCTTAAACTGCCTTGTAATGTAGGACTTCATCTTAGAATCTTCATCATCGAAAGACTCATCTGTATCACTGCTCTTTGCCTTCAAGGTCATGCTCTTGCCTTTACTAGTTTTGCTAATCCTAGATAGTCCTAGCTCGTAGGTCTGCAAGTTTCCAACCAGCTCAGTCAAGGAATTTTGTCAATGTCCTTTGACTCTTCTATTGCCGTAATCTTGGCATGGAATCTCTCAGGTAGAGATCTGAGCACCTTCCTTACAACCTTGGGTTCAGGGATGGTTTCCCTAAGATTGAAGGCTGAGTTCATTATATCCTTTAGCTTGACATAGAACTCATCAAACGACTCATCCTCCTCCATCTTAATTTCTTCAAAGCTTGTAGTGAGCCTCTAAAGCTTTGAATCTTTGACAGCTTTTGTTCCTTCATAGGTTGTCTAGAGGATGATCCAAGCCTCCTTAGCAGTTTCTATTGAGGATACCTTCTTGAACTCCTCATTGGTGACTGCGCTAAATAGGGCATTTAACGCTCTGCTGTTGAAGTTAGCTGCCTTGATCTTTGCGTCATCCCAATCGGCCGGTTCTTCTTTTGACTTGGTCCAGCCAATCTCTACAGCCTGCCACACCTTCTCATCTAAAGACTGCAAGAGAGCTCTCATGCGTACTTTCTAGTATGCATAGTTAGTGCCATCAAATAAAGGAGGTATAATTAATGACTGTCCTCTATCCATGACAAGCAGGGGTCAATGGATCAACACAGCAAAGATTAAACCTAATCAGAGTGTGCCTGCTCTGATACCACTTGATAGGCCACAATTTGAATGACCCCTTGTGATTAAACCAATTAATTAATTAGCCAAATTATTAATTAATGAATTTAACATGCAAATATGTGGAAGCACAAACAAATCACCAAACAACTAAATATGCAGCGAAAATTAAATGACACTGTGATTTGTTTACGAATGGGGAAAAATCTTGCGGCAAAAACCCTACCGGGTGATTTTTAGGTCACCACTCCCGAAACTCCACTATTATCAAATCAAGCGGTTACAAGTAAAGGAATCCCAAGTACCTTACCAACCTACAGTTGAACCCTTACCCCAATACCCAATTGGACTTGATTTGTAGCGACAGTTCCCACCTTTGATGCACGGCTCCCAAGTACGTGACTAACCAATGCGCGGATCTTAGTACGCGACTTCAGAACACTAACTTAAGAAAGAAAGGTTAGCTGCAAATTTCTTCAGTTCATCCTACACGATGAAGATCAGGAAGATGCTTGGTCACAAAACCCTATGGTGCAAATACACAGCAACTTTTTCAGAGAAGATGAATTAGGTCAAGAACTTTGTCTTTTGATCACAATTTTCTTGAACAAAGATTGCTCAATGAGTTTGCAACTTGTGTCACACTAGACGGCTGTTAAAACAATCCTTTTATATGTTTAGGGTTTGGAGAAAAGAAGGCCCAAAAGCATATTCACGGATCCCAAGAAAATCAGATCAGAAAATTTGAAATTATAAATCTCGACAGATAGCAGGTGTCGAGGTAGCTATCGAGCAGGTATTGAGCTTTAATGAAATTGCACTTCAGCTTGCTTTTTCTTGGACAGACTTGATGACTTCAACACTTGACCTTGATACCTTGTTTCTTGAAGTATTAAAAACACTTAGAACTACCCAATTACAAGTAGAGTGCGTTTTGTCAAAGGATTAGCCAATTTACATAAATAAGTGACATATGTTCTTAACAAATGAAAACACATATGTCCTAACACTGTTTGTCCTCTGCTTTACTTCTTTTTATCTAAAGTAGGACTCTTTTTGCTTGATTTCTTATCTGTTTTTGGAATCATGCTTTCATGCATCTGCACCTTTCTATCATACCTTCATGCATATGCATCCTTCTTTCATGCTTTCATGTTGTTTGTTTGTTTTTGTTTGGTTGTTTAGTTTTTATTTTATTTTGTTTTCAAAATAAAAATAAAAAGGAAAAATCAGAAAAATACAAAAATAGTGTGTGTTTGTGTATATTGGTACTTGTGTACTTTGGATGGCCATTGAAATAAAGTTTTCTAAATTTTATATCTTTTGTAGCTTAAATGAGTATTTCTATGCACAACTAAATAAGTGAGCTTTGTGGCTCGTGTTTGTGATGAGGAAGGTTTAGTGATCTCTTGTACTTAACACTCGTATTACTCTTTTTGACAAGAAGAACTAGAAAATCCTAAGAGAAAGACATAAATAATCATCTCACTATTGTTGCCCGCCAATCATGAATGACATCTGTATGCTTCGGCATAGTAAAAGTGCAATGTCAATGACATTTGTGTGCATCGGCATAGCAAAATTGGAATGTCAAATATCATTGGGTATTTCTTTTCTTTCTCTTATATGCCCATGCATGATATGCTTATTAAAAAGAAAAATATGTAAAGAAAAATAAAAAGAAAAAAGATAAAAAAATGCTTAAATATGATTGTAAGCGTGTATTCTAGGAGATGTGAGAGTTATAGGATGTACCTCGAAGGTGATAGTCCCATCAAACAGTTGTGATTGTGTGTGAGTTAAAGTGATTTTCTCATATCTCAAATCGTCATAACATGTATAAACTTATGTAATCTTGTGATGTTTTTCACACACAACACGCAATATTCTTTGCCACTCTTGATATATGTCTAGGTATAATGTGATTTGGCCATCACGAGGTTTTATATGTGTTAATGTATGCTCACTAAATTGTCTTAACTTGTTTTTGAAATATAAAAATTGGTTAGACTTGTTTAGTGTATGTGTGTATGTGTGTTTTGGGATCTATGTGCTTAACATTTTTCTTGTCGAGAGATTTGTTTTTCACATTTTTTGCATCCTTCTATTATCTTGTCATCCATAGCATCTTCTTTAATTACATTCATGCATTTTTATGGATTCTTTGTGTCCCCTTGATCATCTTTATATTTCTCGGGTGAAGCTTTCTAGCTTCTTGTACCCTTTGTCAATCCTGACAAAAAGGGAGAGAAATTGTGGTTTCTTTTTACAAGATTCTACATGTTAGGGGGAGAAATACATGCCCTTGTTAGGGGGAGTTGTGTTTCATCTTGTTAGGGGAGTGTTTACCTCTTTATTGTTGTAGGAGCTTCTTTTAGCTTCTTTTTCTTGTACACTGGTCTTATGACCATATTTACATACATTGTGCTTATCTTTGATATATTTATATGATGATGTATGTTTTTTTCACTTATCTTTACATGTGTTGTTTCTTTTCTATCTCCATACACATGTTTCAAGAGTTTGTGTTAGAATAAATTTTATTGTATTCAACAATTGAATATGAGTTGAGTGATTTATGACTTCTCTCATATGTTCATTTGTTTGTTGTGGTTTTGTCACGAATTGCCAAAGGGGGAGATTGTTAGGACATATGTGATTCACTTGTTAAGAACATATGTCACTATTTTATGTAGTTGGCTAATCCTTTGACAAAGTGCACTTTACTTGTAATTGGGTAGATTTAGGATGTGTTTAATACTTCAAAAAACATGTTTTTCAAGTCTAGTATTAAAGCCATGAAGATTGGATCAAGAAACAAGTGAAGAAAAGCTGTTCAATAAAGCTGGACAGATAGCTTGACACCTATGGATAGTTAGCTCGATAGCTTCTCGACACCTCCCGATAGCTAGGCTATCTATCGAGTTCTTCAGTTGATTGTTATCGCAATCTCGACACCTTCTCGGCCACTGGTGGATCGATCGAGAAATCTTCTATCCCCTTGACAGCTCCTCAATAGCTTCTTGATAATTGTATTTATCGAAATTTAAAACTCGACACCTCCTTGACACCTCTCGATCAATCGAGGTTATGGGAATTCAGATTTTCAGATATGATTTTCGGCCCATGATAACATGTGTGTATAGGGTTTCTTTTCTTACAATCCAAGACTTATATAAGGCTTATTTTAGAGGCCGTCACATAAGAGAATACAAGGAGAACATATGCAAAAGGTGACTGATGCCTTATTCTCTCTAAAAGAAGCTACTGCGTCTTTGCACCTTAGGGTTTTGTAATCAAGTGCTTCTTATCTTCATTGTTGATGAAGTGAAGAACTTTGCAACCAATAATCTTCTTCTAGTTGGTTATTAAGTTGTATACTGGGATCCACGCAATTGGTTAGTCACGTACTGGGATTCGTGCATCAAAGGATGACATTCATATATTGAAGAGTTCAGAGGTTCTGAAGCGGTAGAAGGTTTCTACTGTGAGTTCATGTACAGGGATTGTAGAGTCTATGGACAAAAGTTTTGTATTAGATCTGAAACTTCTCTTTACTATAGTGGATTGCTTTTCGGGAAGGTTTCTCCTCAGGTTTTTTACTATGAAACTAGTTTGTTTCATTAGTTTTCCTAGGTCATCATATCTTGTCTTATTTACTTTTCCGCTGCATTCATTATTGACATGATATTGTTGTTTATTTGTTTTAACAAGTTTTATTCATAATAAATCTAATTAACAACTTAGATTTAAAACTTGTTAATTATAACAATTGGGGTCTAAATTTCCCGACAATATTGATCTTTACGTCCCACTTTGACACTTTTTTCTTTTCCAGCTTCTAATTTTAGGTTCACTTGAAAGCTTGGATGTTGATGATCTATGACTGCACACTAATTATGCGGGTGGCTATCACTGAGTAGCATCCACAGTGGCTTTTAGGATTTAGTTCTTTGAAAAAAGACAATAGCAGAGATCACAATATTTAAGAAGAATATGTATCAATAGTGGCAAAAAAGCTTCGTGTATTAGTAGTGTTTCAATAGTTATAGATATGTAATGAATAGTTATTGGCAATAATATCAGTTTTATCACTCTTATCTTTAAGGGTCGTCAATGGGCCGGCCCGACCCATTTTTACTTGGTCCATGGGCACAATGGGCTGGACATAATGGGCTATTAACTAATTAACGGGTCGGGTTGGGCTGAGCCGAAAGAGAAAACCTTAGCCCATGACCCTGTCCATGAGCAGTGCCCATTTTGTCTTTAGCGAGCTGGGCTATCGGGTTAGGCCTAATGGGTTACCCATGGGCTTATATTAGCCTATTATTTTATTATTTTTATAAGGAAAAAATCAATTTTTTATAAGGGAATAATCAATCTATTTTTTTAAGGAAAGAATTAAAGAATTTAATACTTAATTACAAATTTTTTTACAGTCAAATCTATTTAATTTTTTGTTTTGTTGATGGAAACCTATTTAATTTTTTATTTATTAAGGCTTTAAATTGTTTTTTATTTTTATCTTTAATAAAAAAAATATCAAATGGTTAATTCAAATTTGATAGACTACTAGAAAAAGACATATTTAGTAAACTAAGTTTAGTACAATTACTTTAGGTATCTTAGTAGTTGAGGGAGTCCTCTTAAGAAATTCCTCTATAATATCTCAAAATCAATCATTCATACACTTCCTATATATTTTTGTTATGAATTATGAGTTATTAGGCTGGGCCAATGGGTTAGGCCAACGGGTTGGACAACGGGTTGGGCTACTGGGCTAGCCCACCGGGTACCCATGGGCATAAAAACTAGCCCACAGCCTGACCCACTGGGCTAGTGGGCTACCCATGGGCCTCAATAACAATGGGCTGGGCAGCCCATTAGCCCGGTGGGTCGTCGGGTTTCTGGGTCGGGCTATGGGCTGTGGGCTATTTGACGACCCTTACTTATCTTACCTTATTATTTCATAGGTGCTTGTAAACTATACATTTAATATAATGTAATTTATTGCTAAACATTCAAATTGCCAATAATATTGATTTAAAATCTAGAAGTTTCAACTTTGCACAAGGTACATTTGTTTTAAAGAAGAGAAAATGCTACATATCAAAGGCCTATCCCCTATTCTGTAACAGGGACAATCTTAACAAAAGAAAAATGTAACACTGGCAGCATTAACAATGGTCTATCCCGTCTTCTCTTTTACAATAGAGACAATCTTAACAAAATAAAAATGTAACAGTGGTAGCATTAACAATGACCTATCCCCTCTTCTCTTTTACAATAGGGACAATCTTAACAAAAGAAAAATGTAACATTGGCAATTGAATGATTCAGCTGTCTCATTGTATAAAAGTGCAGCCCCAAAAATCACCATCTCTCTATGGTGATTGAAACCAATAAAAACAGCTAAAGGCCTAAATTCTTTGTTTGTGCCAAATGTAGTGTCAAAACTAAAAACATCACCAAAATGGGCATAATCAATTATCATTTTAGCATCAGCCCAAAATATATTAGTTATTTGCTCCTTGATATCCAATAGTACAGCATAATGGAATGATGGATTATGAACCAATTTTTGTTGAAAATACCTTAATAAACTACTGGTTTCACCATATATTAAGCTTCGTTGTCGTCTAGTTCAAAGATAGTTTTCTTGATCAATTCCAATGTAGCCAAGATTAGCCCTTCCACCAGCCTCTCTACTCATTAACTCATGTATCTCCTTAGACTTAATTCCAGAAGCATAAGCTAAATCAATAGCAAAAGCTTGGACATTAAACATCTTTCATTCTGATAGCATCATGAATGTAGTTGCTGCAAGATGAAGAACATGGTTGTGCTCAGATACAAAATCGTACTCCTTATACTTTCCGGTCTCATGAACTAATGAAACACCCAATTGTACTAGAAAGTTAGTCCTTGTTTCTTTTCGAGGTTGACTGGTCAGATGATCTTGTTTATCAGGCTTTGAGTACCCTCTTTAGAACACAAAAATCTTGTCAATGTTATTTCTCCATCTATTTTACTTTCATTTGCATAATGCTTTCGAACACTAAACCCCATTTGTTTTCCATAATTTTTCCAAAATATACAAGTTGCCTCTAATGTATCAAACTCCATACCAACCTTTGGGGTTCAATCATTCATGGTATCCCTGTTTTGACAAGAATTGTCCATCATCCTATAAAAAAAAAAAAAAAACTCAATTCCAATTAAGAGAGTGTTTGGATTATGCTGAAACAGAGAGCACGTCTGCGTTTGTGCGTTTTGCTAAAAAAATGTGGGTCCCATGGCACTATTCATGAACCCACAAAAGTCATCCAAACATAGATTTCAATATAAATTTGGGTCCCATAGCACTATTCACACATTTAAAAATTATTTTGCTACAGTATTTTCAGTTTTCAGCAATAAACGATATCCAAATAGACCCTGATTAAAACTGAATATTAATATACCAAGGTCCCATTACTAATATACTCAAACTAAATAGACAAGTTTGAAACAATAATTGCAGTAGCAAAACGCAATAACATGAAAAGAAAAGCACTAAAGCAAATTTCCAATTCCAATAGCTTGCAAATCATTAGAAAAATTATCAAAAACACAAAGCAAATTGATTACACTAGTACATATATATCATTTTATGTAGTGAACCCTATCATATTTATTTCAATCTAGTACAATTATCTTGAACCTAATAATATTATATACATTATATTAATATTGACTACAATTGAGTGATTCAAAGTAGATGTATGCTAATTGATATTCATTTGATTCCAAGTGGTTAGAGACATAATGGATTAACTTATTAATATTCAATTGAATCATCAATTAACTTAGGATTTTCAAATATATAATTCTTACATAGTATTCTTTTCAAGGGGCAAAAGACTCAAAATTGTCGTTTGAGTGAAAATAAAGGGTAATAAGAACTTATAAAAAAAAAGGGTAATAAGAATTAGTAACCATGCATTGGCCTTTTAATTATAAACATAGTGGGGCAAACACAAAGTTAAGACTAAGAATTTTAAAAATTAACAATACGTAAAGGGGTCCTAATTACCAAAACTTGTAAAGAATTCCATTGACTGCCTTGTGGCATTGGTCCAACTATGGATATCACATAACCCACTACAAGTGCCTTACCAATTATAGGGGCCTTGCTCTTTGTCTATGATTATACTAAGAGTAACAAAACTAGTACAATTATCTTCTTTGTCTGCTCTGTTTCTTATCTTGAACAATTATCAAATACCTTGCAGGCAAAGGGTAGCCCAAAAAAGCACAGCCTTTCTTGAGAAATCATTAAACAGTTTTGCAGTAGTGAAATTACAAAACAACAAAAATCTAATATCAAGCATAGGTATGAAATAAAGAAACAAAAAAGAAGAAGAAGAAGAAAGGAAGAAACTAGTAGTTAGTAGACAATAGACAAAGAACAAAGGCTAGAGAGAGAGAGTAAGATATATAGCTAATATACTTGACCTCCATTGGGCTTTAAATGGTCATCCATGGACAATTTGAAGGGATTGAGTTGGATGGATCCATCATTTGTGATTGAAAGTATTGAAAATTTCAAGGATGTAGGAGAGTTGTAAAAGCAAGTCCGGTTTTCTTCAAGGGTGTGGGTTGATGAATTTCCCAAGTTTGAGATTTGTTCCATACCAAAAAAAAAAAAAAAAAAAAAGGGTTAGATCTGTTTGCTAATGTTAAAGATCACAGCTGCTTCCTAAGCTGATCCTTTTTTTTTTTTGGGTGTGTTTTTAAAAGAGGAGGTTAGTGGATTGATGATGTGGTAGCATCTTAAACCATTAATTTTAAATGAGAGGTGAGGATTTAAAGAAATTTACTTGGTAGAGTACCCTAGAAACTCTGGAAGATCTGAATCCTAAAATGCACTTTATGTATATGTCTGTTAATCTTGTTGTCTTTTGTCAGTATGTAAATAATCTCATTATTTTATTTGCAAATGGATGGTTTCACATTTGATTTTGTGGTTAATGTTGGGGATGTTTTGTGTGGAACCCAGACCTACAATATATGGGTGGGACTGTACATAGATTGTTAGAAGTTGACCCTGACAGGTTAAGTTACTACAAATGCAAGATGTTTTGAGGTTGGGGCTCTTATAAGCAGTAGGTTGTGTTTTGATATTACTCAAATAATTGACAGGCACATTCAAATATATAGCCATGTAGATTATGTTTTGATATAAGCTCAAATTCTCACCTCCAAATTAAGGATTAACTCAAATAAAAATCAAACCAAAACTATAAGAGAAAGAGAGAAGACTTGTGATGGGAAACTCAAAAAACACAACATAAAAACAACCAAACCCAAAATATAGATATTAAAAACATAAAAATTCTTTAACCTAAAGGAGAGAGAGAGAGAGAGAGAGAGAGAGAGAGAGAGAGAGAGAGAGAGAGAGAGAGAGAGAGTAATCGACCGAATAGATTGAAGTGTCAAAACGGACTGAATAGATAGAATTGGACCAAGTGGATTGAAATGGATCGAAATAGATTGAATTAGACTAATTAAAATAGACCAAATGGACTAAGTGAACTGAAATGTTGTGCTTATGTAACTTAACAAGAGTGTAATAACAATAAATGCTACATTTTAACTTTTGAATATTATATATAATTAAGTTTACTATTTCGATCTCTTTTGCTTGTAATTCTTTAGTTACAATTTGTAATGCTATCTTGTGTTTGGTATCGTTAATGAGTAGTTTTTTTCCAGAAAATAAAAATCATTGAATTGTATAAAAAAAGCTTGTGCCATATATGAAATATCAATCAAATAGAGATTCCTAGTTTATAAATGTATTTCTAATTTCAACACCTTTTTTAAAAGTCTATTTTTATTTTATTTTATAAAAGAGTAATATTACAAACACAAACTATTTTACAATATTTTTACAAATGGTTGATATGACAAATTCTTACTAGTTTTAATATGGGCCCATTACTAACATTACATTTTTAATTATAATAACTATTTAGAAAATACTAAAGCTACATCAGCAATTTGTAAAAATGTTGTAAAATAGTTTGCGTTTATAATCTCCTTATAAAATCTGAGTTTTATGAATCATAAAGCAAATATCATAGTTATTTCCTTGAAATAATGGAGAAGTTATAAGATATCTATAAATAAATGAAGAATAACAAAAAAAAAAAAAAAAAACAATGTACGAGTATGTAATGTTGCTCCATATGGTGGCATCGAATTTAATAAGTATTTGAGGATAAACATCCACTATAATTGGAAGGGCAGTATTTTTTTTTTTTTTTTGAAAGAGTTTTAATATATGGCGTCCGTTCTTGACTTTATCATCAGAACAAGACACCAATTAGTTTTTAGTGTAGGTAGGTGTTGAACTCTAGATCTCTTATACAATCATCAAAGATTTTACCAGTTGAGCTAATTGGAACCCATGGAAGGATAGTATTTATTTGCACACACTATGTGCAATACACTAAAATTGTGACTTCTAAGTTATATTTTTAAAGTTGAAAACGTGATAGCACCAGATGTAATTGAACTAGTTGCATAGGGTCTTTATTTTTGTTGTTGGTGCTAATTGTCTTCAATAAATTTTAAAAGTTGACTTTATTTTTCCTCTGCCATTGGATCAAATACTTTCTTTTTAAAAAGTGAGAAAACATTTTGCATCTAATCTAATGGCAATGGAAAAATGATCAACTTTTTTCTTCTACCATTGGATTAAATTGCATCTGGTACAAAATCCCAATCCCAATCCCATCTAAGAGGTCCTTTAACAATACTATTTCAACGTTTTGTTGTTACTTGTGATATGGGTCTGTTTGGATTGAACTTATTGTTGCTGAAACTGAAAACTGAAAACTGAAAATACTGTAGCAAAATAATTTTTAAATGTGTGAATAGTACCGCGGGACTCATTTTTAATATTTTTTATTGCATAAACAGTACATAAACAGTAATTTTTGTCCCTGCACAGTAATTTTACTGTTCACACGCAGTGCTTTGTCCCCTGTCACATGATATTACTGTTCACGCTGCTGAAAAAAAAAAAAAAGGCAAAACGTGCCGCAGGATTCAGCGGAAACGCTGAATCCAAACGGGCACATGGTTGCCTTTTTGTCTGTGACAATGTAATTTTATCTCTAAGGGGGTGTTTGGTTCACCGCCTGGTTTAGACAAATGGTTGCTATTATCTTGACAATACTTGTCAATCTTCATATATTAACTTTCTCCATTCCAATCAATCCGAACTTCTAGAACTTGTAAAAAGCTTATCACAAAGCATTAAAACAAATAGAATATCAAGATTACAGAGAAATCTAAATGAGAGAGAGAGAGAGAGAGAGAGAGAGAGAGAGAGAGAGAGAGAGGCAAGGACCTGGTTCAGCATCAGGTTGGGATTGACTTGGCTAGAGAGATAAAGTTAGATTAGAGAGAGGGACTAGGTTAGGATTTGAAATTTCAAGTTAGGACAATTTTGTAATTAAAATATATTGGCATGAATAATTTTGTCAATTGGAAAGATTATCTCATTTCCATAAATAGGTAAATATAAGATTACCATTATATAATATAATAAGATAATGAGATCACTTTTTCTCAAAAAAAAAAAAAAATAATAATAAAAATAAAGAGATTACTATAAATTAGGGTAATATGAGATTTTTGGTATTTTTTTTTTCTTGATACAGAGATTTTTGGTAATCTTAGATTATTGTAATGTTGTACACAAATAAATGACCAAACAAAGTAATGTCCTAACGTGTTTCTCAAAAAGAAAAAAAAAAAGTATTACAGTAATGTGATGAACATTCTAAATGCACGTTAAACGTTTTAACGTTGTAGTGAAACGCAGATAGAGCCCGTTGATCCATAGTTGTTCAAATCAGAATTCTTATCCTTTACTACTTCATTGACTTGTGACCTGCAGTTGATGTTGGGGAAATTACGACATCTCATCTACTTCTTGGCGTATGGTCTGAAGTAATTGAATCACCAGTTCATAAGATAATGGCTTTAATGATGAGAAAGCCAAAGAGCTGGAGTCTTTTAAGTTCTGAACCTGGATTTGTAGATAATTGATACATTCATTTGATTTTTGTTACCATATATACTTGTAATTCTATATTTTTTTGGAGATGGATCAATGATATTGTCTATTCTTTCTTTTGAAGTTGCAAGTTCTGTCATGGACATTTCCATTAGGACTTTCTCAGATTGCTTCCCTGTTGAGATTGCCTAGCTATATAAGTTGTTCTCCATATGGATACAATTTTTATTGAATGCCTAATGTTTCCATTGTCCCAAATTGAGGACGCTTTTGCGTGAAACATTGTTAAGGGCATGTGATGGAGTTTGCCGGTTAGGTTAGTGTTATGAGTCTTATGACAATAACTAATTTTCTTGTTGTGTCACGCGTTCCTCGCTTGCCAGCAATTTCGTTACGAAATGGGCTTTTCCTTGAGGGAACAATGAAACGAGGATCTGAAACACCCTAGGCAAGTCTCACACTGGGCTTCCAAATCATTGCTTAGGATTACTTCACAAGGACCGCAATAGACATTGGTCTGCAATGTGCCCAAGTGTAGGAGACTGCACTTTACAGCAATGTTTTATGGGGTCATATATTTTCAATTGAACCTATTCACTTGATTATTTTCTAGCATATGTTTTGATGCTAAAGGCGAAAAAAAAAAAACCGTTTACAACTTATTCAGTTATTCTCATACTTGGGCAGTTTTAACTGTCTCTACAATTGAGTGGTTTTCATCTTCCTTAACAGTGTCCACATCACGTGCTAGTAATTGTGCCTTGCCCGCTTCTTCATCCCAGTCGATCCTTATGACAAGGACCAAAAGTAAAACCAAGCAAGCTACCATTCCCAACAAGAAACCAATCAACAGCCCACCAAGTCCAAGTGCGGCCTTGAAGGCTAAAACCACACCTAAGGGTAAAGCTAGAAGGTAGAACCCACCAAGGTTGGCATACATACCCAACCATGGCCTAGCTGTTCCCCGGACAATTCCTCCACATACTGCTAATGGAAAATTCACTACTTCCACCAAAGCCATTAGCAACATCATCTTCTTTACACATCTTATGGTCCCCTTATCATGGCTAAACAGAGGCCCCCATATTCCTCTGGCTGCTACCATCACCACACCACCTATGCAACCGGCTATGATGCTCACTCCCAGAGACACATATGCTGACTGGTATGCAGGACCGGCATGGTTTGCGCCAAGCTCATTCGACACACGGGTGGATGCACATGTTGCCAATGATAACATCACAGAGTAAAGCAAGTAATCAAAGTTTAGCACAATTGCTAACACTCCAACAGCCTGCTTTGCATTCCCTAGCCTCCCTGTGAGCAAGACTAAAATCTCGTAACACCACCATTCAAGGCAGGCGGTAAGGCAACAAGGCCCGCAGAGCTTGATCAACCTTAGCCAGTCACTAATGCTTTGTTCACACCACCCACCTTCCTTCCACCCTCTCTCTCTACTATTTTCCATTATAAACACATATAAGGCAAGTAGAATCACTACCATGAGATCAGTGATCCAAATTGCCATTGAAACTCCCTCAAGACCCTTAACTTTTGCAAGAAATATATTGATAGGAATGTGAACAGCTAGAGCTAGAGCCGAGCTAAACATTATAGGAACAGTTATACTCTGTGAGCTCAAGTAGGCTTTGAGTGGACATAGAAATGAAGTGATTACCAAATCAGGAAGGAGATAGAAGAGATAGGTCCTTGCCACAATTGAAATGTCTTTTTGTTGGCCAAAATAAATGAGAATTTTATCAACGTTGAGCCACAAGAAAGTTATAGGTAGTGTGGTAAGTAGTAATAAGAAGGTTGCCATGAGAAGGGTCTTGTGAAGGAGTTTAAAGTTTTTAGCTCCGTAAGCTTGACCACATATGGGTTCCATGGCGCCACAGAGGCCGTTCAAGACAGAGAAGCCAGTGACATTCGCAAACGTGAACCCAAGTGCACCTCCTGCCAATTTGAGCTCCCCAAGCCTGCCTAAAAATGCTGTTGTGATTGCTATCTTTGCAAACCATGTCAAATTCATTGCTACCAATGGAACAGCAATTCCCCTTTGCGCTTTTAGCTCCGAAAGCATAATCTTTGATAAGCTAGCTGGCCATTTTTGAGTTAGAGGTGGGGGAGATGAAGGTGTTTGAAAGGTTTTCTTACTTGGGTTCTCTTCAAGTTTTGTGGCAGTAGACATTATTGCTGAGCAAAATGGCTTGGTGGGTTTGTTTCAGATATCTATTTTTCTTAGTGTAGATGAGAGAACTTGGGCTCTACCTAGATAAGATTAATTATGTTGAGTGCATGAGTTTCGTGAGAATGTTGGTTTCAAATTGAGCAAATGGGTCGGCTTTTGTAACAGCCAATGAAGAAGGAGAGGGATTTGGTGGTGGATCTATACTATATTGCGTGATGAGAATGCATAGGCGGTGCCATATATATATATATATATGTCATGCTGAAAAAACTTCTCCAGAATCAAATCTCACGAGATTTTGGTGTCAGATTATTTGTTATTTTTCGTGATTAAAAGGAGATTGAAAGAATGAAATCTTGTAGGAAAGTAACTGCTTAATCTACGAAATTGAAAACCTAGTACATTCCTCACTGTTTTCTGATGCTTTCCATACATCACATGGGCTAGATAAAAATTAAATAGAGAGAATGAGGAAGTAATGCTAAACATTTTGGTCTTAACGCCCAAAACTACAGAAATTAATATTCCTTATTTCTTATTCATTAAAAAAAAAAAAAAAAAAAATTCCTTGTACGTAAAGCAATGTCAAAATCTGGGTCTAAGAAAACCCGTGTATTTGTTGACAAAGATTTTGGTTGGTCGAAAATTGAGATTCAGATCTCTTCGTTGCCTTTCTTGGGAGTCTAGAGGTGCCTCCTGTAAATTTTTGTCCATTGAGTTTACTTTTCCTAGGGAACTCAAAGGGGCCGGGATTGTTTCTTATGTGAGCAGTCTGCATAATTATTTATAAGGATTTGGAGGGTTTGAGGTCATGATTTGGTGAAGGGCAAAATCTGTAATTTAATTTCTGTAATTTATTATTTATTTCTAGCATGTAATCCACGCAAATACATTGATGCACTTAAAATTAAATACAATTTTTATTATAAAAATATAATTAGTCAAATTATTATTATTTTTTTTAAAAAAGCATGTAACACATGCATACTTATAGATACATTTAAAATTAAACACACTATTTATCATACAAATATAAATAATTAGTTAAATTATTTTTTTAAAAAGTAAATGTAATTAGTTATATATTAAAATTCTTACCCAAATTTAATACTATTTATGATAATTTTTTCCCTAATTTTTAATAAGATAAAATGTGTAGTGATCTTTGTTGTGTAGTGATTTTTATTAAATATATGTGATTGGTTTTTGTTTTTGTTTTTTAAATTTTATAATTCATTAATAGTAGATTCTTAGTATTTTGCACTCATTAACTCACTTAGCACAAAAATTTAAAAACTTAAGTGGATACATGGCATGAACTTAAGTGGATAATTATGATGTGGTCTCCACATAAATTTAGACATATGGCTCAAAATTGAATTCTTATTTCAAACTTTAATTGAACTTTCTCTGAGCTTTGCCCCCCCTCCCCACCCCACACACAAAAAAATAAAAAAAAAAAAAAAAAAAAAAAAACGAAGAAAGTAAAAGTTCAAGATGGTGGCCCTAACCATGTATGATTCTCTTGTGTTTGCAAATGATCTTCGGGTCTGCTTTTTCTTAAAAAGATCAGGCAACTCTGTTGCCCACTTCCTTACTAGGGCTAAGTTTATTGATGAGATGTAGGTTTGGATCGAGTCCATCCTTGTTGATGTAACTCCGTTTGTATTTCGTGACTCTGTGTAGTTTTTTCTAGTCGTTTATTTAATCTATTTGCTGGGCCTCTTTCAGGTCTGGTTTCTGAAAAAAAAAAAAAAAAGGCCATGCCGAACCACAGCATTATTGGCTTATAACTTTTAAAAGTAGAGCGAACCTATCTAACCTCCCTGGATTCTCTCGTTGACAAAGAAATATAGAAAGGAATTTTTTGAACTTTTTCGTTTTGTTCTTACAAGATGAATAAACAGATCAAAGTATCAAACTAGGTGTGAATCTTATAGTTCAACTTCTAGGCAATTGTCCAAAGAAATGCTCCATTGAACTGTCCAAGGAAAAAAAATTAGTTACATTTATGTTATTCCTTAACCCTATGTTTAGATGGAGGGACATAAGGGAGAGCGGAGGAGAGAAGTACTTTAAAAGAACTAGTTTAGTCACAATTGAGACTCTTATAGTTGTTTATATATTGATAATCACATCTATGCTATACTCTAAAAAGACTAGCTTAGTCACAATTCAAATTTCTTGTAATTGTTTATAAAGCTCGTATCAACCCAATATGCGCCCAACGTAAGACTCAACACACACCCACACAACAAATATTTTACTAATATAATATCAATTTGGGGCATTGTATCCCATACTCATGGTCCTAAAATATAATGCTATACTTATATAACAATCTAAAATAAAATATATTCCATATCCATTTACTTCTTCTTTTGAAAAGGGTTCATGATGTATTGCAATAATTAAAGGAATCCATATGCATTTTTTCAATCTCACATTTTTTTTTAAAAGAAAATTGTCATTTACCTAAAAAGAAATATTTCCATCTTCTTGACTGACAATAAAATATGTTGGGGTAGAACTTATATGTTGTCATGCCCCAACTCATCATAAGCATGATATTGTCCTCATAGGGGGTGACACATAGCTTAATCCCTCAAGGTTTTATAAAAGATCTCATACCAATTGGAATGTAAGGACTTCATATAAGGTGCAAGACATCGCACTACCTAATTAGTGATGTGGGACTCGACTAATTTGGTTCTCCTTCACCTATTGTGGGGACCCATAAGACCAAAAGACCTCTTAAGGGGGTGAGTTGAGGGAGAACCAAACGTTAGATGAGTCCCATATCATCTAGGTAAGGGGAGGTTTTACGCCTTATATATTCTACCTTGGACTCTAATTGGTATGAGGCTTTTTAAAAACCCTGAGGAGTAAGGCTATGTATCACTCCCAAAGAAAACAATATCATGCAAATGATGAATTGGGGTATGACAACATAAAAGTTCTTAGCATAATTAACTTATTCTTTCAACTTTTTGAAAATGTTAAGTTTTAAAAAATTATGCAGTAAAAAATGAATTTCAAAAAAATACAGTTTCAAAATGGGATCTCAAATGGGAACATACCTACCACATTGTTGTAAACCCTAATTAAAACTAATTCTCCACCACCAATGTCTCACTAGTTTCCTTAATGTCAATTTCAATCAAGACACAAGGCAAAAAGCAAGAAAAAAAAAAAACACGTTTGCTTCTGAGAAATAACCTTAAATCTATAAGGGTTCCTTCAATCTACAATGAAAGATAGTCTAGAATTAACCAAAAATTTGAGAAAAAAACTCCGAAATTTTATTAAATTGAAAATTCGTTTACAAACTTGGAGGCCTATTTAAAGACTCTGTAAAACTTGACTGACATGAAAACATATTTTAAAATAGATCCTAATTAATTTCCTACCATAATATGACTCTAATTTAGCTTAAAAGGCATTAGATGCATCTAATATCAAAGAAATAATGACCCTAAACCCCACATTACAGAAAGGCGTAAATGCACTTTTAGTCCCTATATTTTGACTTTTTTTCATTTTGTCCCTACATTTTAATTTCACAACTTTTAGTCCCTAAACCAATTAGCGCGTGTTATTTTGGTCATTTTCGTCAGTCAACAACCAAAAATATCTGACATGACAAACGGAGTGCACTGTTGACATAGTAAATACTGACGTGGCGAATAAAATAACAATAAAAAAATTATCTGTTATTTAATAAATGTCAAGTCAGCATAAAATAATAATAAAAAAAGACATTTTCATGTTTTTTTCTAAATTCTTTTAAAATAAAATAAGATAATTAAATTTTAAAAAAAATTATTTCTTTCATTATTATCTCTGAAGAACATGTTCATGTTCCTTAGGTTCATCCCTAGAAATTTTCTTGAGAAACAAACACACAAAAAACCCAAAAAATTCAGCTCAAAAATGAAATCATAAATCTCAAAGCCCTCATTTTCAACCCTCGTAAAAATAGAGCTATCCTAGCCATGGCTGACTCTCATTCACTCTCATTTTATACTTCTTTTTCTTCGTTCTTTCCAGATCCATTACTTGCTCTATTTGTGTTTGTATCTTTCTTTTTCTTCTTTCTTTTCAGATCCATGACTCTCTCTTTCTCTCTCTTGGAGCTTGTTTCTTTTCAAATTTTGAATTTGTGATCTTGTGTGGTTATGTTCAAATATCAGCAACTGATGGGTATGGCAATAGGTCTCGACCATGGGGTGGTGCGATTGCCAATCTGCTTCTGGGGCTGCTTGAGAGCCTTCCAGGCGCCGCTCTGGTGCTTGAAGAGAATAAAGGTGTAGCCTTTGGACTTACTGGAGACGCGATCGGTGACCACCTTGCAATCCTCGATCTCGCCGTACTTGCAGAAGACAGAGGTGAGAGTTTCGGCTGTGGTGTCCCAACCAAGGCCGTGGATGAAGATCTTGCAATGGGTGGGGTTTGCATCAGTGAGCTCACGCATGATTTCAATCAAGTCCAGGTGCTTGCTTACTCCCTTCTTGATCAGAGCCACGAGATGGTCCTTTGTGAACGACTCTAGAATCTTCTCGACGTCTTCGTCCTCATCGTCATCAGGGTTTGTGTTTGTTGCTTTTGTGTTTGGTTGACAAGAAAGATCTATTGTTGGGTTTGTGTTTGTGTTTTTATTCTTGCTGGAAATTAGTTTGTGTTTGTGTTTTTGTGTTTGGTTGACAAGAAAGGGCAAGAAAATGCTAGAAAATCTGGGCATGTGTTCTTATGTTTAAATCTGAATTTGTGTTCTTTAGAGTTCTTGTTGAAGATGAAAGATTTAGTTTGTTATTGTGTCGTGTTTTTAAATTTGAGTTTGTGTTTGGTTCTGGATTTGTGCTCTTATGTTCTTGTGTTGATATTTAAATCTGTAATCATGTTCTTGTGTGTTCTTGTTCAAAATGAATTAGATCTAAATTTATGTATTTTATTGTTTTCAATTCTGTTTTTTCATTTTTTATTTAGTTAAAATTGATAAATTATTTAAAAAAAAATTAGACGCTGATGTGATATTTTTTATAATATTTTAATTCCTCCATTTGCCACGTTAGATATTTCCGGCTTTTAACTAATGGAAATGACCAAAATAACACATGCTAATTGGTTTAGGGACTAAAATTTGTGAAATTAAAATGTAGGGACCAAAATGAAAAAAAAGTCAAAATGTAGGGACTAAAAGTTCACTTACGCCTTCCAGAAATTACATAATAGATTTTAATTGGATTCTTAATTTTGCGCCACGTGTCTCATTTGATTTTTAATTTTGTACCAATTGAATTACTAAGTGTAAAAATTGAAAAGTTCAAATCCAATTAGATTCTAAATTAGAGTACAATTTTTCATTGCGTGTTCATCTAAGTTTTTAATTTTTGTGGCAAGTGAATTATTAGGTACAAAAACCGAAGAGTCTAAAACTAATTAAATTCTAAATCATATATATATAATGAGAAACCCTTAAATATTTTAGAAATGTATGGTTTAAAAAAATGTAAGCTAATACCATGTATAATTTGAACCTCTTCTAAAAAAAGTATTATTTGAAATAAATAATTGTAATTATTTTTAATTGTACCCATGCATATGCACGATGCTATACACTAGTTTTGAAATAGATAATTGTGATTATTTTTAAGTGTACCCATGCATATGCACAATGCTACACACTATTTTTTTTTTTTTTTTTTATTTAATATATAAACATTATTTTAGCTTGAAAATTTATTCAAATCCGTAAAATATGTATATGTAAGTCAAAAAAAAAAATATATATATATATATATATATATCTATTTTAAAACTTTAAACCAAATAAATACATACAAATGTATTCTTTACCATATATATTTTATTCCGTATATTACTAACTAGGATCATATTGCCTGTACATTTGTACAATATATCAGATCCTTCCAACTTTTCAATATTATTCACAATAAATCTTCCAAAGAAAAACAAGTAAAATCATTATTCTTTATGATTTAGCAAATCTTATTAACTAAAAAGCAAGTGAACAACATAACAACCCAAATATACACTCACCAAGCTGCCAACAAGGAACAACAAAACCAAACCCCCAATTACACAGCCCAAAATATATAGGTAACACCCAATACAATAATAATACTCGACTAGATCAGAAGTTACAACTCAATTCTCAGCTTTTTCAAAGATTTATATTACTAGTAGACAGCTTTGAAGCAATATAAATTTAATCAAACTACTTTTTGAATCTATCTATAAAACGAAATAGAAGAAGAAGGAGAAAATGAAAAAGAAAAAAATTCCTTTATATAGGGCTTGCAAAGCTGACGCTTAATTTTCATTGCAAGTTCTTCATCAAACTCTTCATTTCCCTCCAATATGTGAGACATGTTCGACATGATCTCCTCTTTTATATCATTTGGCAGCTCATTGCTATGAATCCACAATTCCAAATCAATCTCGTCCTTTAGATTTCACATTTTGTATAACCTCCTCCAATCTTTGTATATCCTCCTCCAATTTTTTATATTCTAACTGCTAGTATGTCTGTAATATAACAAGTTCAGTTTGTCTAATACTCTGCTAATAAAACAATGATGAATTTAACAGTTTTTCTTAAGGAATTTCATTAAATTTCTATTAGTCATATTAATCAAGAAACATGTACAGATTTTATTTGTGGACAGAATCAATCAATCAATTGCTATTAAAGTTTCATATTGTAGTTCATATCTTAAATGCTTTGCCCATGTGGGAGATAATTGGATCCCATCAAAGCCACATGTCAACCCAATTTTTTTCACGTGGCATTAACATTTAACATCCTTTGCCTCATGTTATTGTTCCAGGTTTTTGCAGTTGTTGACCTCACCTAAGTGACATCATCCAGATGATGTAACTTTGTAAATTTCCTATTATTTCTCTTATAAATACTCAATTTGTTTCCGAGTAAATTATTTTTTATAAAATGTTCTCTCATTTTTAAGTATTTGTTTATTTATAAAATATGGTCAAACTTGTAAAATATTTTTCATTGACTAAACATCCATGTGTAAAAGCTTGTAAACTTTTTTAAACTTAAAATCATGAGCATAAAGCATTTTACATCACCTTCATACACATCTAAGACACCCCACTCCCACTCATCCCTTCTCTTCTTGCAAATCTCTCACCGTACCTTCTCTTTTTCTTGCACACAGACATGGTCATCAGAGCATTGGGGTTGCGGTGGTCATCAAAGTGTTAGGTCTGTGCTGCTCATCAAAGCTTTGGGGTTGTGATGGCGAAGACCCATCGTCGATCTAGAGCTTTGGCCTCAAACGACACCATATCTGTTGCAACCTCCAAAAATAACTACCATTGAATCTCTCACGCAAGGGCAGAGCTACATGCTTAAGCCCAAAAATTTTAAAAATATATTTATACTATATATAAATATTTGACATTTTAATAATTAGCCTACAAAAAATGGGACTTGGTCTCTCAAAATATTTGAGTTAGTCCAATGATGTTCTTAAAAAAAAATTTCAATTGGTCTAGTAATTATAGAGATTCAGAGATTTTTTTTTTCTCATTCATTTTTTTATTGTAAAATATGTTTTTATGCTGTTAAAGTTTTGGATCATTCATACATTTGAATATTTCATTAGTTCAATTGAAATTTTTTTTACTCACTTTAGTAGACAATTTAGAAACTTATATTAAAAATGAAAATTTTAAAGATTCACTACGAAAGATACTAAGTTGTGTGTGTGTATTGCCTATTATTTGTACATATGTATGGAAGTTTGTCTAAGCTAATAAATTTCTACCTAGCTACTACGTCCTTCCTTCCTCTCACGTCATTGGATTGGTGAAGCTTTAGGGTGGTTTTCCAAAATAATCAGCACTACACTGTGGTTTCTCTCACATCATTGATTGGTGGAGCCTTGGAGTGGTTTCTTTGTGGCTCTGCACGGTGAATTCTCTCATATCCAGATTGCTCTTCTTACTTTTTTTTTATTAAAAAAAATTGCAATTAATTTGTTGTGGATGATTTATGGTTGACAAATTTGATTTTGTTATTATTCAGTTTGAGAATTGAGTTTGGCTTTTTGAGAATTTTGAGTTTGGGACTTAGGTACGAGGATTTCTAGTTTGATTCATGGTTTAGTTTGGATTGAAATTTGAGAATTTGAGTTTGATTTTTTGAGAATTTTTTAGTATGGCTTTTTTTATGATTCAAGGAAAAATACTTTCATTTTACATATATCACCCCCAAACATTTGAAAATAATTTCTTGAGCATTTTTAGGTACATAACCAAACACTATAAAATGAAAACATTTTCAGTAAAAAAATTTACATATAAAATATAGACAAAATTTAGCTACAAAATTGGATATCTTTTTATTGGAGGTGAATTTTGACAAATCCACCATTGGATTACATTTTCTTCTTATATCCTCCATGCTTGCATAATTTCTAAAAAAATTAAAGATCAATAGCTATGTGATCAATAAATTGTTTAAATTGTAAATTTTTGTAGTTTAAAATTATGCATAAAATATAATCTTATAGATAATATAGTAAATAATATTTAATTGGCACAAAATTTGACATGTGTATTAAGAGTGTAAAGAACATACAATCCAATGATTATATTTCGACGAAATATGTAATAATGTTAATAATATTGAGTAAAGTTACAACTTTAAACTACAATCAATTTTATAACTAAATTTTATCCATAATTTACGTTTAAGTTTAGAGCCACACATATTAATTAACGCACAAGCAAATGCATACACTTCGAAATAAATTAGCTTGCTTAGTTGCTTACACATACTGATCGGAACCCATGTTAGCTTAGATCGCACTCAAAGACCACCCCTTGACCAAACTTAATAAGCCACCCCACAACAAATCGAAAAGTACCTCCACAAGCCACCACCATCAAAGTTAAAACCACACAATTCTTCTAGCCCATGTCGTGAATCCATGCCCATCGTCGATCCAGAGAGAAAACAAGTTGCGAAGAAGGATAGTCGAAGAGAGGAAGGTTTTAACAAGCAAGGGAAGTGGGGGTTTCGGTTGAGAGAGAGAGAGAGAGAGAGAGAGAGAGAGAGAGAGAGAGAGAGAGAGAGAGAGAGAGAGAGAGAGAGAGAGATTTCGGCTTATGATGAACAAGCAGCTGAATTGGAGGAACTTGAGATTTGGGGCACGGAACAAATTCTTTTACAAAGTTTGGTTACAACCCAAAGGCAATTTTGGATGAGCATCAACGGTTTTGGATTATTTCTATTTGCTTGGGATTTAGGCTTAGATTAATTCTATGAGTTTGGGTTGGATGAGCATCTAGGCTTTGATTAGGGTTTGGATGTGGGCTTGATTGTTAGCCCAAGTTGGTGGGCATGATCATAAATTGGGCTTAAGCGACATTTAAGTTTATTGGACAACTGGTTTTTGGGCCTAATGTTAGACACTTCTCTCTCTCTCCCTCTCTCTCTCTCTCTCTCTCTCTCTCT
>NW_027069605.1:984520-1052146 GCF_002906115.3 Quercus suber
TACTCAAGAAATTTGTGGTAAATCACTACAATAAAAACGGGGCTATCCCAGCGTTTTCAAAACCGCTGGGATAGCCCCAAAAAGCGCTGGGATAGGGTCAAAATTCCTATCCCGGCGTTTTTTTTCCCGGCGCTTCAAACCGCTGGTTTTTGAATGTCGGGATAGGGTTGCGTGGACCTGTACCAGCGCTTTTCAAAAGCGCTAGGATAGGTCCCGACGCTTTCAGACCCTATTCCGGCGTTTTTACTTGTGTCGGGACAGCCTTTATGAAAATGTGAATATAACCTATCCCAGCGCTTTTGAAAGCGCTGGAATAGGTACTACCTATGCTAGCGTTTTCAAAAGCGCTGGGATAGGTCATGAAAACGCTGGCATAAGTCATGAATGAATAAAATTTAAAAGGCCTATACCAGCGCTTTCGGGATAGGTCATTTAAAAAAATATATATATTCCAAACCCTATTCTAGCGGTTTTCAAAGCGCCGGGATATGTCATTTTTTTTTTTTTAATTAATTTTTTTAGCACCTGTAATGTACCTACAATACATATTTTCCAATAGCAAATACAATACCACATTAAACCAAGAAACTAAATATATTTAATTACACCATATCAATAATTATATCCCAAATGTCTAGAATGTTATACATACACGAAATAATACATCCCAAGTGTCTAGAATGTTCCGAGGCGCACGTACACTACGATTTCACCATTGCACATTGAGTTTCAAAAATGTAAGCCACCCGCTTGCTCCCAAATAACAACCCATCACAGCATACCATATGTATTTACTTAGACAAAATATGAGAAATTGACAACAAATTGAACAACAATACGTCAACATTCACAGAACAAACAACACTCACAACATAAAATACACCACATTTTCTCTCCATGCAAGCCACCCACTTGCTCCAAAACAACAACCCACCACAGCAGTAATGTAAACACATTATTTTACAATTTAAGGGAATTAAGAAGCAGATCTTACTCACTCTTTAGCAATCCCAGTGTTTGCCCACGGAAAGAAGAAGGTAAACTTCAAACAAGCTGCCACTCCTGCAAAAGTGAACTAACCATTACTCACTACTATGATAACTTAAATGACGTAAATTAGGTCAATTCCTGTCCAAAACCATGTAACAAGTGAACCACGGTATAGGCTTGTTTTAGTTTTGATATACTTTTTTTTTTTATAGGTAAACAGAAAACTTTTATTAAAGGGAGAAAAAAATAAAAGAGAAGTACAAGATGTTCATGATGATGAACAACAACACAACAGCAACAAAACAGCAACACAGCACAACACTACACAACACACCACAATACAACAACAAGACATAAGTCTTTGAAGCTAAGAGAAGGCATAAACTCAGAGAGAGAACACTCGGTAAAACCCCAGCAACAAGACTGCTCCATTAGTGTCCATTCGTTATAAACTGTTTATAATTATTTCATTCTTTTAGTGTCCATTCATTACACTTTTTTATTCATTAAACCCATTAAGAGATTTCATGTAGATAAATTTTAATATTCCTTTATTTGACAAAAAACTAGTGAGTTCTTGCTACTATAATCCTATATTAAAATTTTTTTACTTTAACAGTAGACATTACCCATCTAAGCAAGCAATGCCAAGTGCCATGCCCAAAACTTTAGCCTCTTTAATCATGCATGAAAACTCGGATCCCTTATTTCTTTGTAGAGAGTTAACATTTTGCAAGTTTCTATCATCTTGAGTAACCTGCCTTCATAAACCAAATGAAATTAGTATGAAGAACTTTCCAAAAAAAAAAAAAAGCACCCAAAATAAGTTTAAAAGAAAGTAAACAACATAGAGTGATTGCATTTGCACACAAGGATTCTCACCTCACTTCCTGAATTTAAGCGGCATGTATAAGTTGATAACTTAATAGCAGGAATGGATCCATCTACAGGCAACAAAGATTACTTAAAATTAAGATATGTGGTCAAGAATAAATTATCTAAAGTTCCATCATTTGCAGATTACTGTAAATTTGTTCCCTGTAGGTCAGCCCTCTTCTAAATTATCTAATAGCAGGATTTGGAGAGAGAGAGTGAGAGTAAAGGATACCAAAGGTAAAGTATGTGCCACATGTAGCGCACATGAACAAAAGCTTACATGATATTACAATAACATTAAGAACAAAGTTATGGAATTAAACACAAAAGATGAACATATATATATATATACTCATCTCTATGCTTCCTAGAGGGACAAACTTATTTGTAAGTATTAACAGGCTAAGATATATGATTGGCTTGAAAGAAAATAAATTAATAAGGAAATTGTTGAATGGAGAGAAGAAAAATAATTGATCCTAGAAGTGCTAAAAAATACAGAAGCATGCGTTGAAGTTAATGATGGGGGAGGTGGGGGTTGGCAAAGTTTGAAAGCAAAATGGGGGTTGGCAAAGAATGATGTGTGAAAAAGGCTATGTTAGAAATTTCCGCAAGTAACCATGAGTACTCATTTGGTAATATAGGTGGACATAAAGATTGTTGAAATTTCCAGTTCAACATACACACAAAATTCCTTGAGCCCTTGACACCACATGGACTCATTTTGCACTTTACACCTTGCCAATAGAAGTAGCACAAGTTCTACTTGTTAATGATTGTTGTGAGCACCAAAAATTAAATAAACATAACAATTAACAGTCTGGCCAATAAGAATATACTCAAAAAAGTAAGATTAAGCAAGCAGGCTACAACATGTTGAGATGAAATAAATCACAGTAATCAAATTTTACCGCAAATTCATTTACACCACACAATTTAGCAGCCAACTCTTTCAAACTACAATGGAACTAAGATAGAATATAGGTACTATTCAATTAGCACACTGAAAGCGATTTTTCTTTGTAAAAAGAAAAACCAACATTGCTCCTAAAAGCAATTAAAAGTACATATAAAGTGCCAACCAACCGTTGTGCAAAAACGTATCTCCAAGATCACGAAATTACAACGAACCCAATTCAAAATTGCAACTTTCCATAACATTAAAGCATAAAAATTTGAACTTTATCAGTTTAACTACTCTAAAACCAATTGAAGCAGTAAATAAATCAAATTAGTCTCAGATTCAAATCCAGACAACTAAAAATAAATAAAAGCATTAAAAAATGAAAAAAAAAACAAAACCGTTCCTCTTTTTTTTTAAACCCAAATTCCACGTACATAAATTATAACCCGTTTGGTTTCCGAGAAAACATATAACAATCAAGAAAATATTTTTTTATAAAAAAATTAATTTTTTTAAATTAATTGTTTTGATAATGATTTTCTCGGAAGCCACTGATCTTGAAACTTCACAACAATCCAAAAAAAAAAAATCATCGACAATCTATAACTAAAAAAAAATCTAAATTTTGAAAAGAAGAGGGAGGGAGGGAGGGAGGGAGGGAGGGAGAGAGAGTTACCTTATTGGAGAGAGATCTAAGCGAGAAAGGCTGCGAGAAAGCCGATCTGACCCAGTTTGGCGGTGGGGAGGAGGAATAGCGGTAGTGGGGAGGAGGACGAGGCGCTGCTGCTTGGTGAACGCCGATCTCCTCCGGCTTTGTCCTTCCGGCGACACTTGATCTCCACCGGCCTTCTCTCCCTCTCTCCCTCAGTCCCTCTGCTGCGTTCTTTCTCCCTCTCTCTCTTTTCTTTTCTCTGATGTGATATAGTGTAACTATGAAGTAAATAGAATAACGTGTCTCATTTTTTTTTTTTTTTTGATAAAAAGAATGGTTGAAGTTGAGTAATGAATTGGGTGTGAAAATGTTTGGTCTTTAAAATTAGTAGGTTGAAATAAAATTGAGTTAATCCCTTTGTATGTAATTGTGTGATATGATATTTAATATTAAATAGGTTTCTTTTTTTGAGAAAAAAATAGAAGAGATAATTAATTAATTAATGAAAAGTTATTTAATTATTAAATAACACCTATCTATTCACTTACAAGTTTTTCAATTAACATTGTTTTCTAAAAAAAAAAAAAACAAGTTTTTCAACTAACAAGATAAATAAGTAAAAATTAAAAAAATTATTTAAAAAAAAAAAAAAAACTACCGCTTGGATTCCACTTTCCATGTTTTACTCCTAAAAAAGTGCTTTTAATATGCTAACAACGTTTTCCACTTTTTCAATTATCAATTTAATTTTTTCCCTTTTACAATAGATTATATTTAAATTGTCACCTCCCATGTTTTACTCCTAAAAAATTGCTTTTAATTTATTCAGTTTTTTTTTTTTTCCTTTTACAATTGATTACATTTAATTTTCACTTCCCATATTTTACTCCTAAAAAACTGCTTCACATTTCCCACTTTTTCAATTACTAAATTCAATTTTGTTTTTCATTTTATCAAAAAAAAAAAATGCTCTTCCTTTTTCTTCTTCTTCTCCTTTCAGATTTGGTTTCCAAATCCTATATATATATAAAGATTTGGTTCCTAAACAATCTAAACAGACATTGTCAGAGGCTCAAACAGCTTTTTAGATTCTATCTTTTGCAAGTTCCTCTTTCTTTTATTTTATTTTTTATTTATCATGGCTGCCAAGTATATATAATTGAGGATTACATACCCATGGATGAATATAAGTTTGGATAAATGAATCATTTAAAAACAAAGTATTCTTTTTTTGTACATTACTAAAATTAAAAAAAAAAAAAAGTTTAGATATGCCCACAAATATGGGACTGAATTGAGTATTGATAATAAAAAGGAATAGATATGGGACTGAAAGATCTATTGCTTAATGTGTACGCAGGTGCAATGAACGTTATAAATTGATTACTACATTAACAAAATTGTCAAAAATGAAATATAATTATAGAATACTAACCTCTGAGCACGCGCGTGAGCGCTTGTTCAGAGGCTTTTCTATTTTGTTGGATAAAGGTTAATAATTTGCATCAATTACAATTTGGGATTACTACATTTTCCAATCACAAAAAAAAAAAAAAAAAAAAAAAAAAAAAAAAAAAAAAAAAAAAAAAACCTAGGGGTGTGATGAGTATTATGCGTTTGAGGTGAAAAAAAATTTCATCACACCCCTAGGTTGTTTTTCCCCCATGATTGGAAAATATAGTAATCACAAATTATAATGGATACAAATTATTAACCTTTACCCAATAAAATTTATTTAATTATTAAATAATAAAAATATGTAAATATATTTTAATACCACAAACTAATTGAGTATAATTTAATAATTAATAAGAATTAATATAATACTTCAAATTAATAAAATATAATTTAACACTACAAATTAATAAAATGTAACAAAATTTAATTGAATTTAATACTTCAAACTAATTTAATATATTTTAATTTAATACTTCAAATTAATAAAATATAATTCCTCACTACAAATTATTAATGTGGGGGAAAAAGGGGTCAGGCCCAAGTTAATGGGCCGAATGCCCACGAGAGGACTGTTTCACATCCGAAAAGAGGGATGCGGAGAAGACAAGGCCCAGAGTGGAGTGGAATCCTCTTGGTGAAGGATCATCTCTGTCCGAGGAGGATATCTCCAGTCCGAGGAGGACATCTCCTGTCCGAGGAGGATGTTGTGCTCTGATATGATATCGGAGATTAATTGAGTAGGGGAAAAGCCTGAATGACTGTCCGAGGACTCCACCTGATCAAGATAAGCTCAAAGCCTATTCAGGAACGATAAGGATGGGGAAATATCTGAGGGAAAGGCTGCTGCCACCGTATTCAATGCATTGCAACAGCTTTTCTGGCCGCATTTATGTGGAGAAGACCTCTGAACAGTGCATCCTAACCTACCGCCACTCACACAGAGATGAAAAGAAGCTGCCTGACGTGACAGGTATTTGGGCAAGTTCATGGATGGGGAGCACGTGGACGATGGAGATGAGGGTAAAAGTGAATATATAATAAAGGGGAGCACCTGTCAATGTGACCCCCAGAGGAAGAGGGAGAGAAAAGAGAGAAGAAAAACAATAGAGTGTTTGAGACTATCAATATATACAAACTGATCAATGCACAGTTGAAAGGGCTATGATCCATTGTTATTAATCCCTTGCTAATTCTAGTTCTTTGACCCATACTGTCTTTGGGTTTACGTAAAGAAACTGAACCCTACAATTAAAATATGATGTAATAACTAGAAAAAAAATGTAAGATGAGATAGGAGGACCTATCAATTAAAATATAATTAAATATTACTTTGGAATGACTAAAATACCCCTAAAGCTAAAAGAAGGCCAACTTACCTGCATAACCATAGAAAATTACTGAAACACCCCTACCACCCAAAAAATGGCTGAAACACCCCTAAAGCAAGAAAAATAGCTGAAATACCTTTGAAGCCTAAAAAGGGACCAAAATACCCTTGAATCCTAAGAAAACACCAAAATTGAAAGAAATATAATGTATTTTTCAATGTAAATGACTATAATACCCCAGTACCTAAAAGAATGCCAACCTACCCCCCAAACTCAACAAATGACCAAAATACCCCTGAAACATAAAAAATAACCAAAATACCCAAGAAACCCAAAAAATGAGCAAAATACATTCAAAACCTAAAAATGACCAAAAAACCCCCCAAAACCCAAAAAAAAAAAGTCCAAAATACCTCTGAAACCTAAAAAATGACTAAAATAGCTCCGAAACCTTAAAAATGGCCAATCCCAGCGCTTTAGGTGACCTATCCCAGCACTTTTGGAGCGCTGGGATAGGTCATTCTCCCGGGGAATGGAGAAAGAGCTGTCCCAGCACTTTTAAAAGCACTAGGACAGCTCTTTCTCATAAGGGAATGGAGAATGACCTGTCCCAGCGCTTTAAAAGCGCTGGGACAGCTCTTTCTCCATAAGGGAATGGATGGACCTGTCCCGGGGCTTTTAAAAGCGCCGGGACAGGTTTTTTCCCATAAGGCAATTGAGGGACCTGTCCCAGCGCTTTTCAAAGCACCGGGACAGGTCTTTTCCCATAACAGAATGGATGGACCTGTGCCAGCGCTTTCAAAAGCGCCGGGACAGGTTTTTTCCCATAAGGAAATTGAGGGACCTGTCCCAACGCTTTTCAAAGCGCCGGGACAGGTCTTTTCCCATAACAGAATGGATGGACCTGTGCCAGCGCTTTCAAAAGCGCCGGGATAGGTTTTTTCCCATAAGGCAATTGAGGGACCTATCCCAGCGCTTTTCAAAGCGCCGGGACAGGTCTTTTCCCATAACGGAATGGATGGACCTGTCCCAGCGCTTTCAAAAGCGTCGGGACACGTCTTTTCCCATAAGGGAATGGATGGACCTGTCCCAGCGCTTTTGGACTTCCTATACCAGCGTTTTTAAAAAACGCCTCTATAGGCCTCCTATTGCAGCGCTTTATAAAGCACCGATTTTGAGCCGCCGCAATAGGATTTCCTATACCAGCGTTTTCAAAAAGCGCTGGTACAAGCTTATCTATTGGGTTGCACATGTAGAGGTACAGTGTATATTTATTGTAAATTGTCTTACGTTTTGCATACATATAAATCCAAATAGGAAATGAAATTCCAAGTCCAATTTTAGTTTGAGGATTTTAAATTTTTAAAAGTCTGAGTAAAATTCCATTGCCTGTATGGCCGATTACAAACAACTAGAAATATGCCGTTGTTTCCAGGCAAAAGTGCGGGTTATAATCTAATCAAACATCTAATGCAACATGTGAAAAATATATAAATAGATAAATAAATACTTTTAAACACAAATTTGAATTTGATTTCTTAAAAATCTCAAAAAATACACTATGAGATGATGATATTCATAAACACTTAAAAAAAAATTACTCAAATATCTAAGAGCATTACATAACAAAGACATAATAATTTTCTGTTAAACAAAATATTTAGAAATAGTGAAAGGATACTACACAAAGATCATTTTCATCAATATATAGTCTAGACAATAAACTAGACTATATCTTGTTGTTTTCCAAATAAACTAAAACCTAACAAAAACACAAAATATGACATATTATAATATGATTTTTCTCCAAATTATATCAACAACAAAAATATTCATTAAAAGTATTTAGTGTTGTAAATAAAATGATAAAAAAAATATTTGCATCAAGAAACACTTATATATTGATTAATGACATGCACAAAATTATATAATGCAATATGTTGTGTTAGTTTTCCTAAATCTATGATTAAATGTCATTCAAAAATCCTAGATCTACACCTTGCTCCATGCAAAAAAAAAGAAAAACATTTTATTTATTTTGTTATGAGAATACCATGACTTCATGATAGAAAATCCTAGAACTATTTTTATGATGAAAAACTATGAATTATATTTTTAATAGAAAATACAGATCTGGTATTATGATGCAAGAAAGAATGACTTCATGATAGAAAATCCTAGAACTGTTTTTATGATGAAAAACTATGAATTATATTTTTAATAGAAAATATAGATCTAGTATTATGATGCAAGAAAGAATGAGTTTTATAAAAATAATTTCAGATATGTTTTTGAGATAGAAAAAAAAATGAATTTCATAAAAAGAATTTCAAATATGTTTTTGAGATAGAAAATAAAAGAATGAATTTTATGAAAAGAATTTCAATATGTTTTTGGGATAGAAGACAAAAGAATGAATTTTAGAAAAAGAATTTCATATCTGTTTTTGAGATAGAAAACAAAAGAATGAATTTATAAAAAGAACTTCATATTGGTTTCAAGTGAAAAATAAAAACAAAAATAGTTTCTCCTGCAATGATCTAGGTGATAATTAAGACTGGTTTGAAAAAAGGAAAGGAAAAAAAAAATGACAATGTGTAATCAGCATCTAAATTAACAAACACTTACAATGAGCATTCTTACTATAAAAAAATTAATGGAATCAAACATTTGGATAGAATGCATACACAATACAATTAATCCTAAATTATGACGTTGATTGCAAAATTTTGTAGTTGAAGATATATATTACAAAATATCTATAGTTTAGGTTTCTATCGTTTTCATTCATTAGAAAATCATTAAGTTTATGAGTTATGTACAAGATGAGTTAGACAATAGGAGGTGTAGTGGCTAGCCTTTTATCTTTTCATTTTCAATTATAATAAACCAAAAGTTAAGTTTTAGAAAACACAAATATTTATCAATCTAAGGTAGAGATGCAAAAGTAATAAAAAAAAATCCAACAAAAAATGGAAAAAAAATGAGAGAGAGAGAGAGAGAGAGAGAGAGAGAGAGAGAGAGAGAGAGCATTTTTTGATAGAAAAACTATGCATAGAATGGAAGAGAGTGACAAATTTATAGTAAGAGTTTGGGAATAAGAAGAGACAAAATGAAGGAAGATAAATTGGCAAAAATTATAAGTAAAGTTAAACTGCCCAGGATGAATATGTATAGACAATACTTTTGTTTTGAATTATTTATTTATAACATTAAAATTAAAGTCCTTGAATATGTAAAGTTAAAATAGTCTAAGATGAATTTTTAAAGACAATATATTTATATATATTTAATATTGTAAAAAAATTAAAAGTAAAAAATAAATATGAAAAAGAATAATGACATGGCGAATAAGGTGGCTCAACAGGAGCTTAATAACAATAAATACTATGTTTCAGCTTTTAAATATATATATATATATATGTAGTAATGTGTACTTGCATATTGACAATCCATTCAAGGGCGGAGTGTAGAGGGAGGATGTGAGTATTAGCATTGGTGGTGTTCAAAATTTAGCATATACATTTTGGAACCCAAAAAAAAAAAAAAAAATTTATCTATTTTAGCACCCTACTTAACATTACACTCTACATATGTTATCTTATCTAACCCATTAAAATAACCTAAAATAAATTCTACCATTTAAATTTATAAAAAAAATAAATAAATAAATAAATAAATAAAAACACCACATTGGTAGTAGCCACTACTACCACAAACCCATTACCATCATTAGAAACCCACCACCACTGAGGAAAAAAAAAATTCTATCAATTGAGAAAATACAAAACCATAGAGCTGCAAACATTAACCAAACTTGAGCCATTGCAATCCCCAAAAATGCAAGCCCATGGTATTGAAACCCACAACCGCCACAACTAAATCTACCCACCACCCATAAACCCAAAAATCAAAGGTCTTCACACACACACACACACACACACACACAGAGAGAGAGAGAGAGAGAGAGAGAGAGAGAGAGAGAGAGAGAGAGAGAGAGTAGCAACTTGCTATAGTAAGCTGCTACTATACTATAGCTGCTACTATTAGTAGTTCATAACAAGTTGCCAAATTTTTTTAGATTTGGCAACTCCAATGTAAAATTTCTTTATGTTGTTTAGAATACTAAAATAGCCTTTTGAAAGTTTGACTTCTTTTTCTTTTTAAGAAACAATGTTTTGTTGTTTTAGCACCTAATGGCTAATGCTCTTAGCATTTACAAATTACAATAAAGATGTTTTAAAATATAACTTTTAACAACCTAAAAAGTCACTTTATCTATTTTAACAACTCATTTTTAAATACATTCAACATCAAAACTTCTATTTTAACATACAACACATTAAAATAATATAAATAACACGATAAAATAATATATCAACACAATAAACAACAACAGTCACAGCCAACCGTCACAAACAGCAAAGCGCTCCCATCAACCACGATAACTACCACAACCCACGGCCATAGCCAAACCCACAATCAAATCAACCTCCACCACCACCACTAGAACCACCAATCTACAAGACCCACACCCAAAATCAACCACCACCACCAAAGTTTAATCTCAAAAAGAGAAAATCAAAGGAAGACAAAGATAAGGAAGCTTTAGTTGTTCGGCCAAAGAAAAAAAAAGCAAAAGATTGAAGAAAAAAGAAGAGAGAGAAGGGAGCAATAGGTGGTTTGGCCAAAGCAACAGAGTAAAAGAGTTTGGCCAAAGCAACAGAGTAAAAGAGAGAAAGAGATGTGTCTGAAGAAAGAGAAAGATACACAGATAAAATATAAAATAATAAAAGAGGAGAGGGAACCGAATAAAAAAGTATATTTTGTTATATCATCCAACTACAGTGAGCATATTCACATCAAAGATTTCAAAAAATTTAGCATTTAGCATCTCAAAAACCTACTTTATTTATTTTAAGTTTTAACAACCCACTTTATAATGCACTCAACATCAAAGATTTTATATTTTTTACCACTTCATTAAAATATATTTTTATTTATTTTTTATTCTCAATCTCATCTCTTCCACTCCCACAAAGCTACTGCCCACACCCACTGCCACCAGCCACTTATCTATTTCATTCAGATTTTGATGATGGTGCTCTAGAGATCTCTCTGTTAAAGCCAACATGATTGTGTCATCATCCTCCCCTACAAAACATAATTATACTTCAACATACAAAGATGAACCCCCACCTTTTTTTTTCCTCTTCTGACCAAACAAAGACATAGAAAAAGTAAACCACCGAACACAAAAAGCAAAAGAAAGGGTAACATCCTAGTAATATGCCTAAGATAAAAACATATATTACACTTAAAATAGTACGAAACATTAAATCAAAATCCAGGAATATATTAATAAGAGCAATTTTTATTCAAAGATGAACACTAATTGAGCATATGCAAAAGGGAAAAACTGGACTTTTTTCTTACAACCTCCAACCACCAAAATCACAAGCCCAAAACTACAATAGCATCCACCACCAAGCCACCACCCACTGTAAAATCGCAACCAAGCCACTACCCATTTAGTTTTAACACTTAGCTACAGTGAGCTACTAGAAATGGCAGCTTACTGTAGCTAGGTGACAAAAAAATTTTACTTTTGACTTTTTTGATGTAATGTGTTTTTTGTGTGTTGGTTGTTATTAATAGCATTTTTAGCTTTTTGGCATTCTTGATGTGAATACACTAAGCTGCTAGAGATAGCAGCCCACTATAGCAATCACTTAAAATTTATTGCTTTACCTTCTTTGTTGTAGTGTGTGTGTTTGGTGTTTTGGTTGCTAATAGTCATTTTAGCAACCTTATTGTGAGTGCTTGGACTTAAAATCCTACTGTTCCTACCTCTGAATATATGTATATATATATATATATTATATGAGAAATGCTACGTTCACAACATTTTCATAACAAATCACAGGTGATTAGTTGTTATTGGTTCTAATTTGAACCTATTATTGAAATTACTTTTCTGTCCCACCAATAACAACTTGTAACAACTTGCCACGTAGAATTTGTTGTGAAAATATTTTGAAAATGTTGTGGACATATCATTTCTCTTTTTATATAGAATTTTAAATATGACCAACCCTATCTTAAAATAATAATAAAAATAAAACAAATTGTACTAGATATTTGTAAATTACCACAGCATCATTTGTTTTTTACTTTTTGTGTGTTGATTGTTATTAATAGCATTTTTAGCATTTTGGCATTCTTGATGTGAATGCTCTGAGCTGATAAAGATACCAGCCTACTGTAGCAAGCACTTAAGAATTTATTGCTTTACCTTCTTTGTTGTAGTATGTGTTTTTGGTGTTTTGGTTGCTAAATTGACTATTTAGCAACCTTATTGTGAGTGCTTGGACTTAAAATCCTACCTCTCTATATATATTTTTTATAAGAATGATGCTATGTTCATAAGATTTTCACAACAAATTACAGGTGGTTAATTGTTATTGGTTCTAATTTGAACCTATTACTGAAATTACTTTTCTATTCCACCAATAACAACCTATAATAACTTGCCACGTAGAATTTGTTGTGAAAATGTTGTAAACATATCACTTCTCTTTTTATATAAAAATTTTAAATATGACCAACCCTATCTTAAAATAATAATAATAATAATATAATAATAATAATAATAAATATTGTACTAGACATATGTAAATTACCACAGCATCATTTGTTTTTTCATTTTATTACATTTATATATGTATAAGTAGCTAGTTAAAACAAAGTGTATTCAGTGTAGATATCTTTTTTTTTTTTTGAGAGTTTCAAACTATAGCGTCCGCTCCTAATGATAGCTCTTTATTATCAAACTAAGACACCAATTAATTTTTGGTGTAGGGCGGTGATTGAACCCCAAATCTCTTATATAACAATCAGAAACTTTACCAATTGAGCTAACTGGACCCAATATCTCTTAAACAAAGTGTATTTAGTGTAGACTTTACCTTAAAATAGATAAGTTTATATAATTGACTAATGCACCTTCTTTTCTTGTAATTACTTTGACGTTGTTCGTAAATCATTTAACCAAATAATTTCTCAACAAAAAAAAAAAAAACAAAAAAACAAAAAACAAAAAACAAAAAACAAAAAAGCAAAAAAACAAAAAAACAAAACTTAAGATATACATTTCTAAAAAGAGATTAAATTCTATAAGGATGGGGTGTAAAACCTATGTTTTACACCATCCAATAAGTGATTGCCACATTAGCATTTTATTTAAAATTTATTAAAATTCAATACATCCTATTATACCTAATAACATCTCAATAGATTCTCAATTTGGTTGGATTTATATATGGGTATAAGAGTTGATTGAGTGTGATTGTGTTTATTCTTAAATATGTGATAAGATGATGTGGCATGTTAGGATTGGAGGAGTAAAACATGGGTTTTACACCACATCCTTATAGAATTTAATCTCTTCTAAAAATATATAAGTAAATCTCTTTAATTTCTTTAAAATAAAAGTCTTCTTTTTATATTAAAAAAACATTTTTTCTGTTTTTTATTTTTTTCATCTCTTTTCATTAGGAGAATTAGAAATAACCTAGGTTTGCGTGACAAGTGCAAAATGGATTATGCCTCTTGAGCATTTGCACTAGTTCATGCAAAAAATTATTTTCTATTTTAGAATAAGAACTTACATTTTATATCTTACACACTCACTTTTCAAAAAATTTCATATCAAATTATCTATTTTACAAAATATTTTATTAAAATATCAATTTATCTTGATTCTTTTAATTATTTATTTTTCTTCGCATGTAACAATCATCATTTACTCTTTTTCTTTATTTTTAGGATACAAATAAAAAATAAATGCAAGATGAATAATGTTCGTGTAAATTACACAATTACTATAATAAACTTGTAAATTTATACAATTATACATAACCTAATGTGAGTCAATTTTTAAGCAAAAATGTATAAATTTTTCTCTTTTTTCTATCATTTTACGGTATATTTTCAAGGTTTTTTTTTTTAAAAAGTTTTTTTTTTAAAATCGATATATTTTTAGGTTGATTAGCATTCTCAGCCACACTAGACATGAAATTGAAAAAAAAAAGAAAAAAAAATGTAAACTCTAAATATCTTTATAAAATTACTTAAAATAGCTTTAAGCTAAGATTTTCCCTTATCATTTTTCTAATTACTTTTACTTTACGGGAAGGTTAAAAAAAAAAGGTCCAGGTTTCAATGGGGGGTTTGGGTAATCGCCATTGAAACATAAAGTTTAGTTTAAAAAAAAAGGGGCAGAGATGCCTCGAAGCTTGTCGCGGTCGCCATCTTACCACCGAAGGAGATACTCTCCTCCGTCCCCAGTTTCTCGCCACTCCCGGAGAAGCCGAAGAGATCGAAGCCGCAGCCGCAGCCGCAGCCGCAGCCGTAGCCGCTCTCCCTATTCCAATTCTCACTCCAGGTCCATTTTCTCTTTTTCACTAAAAACCCATTCAAATTTTACCCCCCACTTTTTCTTTCATCTTATTGTTTGTTTGATTGTCCTATGTTTCACTTTAGCTGTGTTTGAAGTTTTAAGGTTTTGAATGTTGTTCATAACAGTTAATGGGTTCTCTTTTTTCTGCTTCAATTTGTTAAGCACATGCTTGTTCTTTTTTTGATATAAAGTCATGAAAACCGTTTTAAATGCCAAAATATGCTGGTGAATATGTTTATGTGAAAATGGTTGATTGATACTAGAGTTGATCTCAGTGTTGATATGTGTGTCTTGGTTGGTTGTTTGATTGTGCTACATTTCACTTTGCTGTGAGTTCAATTTCGGCTTTTGAATGTTATTGACAACAGTATATTGGTTATCTTTCCTGCTATGCTGCTAATGAAGGGAATTTTTTATGGGACATTTGTTTGGATGAATGAGTAATTATTCTATTTCTAACAAAAACAAGAATACAATCAGAACAACAGCTCAAAACTCAACACAGCATATTAAGAACACTTAAAAAAGAAAGAAAAAAAAATTTTAATGTTTGAGATGTTTTAACCGGAGTAGCTGAAGCTAATAAGCTAAAGTTGTATTTTTTAAAAGCAGGCGAAGAAGTCGTTCTAATTCCTCACGTCGCCGTAGAAGCCGCTCACCATCATACAGGCGCAGGAAGCGGTCTCCCACACCTAGGCGACACCGTAGGCAAAGAAGTAGGAGTACCTCTTTGTCTCCTTTGCCCAAGTCTCGTAGTCCAAGTGTTGCATCGGCTGAACGAAAAAGTGCCACCGAGAAACTAAAGAGAGAGGAGGAAGAAAAGAAGAGGTAATTCTCATGCATTTTCACTGTATATTTTCATTCCTTGATACACTTGTTTAACTTGTAAATTATAACTTTTCTGTCTCTCTCTTGGACAGTTTAAAGTTAAATCAAATATGAGTGTTAATGGTAAATAAACTGGAAATCTTAGCAAGGACTCTAAGAAGTGAATGAAGTGGAAGCTTTGCAGATATTCATATATATTAAATTCTAGTGTATAGGTTACATATAGGCAAATAGGTTTAGATGTTGTTTCACGAGTTATTTTGTGTAATTTTATTTTTGGCTGTAGCAGACCCCAATTAAGTTGGCTTTAAGCCTTAGCTGAGTTCAGTTAGATTAGTACAGGCTTTACAAAAGTTTTTTGCTGTTTTGAATTTTGTGTAGGCCTATATGGAGGCTCATTAGACGGATGAAAATGAATGACAATGTTTTGAGATATTATATTATGAAAGAGCTTTAACTCTTTTGCATTTCCCTATCTCTCTTTTCCTCTCACCCTATCCATCCAGTATTATCTTCTCTCTCCCTCTGAGGTAGTTTTTCTTGTCCTTTGAAGTAATTAAGCACCTCCATGTTACAGCATTTGTGGATATTCCCTTGCAGCCATCAAAACTGCCCATTTCTGTTGGGGACTTTCTTCATTTGCTTTGAATCATTCAGTACTATGTAGATGATACTTGATTTGGATCTCTAATTAAGCCACTGCTTGTTGATTCTGTTGCCAGTTTCAAAGCAGACCAGATGGAAATGACCTAAATTAAACTATTGAAGTTGTTCTCTGATCCAGTTTGGTGCATTTGTAAGAATAGCTGACCAACTAAGCCTAGCCCCAAAATACAGACTAGACCGTAATAGCCTCCTACTGCATCCCCTTATCACTGCCACAAATCCAAATGCATCATGCTTTTAGGTATCTTTGGTTAGATCTCAACTAAATCTGAGGGCAGTCCAAATATACTTCTAGTGAATAACAAGGGGTGGGGGGAAACCTAAAATATTGTGGAATTGGATAGAGATAGTGAAGAAGGATATGATAAATACAGAGGGAACAGATGGTTCAATCTTAGATAGGAATATATGACAGAATGTCAGAAAAAGATACATGTGGTGACTCCATTTATTTGGGAAGAGGACCATAAAGCTGACTCTAGTTAATTTTATTGCTTAATTGTGTTAGGTTGTATTGACTTGCATCGGTTTTATAAAGTGAGCAGATAGCAGTTGTTGGTGAAGATTTTGAAGCTATAGCTAGATGCATTTAGTTGATCATTCAAAAATCAGTTAATGATGAAAATCATATCAAACATCATCTTCTTTTATGTAAGATAGTGAGGATCCATTGGGCACTTATGTTTCTGTGGTTTATAAACATGTGATGAATTATAGATTATTGTGCCCTCCTACTCGTCTTAATGATTCTAGCATATTTGCTTGTATGAGATCCATGATTAGTCTTGAACATGCAACATGTTACTTTTACATTTTTCTCTACTGACTTTTCTGAAGCAAGCCACTTTATAATTGAACTTGTATTTGATGAAAATTAACCTATTTTATCTTGTATTCTACTTGAAACCTTGTATTTGTGGCTCAGTAACCTGTTTTTTAGAGGTATGCCTTAGTGGCAAAGCTTTTGTTTACCATGTTAATGGCTATGGTGGTTGTCAAACCTTATATTACATTAGAAAAGTGAAGTTCGCAATTTTTCTATGGTTTAATTTGCTGCTATGGGACAATCTATAGAATTCTAGGCTTGACTTTTTTCATATGCTATCAGGCAGCAACTTGAAGCAGAACTGAAACTATTAGAAGAAGAGACTGCAAAAAGGCTGGAGGAGGCAATTCGGAAAATGTTGAGGAGAGGTTGAATTCTGAGGAAGTTAGGTTAGAAATAGAGAGGCAAATAGAGGAAGGTCGAAAGAAATTGTTTGATGATGTTGCAACTCAACTTGAAAAAGAAAAGGAAGCTGCACTTATGGAAGCAAGGCAGAAAGAAGTAAGCATCTTAAACTGAGGCCTCCTCCTCTGGATGGCTAGCTAAACACAACATGTAGTCAGATACAGCTGTTTCTATTTCTTGCAATGTTTTGGTAGTGCAAATTTCCAACGTAATAAAGTTGCAACCACTGCTTTTAGTGATAAAAATTACTTAGGGGTAGTATTAAGATGTCCTTTAGCATCATATTTGCAGTAAATAGGCTGTTGTGGCCCGTGAATGAGTTGGCCCACTTCAACATGTTTAAAATTTGTAGGAGGATATGATGTTGGGTTTATTTGGTTATAAGATATTAGTGTAACTTATATCATGAAAGTTTCTTTAAAAAAAGAAAGGCATGAGCACGATGAAATAGCTTTTAACTGGAAGAAGAATCATTCTATCACAACAATATGGGACTCTACTACTGACGAGTTTCACTGTTCTAAACATATATTGTATACCGTGTTAATGTGATATTGGGGCTTTTACGGTGGGTTTGGAGGCTTAAGCAGGGATTGTCACTTTGTTAGAAAATTACAATATAAATTACGTCATTATCACTGTCATTTACTGGAAATCCAAGAAATCTGATGCAGCTTCATGTCCTAATATGGGAAGTGATGTTCTTAGTTGCAGTAAGATTGGGTATTTGTCAGTGATTAAAAAAAAAAAAGAAAAAAAAAAAGATTAATATCAGTGTTAATTTGTTTCTATTACCTTCCTTTCTTGTATTCCCAAAAAATCTTGTCACAGTTTAAGGTTTCTTGTTATATGCTTTTGAGAAAGCCATAATTCTTAATCTCATATATATTCTCCAAAAATGTTTTTCCTTTTTATTCTTTCTGTCATTTAATATATATTGGCATCTTTATTTGGCCATGACATCCCACAGGAACAAGCTCGAAAAGAGAGAGAAGAGCTGGATAAGATGTTAGAAGAGAATAAGAGGAGAGTGGAAGAGGCTCAGAGAAGAGAGGCTTTAGAGCTGCAGCGGAAAGAGGAGGAACGGTATCGGGAATTGGAGCTTATTCAAAGACAGAAAGAGGAGGCTGCCCGGAGAAAAAGTAGGAAGAGGAAGAAGAGCAGCTGAACCAGATGGAATTGTTGGGTAAGAATAAACCAAGCCAAAGTGTTTAGGTGTTGGCTTATAATGATGATTTCTCTGGTGCTGGTGCTATGGCCCTTACCATGGAAACTGTAGACAAGGACTTTCATGTTGAACTAATATTTGGAAAAATCTCTTTGGATTTTCCACATATCATTCTAGGTTTCTTTATGGTTAAGCTACCTCCTATTGAGGTCTTAGTCTTTTGTCTTTTTTGGCTAGTTGTTGATAGTTTCTTGGTAGGCTGAGTGACAAATTTGGATGAGATACTTATTGTTCAGAATTCCTTGTTTAGGACAGTTGTTTATTAGTTCTCATGTTCTTGGATCAAATTTCCTAATTGGAAAACCTCAGTACCTCACCTACAATTGTAGTAACAAAGCATCTATAACGTTAACTGGTAACTCTTGATTTGTAGTGGTGTAAAAGGTGAACATAGTGTTTCTTGTTAATTTTCTGTAACAAAAAAAAAAAAAAAAAAAGAATAATAATAAAATAATAAAAAATAAATAAAAGAAGGAAAAACAAGAAGAAGAAGAAAGCGTTTCTATACAATTTTTGCAATTATCTTGCGGAACAGTTCTATTAATCGTTGCACTTTGTAACTTGTTTCCTTCTTTTCGTCTTCTTCTTTTCACTTTTTATTTTTCCGCCTCATACTGATTATATAACTTGTTAGGTGACCAAAATCATGAAACGTTGTTCTTGAGGTAGGGATGATTTGGTATGCTCAGAAGGTTGACTGTAACAATCTTTAGCTTTTAGTGGTAAGTAGCTTTTGGTGGTAAGCATGGAGAGAGTATTCATAACTCTTGTCTTCTTTGTAGGACAACTTTAATATTTATATTTGAAAAAGATTGCTACACTTATAGTCTGTGTAGTCTGTATATGCTATATAGTATGAGATAATGATCATGATCATTACGATTGTAATATATTCTTAGGTGTTGTCTATCGTCTAATTCGTAAGAAGGTTTAGTTATTTATATGGACTTTTCGAGACATAAGAAAGCTCGGAAGCATGAACATTTCATTAAGGGTGTCGTATCTGTGTCTGTATTGGTGTCAAATTGGTGTCGTATCAACTATGTTATGTTATTATTATTTAAAAATTGCTTATGTCGTCGTGTCATACCCACACTTGGATTTGTACTCATGTCTATGTCTGTGCAAACAACCAACCAAAAAAAGAAAAAGAAAAAGAGGCAATCACCCAAGTTAATGAAAAAAGAAAAATCATGCCCAATAAAAAATGAGAAATATTAAAAATTAAAAAGGGTAGTGTATGGTGTATCACGCTCAGGAAGAATCGTAAATACCATTTTTTCTCTCTCATTTTTCATCCTCTCCATATTCACTCCAACCAAACGAAGCTTTAAGGAGAGGGTTTTTATTATTATTATTATTATTATTATTATTATTATTATTATTGAGAATGACATTTCTAGAGAGTAGTATTGCACTATTGCTTCGTATACCTTTGTGGCTTCTTTGATGTCGAAGAAGACTACCACTATATAAAGTTTTTGGGTCAAGAACTTTAATATTGTTTGGATCTTCTCATAAATAGAATTTGGCTTTGAATTCCCTTCATTTGTAGTATGCAAGAGTTACAAAGCTATGGGTGGTTTTTTTTTTGGTTGAGAACCTGGGTGATTTTCATTTAATATTTAAGGATGATATTGATAGGCAGTGAAGGTAGCTTTGGTGCTTTACACCTCCAAATCCAAATCCTCCGCTTATTATTCAAGGGAGAGAGAAACCATCCAGTGCTAGAAAATTATTCAGTACTCCTAGGCACATGAGTAAGGATTTTTTCAATGACTCTTAAATCTTTTAACCATTATGTAATTTTGAATTGGTATTTTTACCAAATTTCACATCAAGACCTGGTTTTAGACCAAACAATGGTACATCAAGAAGAAACCAAGTTAAAAACCAACATATCAAAATTAAGGCTTGTTTATATATAGTAAATAGGATTTTAGATTCCCTGAATAATTTCTTCGTGTCCATTGCTGGTGTGTCACATAAGAAATTCAATGTATAAGTGAAAGGAAAAACTTAGGTTAGTTTTTGAGTTTGATTTAAATCTAATTCTCATCACTATTTACTGAAATCTAATCTATTTGTAAAGTCTAATATTTATTGAATTCATCACAATATTAATTGAATCATAGTCTATTTGTACAATTCTACACGAGTTTTTTATTTTTTTATTTATAATGTTTAATCTACTCGATATGTTATCTCAGGATAGAATTCTGTATAAGTTTTTCTGGTTATTTTTTATAGGTTAAATTGTAAATTGTTGCTCAACCTTTGATATTTGTTTCAAAATTGTCCTTTTATTTTTAGAATGAAAAAATGGGGGCCTTTATGGCTATATTACACCCCCGGGCAGGGAGCCAGGCCAGACGTCCACCCAGCTGAAGGGTCGCCTTCTTAGGGTCCTGTGTGGGAGTCACCTCATTTGAGTACACCCCCTACCAAGTATGCCCACCAACAAAAACCTGCTGGCAGCGGGATTCGAACTTAGGTGGGTTAGACGAAGTGTCTGAACCTTACCAGCTGAACCAAGCTCCGTTGGTTTCAAAATTGTCCTTAATACTTTCAAATGTTTCAAAGAAGTTTATACCATCATTTAATGGATAAAGCATACAGACTAGCAAACAAAATTCATAAAAACAATGTCATCTTTTTATGAAAAAAAAAAAAAAAATCAATGTCGTTTTGATATGTGAAGCCTATGATGTGACATGAATTTCATTTACCATATTAATATTTTCTATTTATTAGATGATGATAAGTATTTCTTTGAAACAATTTTAAAAATGTAAAGACTATGGTGAAATATTTAAAGAGTAGAGATAATTTTAAGTTTTTAACAAATTAAAGTCTAATATGAAAGAAGAAATATGCCATTTAACTCTTTATATTAGTTAGAGGCCTGTGCATTGGATTTATTTTATTTTTACTTTTTGATATCCGGATTTAATTTTAAACTTATAGAATATATAGTATTTTAGAGAAACACTAACTAAAATACTAGTTTAACAAAATTTAAGAAATGTCCTATTATGCGATAGTAACATTCCAGCTATCTCAAATTATATTTAAAGATCTAATTAAGGTCAAGCACTTTATTTGACAGCTTTGCCGACTCAATATTCATTTCTTTCAATATATTAAAATAATTTGTAAATGAATTTTTTTATTTTGGTTTACAAAATACTAATTTCTTTAAAAAAAAAAATTAACTGTCATAAATAATTCCTTTTTTCAATTATTTAAAAATTTGATATTATTTGAATTAGATTTCCCACTCAATAATATAGGTTTTAATCATTGGATTACACATAAAAATAAACATCAAGTATTGCACAATTTTTTATACCCTACTAGTATTTGTGCTTTTAAGCCCTTAGCAATCACCATAGCAAATGTGAGTTATTTTTTTGACAGTGCACAAGTCCAAGTAGAAACAAGGATCCTAGTCCCAATGCTTTTCGTTTAAGGGACTGGGCTTGGTTCACCGCAACTAAATTGGGCTAATTTCGAACCAAGTTATGCACAAAGCGTGGATTCTACAACACATACATACTAACATATAGAAAATATACACGTATTGTACAGTAAGAGACAGTAAAGAATGATATAAGTAAAATGAAAAATGAAATAAACGTTAGGGATCCTTAGGATAGTAAGAAATGATTCATTATTTTCTTAAGTTTTTAATACATCATGCTCTTTTTGCACTAGGATATGTTACAAGGTCCAAATAAGTTCAAAAATCACAGACTTGGATAGCTTCTCAGGCTTCCAAGACTTGCGAAGTTTGAATCCCATTGAATCCAAGTGTATTCTTTAATGGCTGTTTTAGGATCTCGGATGGTGTTTTCCCTCTTTTCTCTCCTTTTGAATCTTAAAAGAGTTTTCTAAAAGATATTTTCCCTCTGATTCACTGTTGCTTCCTTTTGAATCTTAAAAGAGTTTTCTAAAAGATATTTTCCCTCTGATTCACTGTTGCTGAATGCTTTTCACTGTTGGCTCCCCTTCCTTTTATAATGCCACTTTAGGGTTTTTGGTGTATCATTATTTCCCTCTATTTGCTGCCCTAGGTACTAGAACCAATGTTGTGTTAGCAACATTGGTAGGTGGACCCTTCCTCATTTTTTCACTATTTCCCTCTTTTGAGATTCTCTCTTCAAAAGCCCCTAGTTGACTTTTCCGTTCTAGGAGGTCCTAAACGGCTGACTTCTAATCTTTATTTTCCCAAGGCTTCTAGACACCACTTTTTCAAACCTATCTTTTGGCTGCTTTGCCTTTTGCCCTTTTCCCTAAATGGGCAAATTCCTTTCTATCAGGCTAAAAGATCTCCAGCCACCTCTTCCTTCATGGTGCATCTTCCTAGGTTCTCCAAGGTACCATACCCTTATTCATGAGTTACTGGTTTCCAAGTCTTTTACTCCATTTCTGCATCATTGAGTGGCTGATGGGACACATCTGCTCTCGTTCTTTGTGTTCTTAGGCATGCTCCCTTGAGATGCCTCAATCCCAACTTGGCCCTATTGCATATCCTGAGGATTCTAGGCTTCTAGGAATCCCCAGGTATCCTGGTTTAGTTTTTCTCCCTGGGTTCCCAACGATTTTTTCCCTTAAGGGTTGGGCTGAGTTTATCTTTTCTTTGTTTCTAAAGGCCCAAAGCTTGCCCACTCGTGGGCTTGTGTCCCTTCCTATTGACTTTTATTGAATTTGGGCCTTGCCCTTTCCTTGAAAGCCCAAATAGCTCTTAGATTTCAATTTCATTTTTTGTATTGTTTTGGGTTTTAATACAATATTATGATATTTTGAACCTCAACAGCATATATACTTGAAAAGGCCGCAATTCACAAACTAAAAGGATCTAATTATATAAAGATTTAAATAAAAATTTCTATCATATATTAATATAAGAATTGGAAGCAATCACTACAAAATCTCTGCGTAAACATTTTAATCGGCATATCCTCACTATGTACTCAGTGAAAAATAAACAACCTCGCTATGTAGTCATGAATAAAGTTCAACTTTGACAACCAACCCATTTGGCTACTTTGCTATGAAGAAAAAATATATATATGGCAAAAGGCAAATAGTGGAAATCTATAGACCATTAGACCTCATGATGGTTAGAGCCTGTAAAAATATTGGAGTGAGAGATGTTATAGATCACCGACTTTGTAATTAATCTTCATATTTGGAAAAACTTTACTATTATTAGGATAAATACACTAAACTTTATTGTGTGCAATACGCTATCAAAATTTGAATACCAAATATAAAGATTTATTACAATAAGAAAAGATTCTATAACACCCCAAAATTTGAAAATCTCTTGTCAACTAATTAAACAATTATCCACTGAATGGAAGCACTTCTAATTCCTATTTGCAATACAAAAGTTGTTCACAAAACAATACACATAAGCTTCTTTCTTTCCTAAGACCAACTCAAAAATTCCTTGTATACTACATCCCGAGCCAGATATGCAAATCCAATTTTATCATTTACTGTCTAGGCCTACATTCTCTCTTGTAACATAGGCATGGGCAGGTTCCTTCCTCGTTAGCTTGATGGCTTCACTCCTTGCCCTACATCTTTTTCAACCATTGTCTTTGTCCTTTGTATTTTTACAGTTTTCCTTCTCTTACCAAAGTATAGAGTGGGATGGTCTTTAAGCCCTCATAATCACCAATCACAAAACACTCAGCAAGCATTTCTAACATATCCATCTCAATCTAATCATCTTATATGTGTTTGAGACTAACTTATAAGCTAGCTTTTAGTTTTTTAGTTTTTATGTATAACTTTTTAAAAGCTCACTTTTTCAAAACACAAATATATTTTAGCACACTTACAGCAAAAAGCTAAATAAGCTTATCAACATCCCCACTCCTTCAAAATAAATGAAAACAACAGCTTGGTTTGGAAGTTGCCCAAAAAACATCAACTTTCAAAATTGTCCAAAAAACATATTCAAATGACAGACTAACAGCCCACTCCATTGAAACATTAGACTGACAAAACATCTGACCAACCACTTCTATTCTAGAAAGTAACATCAAAACCATTTTCTGGCCTTCACTAGGAATATGTAACTAGAACAAAATATTTTTTATAAAGGAAAAAAAAAATATTAATAAAAAACTACCACATGCAAGAGGAATGAAGTAGCAGAACAAACTATGTACAGCAAAACAACAAGAACAAGCACAACAGTGAGATTGTCAAGGAGATGAAGTTAAAAGAACATGAATATAACAGCAAAGCAAGTCAAAAGTAACTCATATTTTAAGATAGTAAAACATGTTTGTATGGACATGATTTGTAGCCCAAAACCCAAGATGTGTGGGATATTGGCCCAATGAGCCCAGTACAATAAATTTGTAGAGATTGAGTCAAAGAACTAGGCTCTAATGAATTTTACAACGGCTAACATGGATCTAAAAGATGATCAAGCAAGAACAAGGCACATAGGACTGAATGAATTCCCTGTCCGAGAAGGCAAACCTTAGTATAAATCAATAGAACTTATTACAAATGCAACTTTTATTACTATAGTATTCTTTCTCCCTTTTTTCCAATCCCCTTCCTTCAGAGATATCTTACATTATATATCTCCTTCCTGGTGATCCTAACCCTCCATTTGTCAATCGTCCAAGCCACCACTTGAGTGCCCATCCCATTAAACACCTCTTCTAGCTCTCTGTGAGTTGCGGTAGCCAAGGAAGCACTGTTTAGAGGTCTTCTCCACATAAATTTGGCCAAAAAAGTAGCTAAAGTGCATTTAATGCAGAGGTAGCATCTTTCCCTTGGATATTTTTGGGTCCCCAACCTTCTCGTGTGTTCATGAGGCACGCTTCTAACACTAGATCTTCTATGGAGGTCATTTTCGTTGTTGGAATATGTATCTGAGCTATATTTGTCATAGCCGAGGAGGAATTCCTCCTCAAACTGCCTTCCACCCCATTTTTACTCATTAGGCTCTAAACTAGAATCTCTCATAACTATTTGTCCCTCCTCAGACATGTCAACGTTCTCAAATGAGGCCCAATACATAATTTTGGGCCCTTATCCCTACAATAGCCCCTTAAAACTCTAGTTTTTCCCTCTCATCCGAGGAGAAAGGCGGGGTTTTGATTTTTAAGAGACAAAACCATTTATTTCCTTGGTTCACACATATGGAATTACCGTTTTACGCATCCCATGATTGTTACTAATGCTTCGAAGCCCACGATGCGTCATTAATTGCTCCAGGCGATGCTTTATCCCCCGCATCCAGTGGTGAGACGCAGATCCAACAGTTGATCTTTCCCTTTGAATTCTGAGCGGGATAACTCCCACTTACTTCTACCCTCTATATAAAGCCTCAAGGGAAGTCACTTTCCCTTCATTTCACAAGTCTTCAAGCTTTCAGAGATTCCAAGCATTCAAAATTTATTACACTATCTAAGTTTCCAAGCTTCACCAACTCTTTTCTTCAAGAGATCATTGGAAATCCTTTTAAAGGTATCAAGGACTTATACAAGTACTTATCCTCGTAAGTATTCACTTCTTCAAATTCTTCTTTTTCTCTTCGGCCAATCTCCTCGGCCTTTTTTCTTCCTAGAAAACTTCTTTTACTTCTCCTTAGCGTGTTCGAATGGGTAGGTTCAAACACCTAATTGGCTCTTCGGCTAGCATGGAGGGCTTTAGGGCGAAGTACCATATTCCACAGTGAGTAGCCGTACAATATTATCCCCCGGACCGGGTACTCACAGATAGGGAAGTGGATGAAGTTTTCATTCCGATGATTGCCTTTATAGAGGGAGGAATGACACTTCCCATAGGTAGGATAACTAGAGACTACCTGCTCAACCACAGGTTATGCCCCCATTAGTGTGCTCCCAACCTGTTTAGGGTCTTAGGGAGTATAGATGCTCTAAACGATTAGATGAATCTAGAACTCACATAGCACGACGTCGTTCAAATGTATAAGTGTCATTCCCTTGCTAGCACAGGATATTATCTCAAGTCCCGGTCTGATGATGTTAGGTTGATATCCTGCCTTCCTATGTCCAACAAAGGCTTAAAGGATGATTATCTGATCGCCTCCGGGGAGTGGCATGATGGTCTTCACTGCCTTTAGTAGGGAAGTGGGATATCTTATCGCCTCCGGGGAGTGGGATATCTTAGGATTAGGTCCCTTAGTAGGGAATTTAGCTCTTTCATTTTTTCTACCTTCCTCCTTTATTATTTCATTCTCCCCTAATAATAACTTCTATCAATCTAACCATAATTTTCTCCTCGGATATTTTTCATAGATAAAATCCATACCGCTCTGAGGCTCAGCTTAATCAACGCTCCAACTCTCAATGCACTACTAAGATCTGAAGTGTTTATAAGTGAGGACGAGTAACTCCGAGCTGCTTATCTGATACTAGATTACGAATATCACGTGTGTTTTAAGGCACAGGCTAAGAGATCAAAGCTGGTGACCCTAGGCTAAACTGTATTGACGTTTCTGTGCTAGAGTTCCTAGCTCGGAAAGATCTTCTGCCCATCACTCTGCCCCTCCAACGTGTTCCTCAGGAAGTAGCTGCTCCGAGAGAGGAGATAGCCTCTACAAATTTGTCACTTGACACCAAAATTGACCAATTTCGATTTAAGGAGGATGGGGAAGAAAAGGCAAACCCTATAATTCAACTTATGGATTCTGAGGACGAGCTAGATAGGCACTTTGCTGCCCATCTCCCATGGTCGTCATTGCCCGTGCTGATCCTAGTTCCGAGGAGGAAGAAGCAATGGACATGAAGCCAAGGAAGGGATTAAGGGGTCTTTTTGCTGCGAGCAACCAAGGGGGTCGTCCAAAGATGCCCCTAAGTCTCAAGTTCTTGCCAACCTCTTGCCTCTTCCTCCTCCTCCTCCTCTCGTAACTTTGGTCAAATTGCTCCCTAATCCAAACCTAAAAAAGAAAAGGAAGGAGCTAGAAGTGCTGAGGTGGAGGAGGGCGAAATGGTTCCTCCGAAGGGGGGAAAGAAACAAAAAACCACTAGAGGAAAGAGGGCCTCCTATGTGGAGAGTAAGGAAGACTTCCTCGGGGTCGACATGCGCCAACTGCAGCGCACTTGGGCTCTCAAGCTGGAATTGGATGGTGCCTCCATTCTCTGGGATGCTTCGGTTTGAAATTTCCAAGGGAGACATTCGGGCTACATTGCTGAAGCCCTTGAGCAGCCACTTCTCCTGCCTAGGGACATGGAGGCTTACAGGCGCTACAAGTAGCTCAAACTCTTCTTGTCCCTAAAAAGGGACCTTGCTATGGTGAGCGTTTTGATATATCTCTTGAGTTAAGCATTCAGCAGCTCCTTTATCCTATCTCACTCCTTTTTTATTTCTATGCAAGTCACCCAGCAAATTTTTGTAGCCGAGGAGTGGGTTAAGGACACCCGCAATCAAGCTAAGGCGGAGGCCTACTCCTGGGCTGAAACCAAGAAGCAGTTGAGAGCTCTGAAGCAGGAGCAGACTGAGCTATCCAAGAAACTAAAAGAAGTGGACAAAGCTTGTCTGAGCACCAAAGCAGGAATAAAGACCACGGAGAGGCAGGTTAAAGATCAGTGCCAGAAACTACACATAACTAAGATTAACTTGGCCACCGAAAAACAAACTATTTTGGATCTAAAGGTGGAGCTGCAAAAAGCCAAAGATCCAGCTCGGGTGGCCAGGGAAGTCACTAAAGCCGTAGTGACGACATCCTACGAACGTGGGGTGACGGACACGGAGGAACGGCTGGCAGAGGAGGTGGCCATAGTGTGCCGGGACTACTGCGCCAAGTCTTGGGGAGTAGCCATAGACCAAGCGGGGGTCTTGTGGACTCCGAGCTGAGAAGAACTGAGAATATCTTCTACCCCATGGATATTCGAGAAATTCCTAAAACGGCCCCTCCTCTCAAGCAACTCCTTACCACCCAAGCTCCCATTCTTGATGTTGAAACTTCTAAAGGGGCTGGAGTGGGCGAGGAGGCTTAGCCACTGACGAAGGCCAAGCCCTCCAAGGACTCCTTTACAATCAGGGATATGGTCTCTCAGGCCAAGGACACAAAGCTTAAGTCTCAGGCCGGGGATCCTTAACCTAAGAAGGCTGATCCGAAGAAGGCCCCTCCACAAGCAAACACTTAGGCGTAAGTTTTTCTTTTGTAGTTTTTTATGTGTACATATTTCTTTGTAACAGCTTTCTGCCTTCTTTGTAATGCACTTTCCTTTGATCAATGAATAGACTTTTATTTCTATTTCTTGTGTCTTTACTTCATATGTTTTACATGTTTTCAAGCTTATTTTCATTGCAAATAAACTTGACATGTTGCCACTTTAGTTTTAATAAAAGCTAACAATAATACCCTGCTACTAGTGTAAATAATTTGACTAGGTACCAACAATGAAGAGATTTACCCTATATTTACACTACGAATTGCTCTTTCTGTAATGAGGGCTGAATCTAATAAAGACAAGTAATAAATTTACACTTGGATAAATAAATAAGGATTCTAATTTACTCAGGGCTACCAATTTGAGGAGCTGGCTACAATTTTAGATCTGTCTTGACACTTAGTGAGATACAGATAGATATCATGGAGTGTTAACCCCCCCCCCCCTCCCCCCAAGTGTGCGGTCCAAACAGGCATACATAGTTAAGGTTCTGTTTAAACACTTATAAAAGATATCATAGAGTGTTAACTTTCCCAAAGCATCTGGTCTGATGACTTCAGGCATGACTAAGGTTCTGTTTAAACACTTATAAAAAATGTCATAGTGTATTAATTCCCCCATAACATCTGGTCCGAGGACTTAAGCATGACTATGGTTTTGTTTAAATACTTATAAAATATGTCATAGTGTATTAATTTCCCCATAGCATGTGGTCTAAAGACTTCAGGCATGACTATAGTTCTGTTTAAACACTTATAAAAGATGTCATAAACTGTTAACTTTCCCAAAGCATCTAGTCTGAGGACTTCAGGTATGATTAAGGTTTTGTTTAAACACTTATAAAAGATGTCATAGAATGTTAACTTTCCTAAAGCATCTGGTCCGAGTACTTCAAGTATGACTAAGGTTTTGTTTAAACACTTATAAAGGATGTCATAGAGTGTTAACTTTCCCAAAACATCTGGTCCGAGGACTCCAGACATGAATAAGATTTTGTTTAAACACTTATAAAAAATGTCATAGTGTATTAATTTCCCCATAGCATTTGATCCGAGGACTTCAAGCATGACTATGGTTCTATTTAAACACTTATAAAAGATGTCATTGAGTATTAATTTCACCCAAGTATGTGGTCCGAGAGACTTAGACATAACTTAGGATCTGTTTAACACTTATAAAAGATTGAATAATGAGAGGTATACTGCCTTTGATAAATGAACATATTGACAAAAGAGACTTTCATTAATAATAATACATTTTCAGGTTGTTTACATTCCACGAGCGTGTTATTACATGTTCATCTAAGTCTTCTAGAAAATATGCTCTGATACCAACCACCGAGGTGATGCAATATGGTCCTTCCCAATTGGATTCTAGTTTTCCCACACTGGGTTCTTCATAGTACCTAAAACCTTTATCAACACCAAATCACTAGGCACTAATGGTCTCAACTTTACGTTGGCATCATAACCTTGCTTAAGCTTGTGTTGCTAGTATGCCAGTTGGATCATTACATTTTCTCTCATTTCCTCAATCAAGTCTAGGATTTTTTTCTAGCAATCCATTGTTATTACTCAAATCAAAAGTACTTGTCCTCAGCGTCGGGAAGCCAGTCTCTAAAAGGATAACAACTTCGGCTCAATATGTCATTAAGAAAGGGGTCTCCCCTGTCAACTTGCGAGGTGTGGTTCGGTATGTCCATAAGACATGTGGCAGTTCTTGCACCCATTTTCTCTTCGCATCGTTCAACCTGTTCTTGAGTCCACTTACAATGACCTTGTTAACAGCCTCGGCTTGTCCATTTCCTTAGGGATAGGCTGGGGTAGAATATCTATTTGTAATTCCTAGGTCACAGCAATATCTACTAAAAGATTTGCTATCAAACTGAAGGTTGTTGTTCGAGATGAGGGTATGAGGGACTCTGAATAATGTGACAATGTTCTTCCATACAAACTTCTTGGCATCCACGTCTCTGATGTTTGCTAGAGGCTCAACTTTGACCCACTTAGTAAAGTAGTCCGTGCTGACCAACAGGTATCTCTTTTTTCTTGATACCTTGAGGAAAGGGCCCACTATGTCTAAGCCCTATTGAGCAAATGGCCAAGGGCAAGACAGTGGATTAAGGGCTCTCCCTCGTTGGTGTATGTTTGGTGTGAATATTTAGCATTGGTCACACTTCTTTACATATTCTTGTGCTTCTCTTTGCATATTTGGCCACCAATAGCCTTAAGTGATGGCTCTGTACACCAAAGATCTGCCTCCGGTGTGGCTCCCACAAATCCCCTCATGTAACTTTTCAAGGAGTAATTCTGTTGCCTCGAGGTGTATGCATAACATTTATGGGCCAGAAAAAGAGCGTTTATATAACTTCTGGTCTTTGGACAGCCAAAATTGAGGAGCCTTTCTACATAGTTTGTCTGCTTCTAATTTCTCCTTGGTTAGGGTGTCCTCTTTTAAGAACAGTGCTATGGGGTCCATTCAGCTAGGCCTTACCCTAACTTGGTGAACATGAACCACATCTCTATTCATCTCTATGGGCTTGCATAGGTCTTCTACAAGGATGACCCGAGGTAAGCTTTGCGCCGAGGAGGTTGCGAGTGTGGCTAGGGAATCGGCATGTGCATTTTCGCTCTAAGGGATGTGTGACAGGCTAAAAGATTCGAATTCTGATTGTAGGTGCCTAACCTGACTCAAGTAACCCTGCATTCTTTTATCCCTCACTTCAAATTCTCCTTTCACTTGGCTGGCGACCAATCTAGAGTCTGAAAACATATCTACGGCCTTTCCGCCCATTTTTCAAACTATGGTCATTCCCATCAACAAAGCCTCATATTCAGTTTCGTTATTGGTGGCCAAGAATCCTAATCTTAATGATTTCTTGATGGTGATCATTTCGAGGGATACTAGAGCCCTTCTAATTTGCTGCACCATCAACGTACATTTTCCAGGATAGGGGACCCTGTTGGAAGATCAAGCCAATTGATTTTTCACCCATAGGTTATGTTTTCGTTTCTTTTTTTAACGGGGATTCAGCAAACTCGACTACTAGATCCGAAAGGACTTGACCCTTGACAAAGGTGTGAGGCATGTATTTGATGTTGAAAGCCCTTAAGATTGTAGCCCACTTAGCAATCTTTCCCATGTAATCAGTGCTTTGGAGCAGAGCTCTAAACAGATCCTGAGTTAGGACAACAACCGTGTGTGCTTAAAAGTAGTGGGGGAGTTTGCGTGTGATGTGTACCACTACTAAAATAGCCTTTTCTAGTGGCAGATAACGGATTTAGGCCTCATGTAGTGACCTGCTTACATAATAAACTGGCCTTTGTGTGCCACCATCAACTTGTATCAGGACCAAGCTTACAGCATGAGAGGCCACAACAATATAAGTGAACAAGACTTCGTCAACCTCAGGGCTAGACATGATAGGAGGCCGAGAGAGATAATCCTTAAACTATTGGAAGGCCAAGGCACACTACTCAGTCCACTCAAACCTCTTCCATTTATTCATCAGTAGGAAGAAGGGTCTACACCTATCCACCGATCGAAAGATAAATCGGTTCAGGGTAATAGTCATTCCGATCAGTTTTTGGACTTCCTTGGGATTTCGAGGTGGTTGTAAGCTATTGATCGCTTTAATATGATCAAGGTTAACTTCAATTTCCCTATGGGTTACCATGTAGCCCAAAAATTTGCCTGATCCCACACCAAATGAACATTTGAAAGCGTTGAGGCGTAACTTGTGTTTTCTCAGAATTTCAAAGATGTTTTTGAGATCTCCTAAGTGCTCGGACACTACCTTGCTTTTTACCACCATGTCATCTATATAGACCTCAATGCTCTTGCCCAACTGCAGTTTAAGCATCCTAGTCATCATCCTTTGATAGGTAGACCCTGTATTTTTCAAACTGAATGGCATCACTTTGTAGTGGTAGTTTCCGGTAGGAGTGATGAAAGTTGTCTTCTCCTGATCATCCAAAGCTAGTGATATTTAGTGGTATCCCTGAAAGGTGTCTAAGAAGCTCATCTGAGGATGGCCTACAATTGCATCCACCAGCTAGTCTATCTTAGGCATAAGGAATGGATCCTTTAGGAAAGCCCTATTCAGATCTGTGAAGTCCACACACACTTGCCATTTCCCATTCTTCTTCTTCACCACCACGGTATTGGCCAACCATTCAGGGTAAAATACCTCTTTGATAGTCCCTACCTACTTTAGTTTATTCACCTCATCTTTAACAACATCGAAGTGGTCCCTGGACGGGCGCCGAGAAGGTTGCTTCTTGGGAGTGATAGAGGGATTAAAGTTTAAATGATGATAGATGAAGCTCGAACCCACCCCTAAGGCTTCGTAAGCACTCCATGCGAAGATATCAATGTTTTTTCTAAGGAACTCTATCAGCTCTTCCTTCTCTGGAAGAGGTAGCTGAGCCCCGATCTGAAAGAATTTCTCTAAATCATTACCAATAACAACCTTTACCAAACCTGCACATTTCACCTCCTCGTTCGACCCATCGACAGGCAACGTCGAAGCTTTTAATTGCTATAAGCCCCCTTTAGCATAGGTCGAGGACTCAGCCTCGGGCTGATGCTGGATGGCAACCACTAGGCATTGCCTGGCCATAGATTGATCTCCCAGGATCTCCTTAACTTGGCCCACAGATGAATATTTCACCTTCTGGTGTAGAATGGAAGAAACAGTTCCTAGGGTATGAAGCCAAGGTCTGGCCACGACAGCTATGTAAGGTTAATAGGCCTTCACTACAATAAAGTCCACCTCCACTACTTCTAAACCAGTCTACACGGGTAGCCTAATTTGGCCCTTTAGGATGACAATCTTCCCATCAAAACTTACTAGGGGCGAGCTGTAGGGTGTAAGGTCCTTGGGTCTTAAGCTCAGCCCCTTATACAGGTTGAGGTACATTATCTTGGCACCACTGCCTTGGTCCACCATCACCCTCTTCACATCATACCCTCTGATCCTGAGTGTGACCACCAAATCGTCATCATAGGGCTGTATGGTTCCGATCTTATCCTCTTCTTAAAAACCCAGTGTTGGTTGGGTGTTTGTTCTAGCCCTCTTCGGCTTTGAATTGGGATCCTCGATGGTCAACTGAGCCATTAACATCACTTTGGAAGGATAAGACCCGGTCCTCTATAGGGTGGCGAAAATGACATTTATCATGCCTAATGGAGGTCTCGAATGAGCATCTCTTGGTGGTTTCTAGCCAGTCTAGCTCCCTTGGCCACTGGAATGATGTAAGAGGTGCTTCAACTTTCCTTCCCGGACCAGCTGGTCCAAATGGTCTCACAAGTTCCTACAGTCTTCTGTAGTATGCCCCTGGTCTTGGTGATATTCGCAATAAAGGCCCTAATTTCACCTTATAGGGTTTCCTACCATCTTGTTTGGCCATTTGAAGAATGACTCATTCTTAATCTTCTCTAGGACCTGATGCACCGGCTCTCGAAACACTGCATTGACCGCCTGAGTATTAGCAAGCCCTGGCTACTCAGCGTAGTCCCTCCTAGGCCGATTGTTATTGTACCTATCCAACCTGAAATCCCTCCTCTCCTAAGGGATAATGTTCGCCTTACTTTTCCCCTACTGCTGGTCTTCTTCAACCTTTTATACTTGTCAATCCGTTCCATGAGTGGGCGTATGCTTGTGACAGGTTCTCCTGTCAAGGACTTCCTTAAACCGTGCTCAGTTGAGAGGCTACTCTTGAAAGTACTGATGGCGATGTCATCAAAGTCACTATCTATCTTATTGTACATCTCCCAATATCTGTCTGAATACGTTTTCAGGATCTCCTCTTCTCACATGGACAAGGACAATAGAGAGTCTAAAGGCCAAGGGACTCTTCTACAAGTGATGAAACAAGAGCCAAATGCTTGGGTGAGCCCTCTGAATGAGTCTATGGAACCTGCCCTCAAGCCATCAAACCACCTCATGGCCACGGGCCCTAAACTGGAGGGGAACACTTTGCACATCAAGGCCTCGTCCTTGGAATGGACAGCCATTCTCTAGTTGAAATAGCTCACATACTCCACAAGATCTGTTCGACCATTGTAGATGGTGAACGTTGGCTGATTAAACTGCCGAGGTAGTTTTGCACCCTCGATCTTATGCGTAAAAGGTGACCTAGAAATCTGGTTTAACGCCTTACTCATTGCGTTATTTCCCAGGCTTCTGCATGGCGGACTCTTGTACCTATGTTTGTGATGATGTTCTTCCTCGTAGGAGAAGGACTCTCTGGGTGGGGTCCTTAACCTTCGCCTATAACTGGCATCCTCTCTATCATCAGAGAAAGCGTCAGAGCTAGAAGGGATTTGTTTTCACCGTGCGTGGCACAACTTTCTATTCAACTAGTCAATCTCTAGTTGCATGGCCTTGTTACTCTTTGCATGGGAGATATGGCTTCTACCTCGAGGCTGACTTCTATTAGTATGTGTGGTAAGCACACTTCCTTCATGATCACCTCTCCGCTCAAGGTTGACAAAGGGGTCACCATGCTGGGATCCCATAGACTTTGCTTAGTGTGGACCTAATCTTACTATAGTTAACCACTGCACTCACTATCGCACAACTTCTTCCTACAGATGGTGCCAATTATATGGACACGATTTGTAGCCCAAAACCTAAGATGTGTGGGATATTGGCCCAGTGAGTCCAGTACAATAAATTTGTAGAGAGTGGATCAAAGAACTAGGCCCTAATAAATTTTACAACCGCTAGCATGAATTTAAAAAATAATCAAGTAAGAACAAGGCACATAGGGCTGAATGAATTCCCTGTACAATGAGGCAAACCTTAGTATAAATCAATAAAACTGATTACAAATGCAACTTTTATTGCTACAGTATTCTTTCTCCCTTTTTTTCGATCCCCTTCCTTCAGGGATCTCTTACATTATATATCTCCTTCTTGGTTATCCTGACCCTCCATTTGTCAATCGTCTAAGCCACCACTTGAGTGCCCGTCCTATCAAACACCTCTTCTGGCTCTCTGTGAGTTGCATTAGCCAAGAAAGCACTGTTCAAGGATCATCTTCACATAAATACGGCAAAAAAGTAGCTGCAGTGCATTTAATGCGGAGGTAGCAGCTTTCCCTTGGATATTTTTGGGTCCCCTGCCTTCTCGTGTGTTCATGAGGCACGCTTCTAACACTAAAGCTTCTATGGAGGTCATTTTCGTCATTGGAATACATATCTGAGCTATATTTGTCATAGCCGAGGAGGAATTCCTCCTCGAACCACCTTCCACCCCTTTCTTACTCATAAGACTCTAAACTAGAATCCCTCATAACTATTTGTCCCTCCTCGACATGCCAATGTCCTCGGATGAAGCCTAATGCCTAATACATAATTTTGGGTCTTTATCCCTACAATGTTTATTACTGGGAAAACTTATCTGCCAAAACAAAAATAAAACAAAACATTTTCCTTTTTCCTAATATTTTACATAGGAATCATCAATTTTTGTCCATTGCCACATAACTATCATACTTAATAGCAATTTAATAAAGATTAATACAACCAAAAGCACAAAACAACATGGTTTTCTTTTCTCTTTCTCTTTTTTAGCTAGTGTACTGCATACTAATTCTCTCTCTCTCTCTCTCTCTCTCTCTCTCTCTCTCTCTCTCTCTCTCTCTCTCTCTCTCTCTCTCTCTCTCTCTCTCTCTCTCTCTCTCTCTCTCTCTCTCTCTCTCTTTTGGCTAGTGTAATACACATTATAAATAATATATAAGGTCAAACATATTATAAGAGTCACCCACAACAACATATAATGCAGCAAACTTCAAGACTACTAAATGCTTGATTTAATAGACAAATAGGAAAATAGAATAAAATAATACCCATCTCAATACCTATTTGGAAGGGGATTTTCACAATACTCATCTCAATACAGAATCATTAAAAAATTTTTTTTTTTTAAGAAGCAAAAATTGACTAAAGGGCAAGCAAAACAAAGAAACCCAAAAACCGAAATTACATTTTTCAAACAAATATTAAAACTTTAGATCAATCAATCACTACTAAGCATGCAATATTAATACATACATATAAATATAAAAAAGTTACAGAGAGAAAGAGAGGCTCACCAATTAAAGAGAGAGAGAAGGGGATAAGGAAGGAGCTCAGTGATGGTGGTGGACACAAAGAAAGATGAGGAAGGAGCTCAGTGAAGATAGTGATGTTGTAAGGGAGGGTTTTGATCAAGGAAAAAAATGGTGTTTGATGATTACGAAGGGGAAGAGTAAAGTCCGGGCGAGTGGATCAAAACGACACCATTGGAAGGGTTGAAGGTGATGTTAACAAAACCAGAATTGATAGTGGCATGACCAGGGGTTTGGAAGAGAGCAGTCACGAGAGTGCCAGAGGGAGGGATCTGGTGGAGGTCGGACCAGGTGAGGTATTGTAGGAGGACGTGGTAGCGGAGGACGTCGAGGAGGTTGGTAGGAGAGAAGTGGTGGCTTGTGAGGAAGTCAGAGGTGGGAGAGAGGTAGGAGTTAGGGACGGCGAGAAGAGTAATGGAGGTGTGTTGGAAGATATCGGTGGAGATAGTGGTGGAGGAGATGAGGGAAGTGAAGGAATAGAGGTCAGGGAAGGAGCTCAGCTGCTATAGGCAAAGCTGAAGTTAGAGTGGTGACTAAGTGAGATTGAGAGTGAAAGTGACAAATGGAGGGTGAGGGCTTAAGATCAGAGAGTGAGAGAGGGAGATCTGATCTGCGATGAAAGCTAGAGGCTAGTGTGCATTTGGTGAACAAAAGGGCTAATTAGATCTTTGTATTACTATTTATACCAACCCTAAAGCTGTGTTTTTAACCTACGGCTATAGGCAAAGCTAAAGTCACGTTTTAAAAACGCGGCTATAGGAAAACTAAAGCTGCGTTTTTTAAATGTGGATATAGACTAAATTTATAGCCGCATTTAAAAATGCGGCCATATGTCAAATTAAAAAAAAAAAAATTAAAATAGAAAGATCCTATAGCCACATGTTTAAAAAGCGGCAATAGCTCCTAACCAAAAAATGTGGCTATAAACACCCAAAAGCACAGTTGTAGACATATTTTATAGCCTCATTTTAAACACATGGCTATTGTTGAATACTTTAAGCCGTGTTTACTTAAAACATGGATATAGCCTGCCTATGGCCGCATTTTTGCAGACACAACTATAACCCATGTGTTTTGTAGTGATTAATCATTCTAAAAAAGAAAGAAAAAAAAAGAATTGGAAGTAATAATAAATTAATAACCTACATGAACCTTTAAAGTTTAAACCAACTCACCATCCAAAATAACAAATTAAATTAAATTTTGCTAAAATATCAATTCACCAAGAACCCTTAAACCAACCCCAAGCGCCCTAACCCCTGCATCAAAAATAGCAAATAAAATTCATTTTTGCTAAAATATTAATGCACCCACATGAACCTTTAAGCATTTACACTAAATATAAAACAAAAAACAATTCCACTACACTTCCCAATCTTTGAATCAAACTATATATATACTCAGAAATATTTTTATTTTTATTTTATTTATTTATTAAAAAAGAAAAAGAAAAAGAATAAATAAGACAGTTTCAACTCACATTCTGCAGCGTGATTGTCTTTCTATCCAGCTCCAGAATTCTGATTTTCAAAAACATTTACCTCTAAATTTCAAGTGCAGACCCATAAGCTATATTTAAACCCACAGCATATATACACTCACACACATATATACATGTGTACATAAAACTCCATCATAAATTTTTAAAAATCATAATCATTCATTGTTAAATAATTGGTCTGGATTTTACAGCATTATTAGCATTTAATTAAACAATAATTGCACTAATTTGACATTTATATATGGTAATGACAAAGCAAAGTCTAAATTTAATAGTTATAATTTTAATATTAAAAATCTTGATAGCATCTTCAAATCCCATGTGCATGCATACATGTAATACACACACATACATGTATGCGGAGAGAGAGAGAGAGAGAGTTACATAATCAAATGGTCTTTATTTTAGTTTTTTTTTTTTTTTAATTTTTTTTAAGAAGTCTTTATTTAGTTGCCTATGAATCATCCTAAAAATAAGAGAAGTGCTACATTAACAATATTTTTACAATATTTTTACAACATTTTTTCTCATAATTGAAACCTATTTATCTACCAATAACAACTTATAACAACCTGCAACGTATAATTTGTTGTGAAATTGTTGTCGAAATAAAATTTCTCTAAAAATATATATATATATATATATATATATATAAACTTTGAGCCACCACTTACGGAATAAAGCATAATCAACCTTGAAACCCTGACGTTATTCACTAATATCCTTCATAATCGTTTTCCAAATCACTAAAATTAGCATTTTTCTTCTAGAAAAAAAGGAAAAAAAAAAAGAAAAAAAAAAAAAAGAAGAAAAGAAATTCAAAGTACGTGTAAAGTATCACTAATTTTACTTACGCCTCCCCACCCCCAAAATATCTGTTTAATTTATGTATTTGATGTTATTTTATAAAAATGTGAGACGTATTATACTTCTTATCATCATGATTATATTGCTCTCTCAGACCTTTATCTTTTGATGAATCAATCTTTATCTTTTAAAGGGAGATAAATTTGAGTGTGTTATAGATAATTAAGTTACATCTATTATCCAATGTGTTCTTTTATAAGTCTAATATTTATTTTTATTGAGAATTATCTTAACAATTAATAAGTCACATGATAAAGCCAATTGAGAATTATCTTAATTAAGTTGTTTCTATCTTCTTAAAAAAAAAAAAATTGTTAAAATTTTGTACAATTATTTGGCAATTAAACATAATATTTATTTGATGGAATCAAGGCTTTTAAGCTCAACTTTTATTAAATAGTGTCAACCTATATGTTATGTTGGAAAAGGATTTCTAAACTGGAAACTGAAGTCTATGGAATTTACACAACTATATATCTTGATGATTACTATGGTGAAAAGGAGAAGAGTAAGATTCATAAGTAAGTGTAAAATATCACTAATTTTACTTCCCCAACACACCCCCCCCCCCCCCACCCCCCAACCCCCTCCCCTCCCTTAAATATCTGTTTAATTTATATATTTGATGTTATTTTTACATTATACTTCTTATCATCATGATTACTCTCTCAAATCATTGTTTATCTTTTAAAGAGTGATAAATTTAATTAGATTTGTTATAGATACTTAAGTTGCATCTATTGTCTAATGTGTGTGTGTGTGTGTTTAAATTATAAGTCTAATCTTTATATTTATTGAGAATTATCTTAACAATTAATAAGTCACATGATAAAAGCTAATTATATGATGTAGAAAGTCGATGAAAGCAATTAAGTTGTTATTTCTATCTTCTTCTCAAAAAAATAAAAATTTGTTATTTTTATCTAAAAAATTGTTACAATATTGTTCAATTATTTGGCGATTAAACATGATATTCATGCGACTGAACTAATGCTTTTAATCTCAACTTTTTTATTAAACAGTGCAAACATATATATTATGTTGGCAAAGGATTTCTAACCCGGTAACTAAAGTCAAAGGAATTTAGGCAACGATATATTTTGGCAAAAACTATGGTGAAAAGGAGAAGAGTCATTATGTAAGTAAGATTCATACCTAATCATAATAAGACAACCGAACCACCTCTGGCCACCAATGCTTGGGAACCAAACAAACCAGGTCCATTCTTTTTCTTGAAATTCTTTAATGTTTTTTCTTTGCAAATAGTAAACAAGGTAGTCCACCAACCCATCAAATCCATATTTAGGTCAACTTCGATATCAATTTGGATTACACAAAAGTAAGAGAAAAATAATGTAATGATATCATGTATACAATGATCTTGGCGAAAACTTTACGTATAACCATTGCTTTCATATGCTTCTTCTGCGTGAATCATCTAGATGCGTGTACAAAATGCAATATTTTATTCCTTTTCATAAAACACAATCATCACCAGATATGATTGTTTTCATATTAGTAATATTTTCCAATTGTAGATGCTCAAAATTTGGTATTTTCTTACTCAACCTAAGTTTTGTATAGAATCTAATAGATATATATATATATATATATATGTAGCCCGTGAAGAAAACAAAAGCGTGAGAGTATGAGACATGAGTCGCTCCCCAGTTGTCATAAATTTTATTTTATTTTGCCTAGAATTATTATTTGCTTTTGATTCTTGAAACCTCATTTTCCTCAACCACCACGAAAGAATCGGCATTAGCTCCCCACACTACACTGATATCTCAACCTCCACTACTAATTGAGTTGGAATGTCACAATGGGTTTTCATTGTAACAAACAACTTTGCCTCTAATCTCTCCTGCTAGCAGGTATATCGTGAACTCTTCAAAAATTTCCTTCATTATCCCCTTCATTATTGAACGGAGCGTTTGCAACATTTATCTGTGTCATCTATAAGACTATCTAATCACAAAAACCTTATATATTTCCACCACTTCCTTTCCATCACTTTCTCACAAAAACCCTTTATGCCTCATGGCTTCTTTATCTTTATTCATATTTGTTACACTAGCAATACTAGTCATCTTATTCGTTAACCCTACGTTCTCCACCTCAAGGAGAGCTCTTGAGCACAAGAAAGTGCAAACCGGTTTCCGGGTCACACTCAAACATGTTGATTCAGGTAAAAACCTCACTAAATTCGAGCGAATCCAGCGAGGAATGAAGCGAGGGCAACTCAGGTTGCAGAGGCTTAGTGCAGCCACCACAGCCTCATCAGATGCTGCACAACTTGAAGCACCAATACATGCAGGCACTGGTGAGTTTCTGATGAACTTAGCTATTGGTACACCACCAGAGAGCTTCTCAGCAATCCTAGACACCGGCAGTGATTTGATATGGACTCAATGCAAGCCTTGTACACAGTGTTATGACCAGCCCACACCAATTTTCGATCCCAAAAAATCATCTTCTTTCTCTAAGTTATCATGTAACAGCCAGTTATGTTCAGCACTACCCGCCTCAACGTGTGCTAGTGATGGTTGTGAGTATATCTATCAATATGGTGATTATTCTGTGACACAAGGCATTTTGGCTAGCGAGACCTTCACGTTTGGTAACAAGGTTTCAATTCCCAACGTTGGGTTCGGTTGTGGGAGTGACAATGAGGGAGATGGGTTCAGCCAAGGTTCAGGCTTGGTGGGTCTTGGACGTGGACCCTTGTCATTGGTTTCACAGCTTGAGGAACCCAAATTTTCTTATTGTTTAACTTCCATTGATGATTCAAAAACTAGTTCACTTTTTTTGGGGTCTCTAGCAAGTGTGAATGGCACACAAAAAAAATCAATCACCACAACCACTTTAACCAAAAATCCATCTCAGCCATCTTTTTATTTTCTTTCTCTTAAAGGGATCTCTGTTGGTGGCACTCGCTTGGACATTGATAAATCCACTTTTGAGGTACAAGATGATGGTAGTGGTGGCCTAATCATAGACTCTGGCACAACCCTTACTTACATTGATGGTCATGCTTTTGATGCACTCAAAAAAGAATTCATTGCTCAGACTAAACTTCCTGTGGATACTTCAGGTGTCTCTGGCCTTGATCTTTGCTTTACATCGCCTTCTGACACAAGTGATGTAGAGGTTCCAAAACTGATTTTCCATTTCAATGGTGGTGATTTGGATTTGCCTGCAGAAAACTATGTGGTTACTGATTCAAGTTCGGGATTGCTTTGCTTGGCCTTAGGGAGCTCAGGAAACTCAGGCATGTCAATCTTTGGGAATATTCAGCAGCAGAACTATTTGGTAATCCATGATCTTGCCAAGGAGACCTTGTCGTTCATTCCTAAGCAATGTGATGAGTTGTGAATCACTTGTTTAATCGCATTGTATTACCTGTGTTTCTTTGTGTGGTTTCAATGAGATTGTTATGATATATCTTCTTAGTATAGTTACTATAGTAGATTATATTGCTTTGATAAAATGAACATTTTATCTCCAAATCTAATGGGATAATTGTTCTTGCTGCTGGTTTGGTATAGCATTTTAAAATGGCATTTTCTCAAAATATAATTTTTTAAACATCACTTGTTTTTTGGGTATAACCTTTAAAAATTATAGGATCACAATTTATTATTACACAAATTTTGCCGTGATCTCCTATATAGCTATTAGAAGTAGAGAAAAAAAAAGGTCCTTATGAAAGTAACATACATTCAATTAGTTGAAACAAAATGTGTATGAAGTAAAATAAGTTGTTGAATTAGCTACTAGCTAGAATTATTGATAATTTTTATTAGAGAATATATTGAAAACCTTTTTAAAAATTCTATTTTCAAAAAGATGACAAAATAAGATATATCAAACGGAACTAGTCCTATTTTTAATTTAAAACCTCATCATTAAAGTTTTTTCCCCTTCCATATAGTGAATAGTTATTGTTAAATCTCTATATTGAGACAAATCTTTTTTTTTTTTTGGGTGCTTTTATATATATATATATATATATTTTTTTTTTTTTGAGAAGAGCTTAAAGATGATCTTAATCACACAATATTAGATGTTGTTATAAAATGTTAGTTAATTAATAAAATGATCATTTTATCGTCAAAACTAACGGGATATGTAGCATAGGAATAGGTATGTAAGTGACGTGCCTCGTCGATCAATGTATGTCTTTGTGAATTATTAAAAAAAAAAAAAAAAAAAAAAGATGTGTCTTTGTGTGATTACTTTGCGTCCTGAGTTATTGCAGAAAAGTACAACGGTTACTCAACGTCCCTTACTTAAAAATAAAAAATAAGGAAAGAAAACGAAAGAGAGTGAACGAAAAAACATACAAATATGGAGTATGGAGTGCCCTTTGTTATCACTCAAATGACAAAAGAAGGGACATTCTTTTTCGTCAAGAGACGTGCAAGCAATCACACTATGACACAAATGGGTCCATTATTTTTATTATTATTACTTTCTTCTTCCAAGTACCATTTCAGATTAGATATTTCTTTTCCATAAACGCTAACTTAAATTTTTCGTGGTCTCTCCATCAAGCTTTTTTTTTCTTTTTCTTTTTTTCATGAACGCTAACTTAAATTTTTCGTGGTCTCTCCATCCTATAATTACTTTAAGCAAGCTTCTTCTTCTTTTTCATTTTTCTTTTTTTTTCAATATAAAATTTGTACCCAAAAAAAAAAAAAAAAAAAAAGAACTTGATTTAACTTTCAAAAGTACTAAATCGATAGTTCTTGTCAACTTTGAAATAGAGTGTGAGGTCTTTAGAGGCGAAAGTCCATAGAAGAAGAGACTAAGCTCCGACGGAGCACCAAGAAGGCAAAAGAATCGCTAGCAGTCCCTGAGTTTGGCTCCCCACCATCCTACAAGGATAAGCTCGTGGGTGAGATGCCAGGAGCTTTTGCCCAAGCGAAACCTGGACAGTTATGAGGTGGATAGTCCCCCCCCCCCCCCCCCGGGGAGAAAATAGGGGAGCTGGTTAATGGTATGGCGACGGTCAACCTGACATCGGAAACGCGAAAATCCATTAGGGCAAGATGGATGCATGCCTTGATAGTTAAGTTGTTTGGATAAACGATGGGGTTTCATATCTACAATCTAAGGTAATGAGTCTATGGAAACCAGCAAGGCAACTGGACTGTGTTGACCTTGGTCGTGACTATCCTAATGAGGTTCGAGCTGATAGAGGACTATGAAAACGTTATCAAGGGTGGACCATGGTTCATCAAGAAACATTTCCTGACGATTAAAGCCTAAGAACCAAACTTTAAACCAGCAAATGCAGTGTGCAATATGGTAGCAATGCGGATTAGGTTACCAAAACTGTCGATTGAATATTATGACCCCGGGGTGTTAAGAAAAGTTGGCAATGCCATTGGACCAATTTTGCAGGTAAACTTAAACACTACATCAGAGGTGAGGGGTAGGTTTACAAGAATATGCATTCAGGTGAACTTGGATAAGCCACTGATCACGAGCATTCTGCTTAAAGGTGTAGTCCAAAAAGTGCTCTATGAAGATATAAACACCCTGTGCTTCTCTTGTGGCTGGGTGGGACACCGACAGGAAGGGTGTCCGTATACAATTAAGGAAATGGAACAAGCACTTGTGGCGAATGGGGAGGTAAACTTTGCTTCGAAGAAAAATGAAACAAATGTCGTGATTGGGATTGTTCCCAAAAGGTGGGAGAGGTGGAGGATGATTTGAAAGATGATAGGAAGGATGCATATGGCCCATGGTTACTTGTTAGGAGGAAAAAGCAAGACCAAAGACTTAGGGGACTCGAAACCCCAACTAAGGAGTGGGCACGGGCCCAGGTAAAAGGTCATTTCGAAACCCTGAAGCCCTAGCAAAGCAGGTATACACAACACGTGAGAGGCCACTATATAAAGAAACGAGTGGGCCTAAAGAAGGAAAAAAGGAGATGGGGCATAGGGTCTCAGCCAACCCCACTTCGTCTAGAGATATGAAAAAGCAATCTCCCCCTCCACTGAGATCCGTATCTCAATCATATCAAGAAACATCCACTCATAATCCTTTCAAACCTGCTATCTTCTTTTTTGGTGCTGAGGCTAACCCTAAGCCACTGACCTCCTCGAGCCCTTATGTTGCTTAAGAAACTAGCAGTAGGAGTCCATTCGGTAGGAACTCCCTTCTGGTCTCAGCGAGTGGTGAGAAGCGAGATGACAGATATGGACGATTGGAGCAAACAAGAGTGGCAATTCTCCGAAAGGGAAAAATCATGGCTTTGTCACCGAGCATGTTGGCACAAATAAGAGCAAGTCCCACCATGATATGGGGCTAGTTTAATCCAGACGAGCTGAAGGCGTGGCTACACATTTTCCCTCTAACACTAGAAAGCAGAAGAAGGGGTGTCTTCCACTGTCAGACTCGGCATGGATGGAATGGGCTCACCCCTGGTGGATATTTTCGTCAAATAAATCGATAAAGGGGAAGTACAGGTTTTTAGGTGAAGAGAATTATCGCTGCTATCTCTAGAACAAAGCTTGAACACCTTGGAGCACGAGGAAGAGGGCATGGTAAGGAAAACTTGGATATCCAAGATGGGGACAGTGAGTGTAGGGGAAATGAACTTTTCAAGAGTCTAATTCAGGCTGAAGCAACCATGGTGGGGTCAAACCTTTTGATCACGTTAAGAGAGCACAAATAGGATCCTAAAACATATGGTGCTCGTTACACAGGGGTGGAATCCTTTAAGAAGTCTCTGAGGGAGTTAGGATGGAGATTACTGAGTAGATGGAAGCTTAGAATCTGCATGAAGGAGAGCCTATCCACCCCCAATCTATCCCAATGAATATTATTTTGTGGAATTGCAGGGGGGTTTGAACCCCCGTTTTCATGTCACTCTGAAGAATTTGATTGATACCCATTCTCCTTTAATTGTGATTATTACGAAAACGCGAGTTGGTGGAGAAAGGGCTAAGGATATCACTGACAGGTTTCCATTCGATGGAGCCATTCATGCAAACACCATTGGATACTCGAGTGGTATTTGGGTTCTGTGGAAGTCCAATGCTGTTGAAATTACGCAATTAGCTAAAATTGAATAGGAAATACACGTGGTGGTCAAGATACGTGTTCTAAATTCCTTTTGGTTACTCTCTTCCATTTATGCTAGCCCTAGATTAGAAGAAAGGAAATTCCTGTGAATAATTTAGCTTTTGTTGCCCCTTGCATAATTTACCCTGGCTTATGTTGGGTGACTTTAATGAGCTTTTATCTAGTAGTGACAAGTTAGGAGGAACCCTCTTAATCCCAGATGGGTACAAATGTTTAAGGAGTGTCTGGACTCATGCGACATGGTGGACTTGGGCTTTCATGGGCCTTGGTTTACTTGGGTCAATAAAAGGGAGGTGGGACACTTTATTCAGGAGAGTTTGGACAGAGGTTTTGCTAACACTAAATGGAGAGGAATGTATCCGAAAGTGGCAATCCACCATTTGGCCTGCGCGCACTCTGATCACTGCCCTGTTCTGCTCAAGATGGATGATCATGCCCATCTAGTTTGTGCAAGCCCTTTTGGCCAGCCCATGTGGATTTCACACCTCCTTTTTCCAAAAGTTATGAATGATTCGTGACTGAAGATGGACCCCTTAAAATAAATGTTGAGAAGTTTACAACTGATCTTAAGATTTGGAATAGAGAAGTGTTTGGAGATATCTTTCAAAGGGAAAAAAAAAAAAAAATCCTTTGAGGCTAGACTTAAAGGAATTCAAACAAGAATTGCTGAAGGGCTAAATGAATACCTCCTAAACCTATAATGCCATCTTAGACAGGAGTATTTTGAAGTTCTTCAATACGAGGAGGAATTCTGGTCTGTAAAATCCAAGTATAACTGGCTCATTCAAGGAAATAGAAACATGAGCTTCTTCCATACTTCGGCCTTCATAAGAAGAAGAAGAAACATAATTCTTTGCCTTAAGGACAACCTAGGGAACTAGGTTCAAGACAAGAGTGAAGTTGCAGAGCTGATTAGAAGCAGATTTAGTAAACTCTTCTCTACTAGTGTTACTAGTGTTCCAAGAAGTGTGTGGAGTTTAAGCACCTGGCCTAACTTCCTCGGGGCTGAAGATGCGAGTACACTATGTGCAAACCTGACTAGACAAGAAGTGAAAGAGGGGTTATGGAGCCTTAAGCCTCTTAAAGCGCCAGGGCCTGATGGTATCCATGTAGGATTTTTCCAAGCCTATTGGCAATAGGGAGGTACCTCAGTGGTGAATGAAGTGAATAAGGTTTTTCAAAGCTCCACCATGACCGCCCATCTAAACAAGACCCTTATTACTTTCATCCCAAAGCACCTGAGGGCTGATTGCCTGGCATCCTTTAGACCAATAAGCCTGTGTAATATAGTGTACAAAGTGGTTACTAAAGTCATAGTTAAGAGACTTCAACCCTTGCTGCCTAAGCTCATATCTCCCCTCCAAACCGCCTTTGTTCTGGGAAGAATGGAATTGGATAATATGATCATTGCCCAAGAACTCATACATATAATGACCCTCAAGAAGGGGAAGATGGGTTTTATGGCTATCAAAATCAATTTGGAGAAAACTTATGATAGATTAGAATGATATTTTATTAGGGATGTTCTTGAGCTGTATAGGCTGCCCCCCTTTCTAATTAACTTATTATGAGCTGTGTCTCAAGCTCCTCGATCTCAATCCTTCTTAATGGTGGTAAACTTGAGCCCTTTCAACCTTCGAGGGGTATAAGACAAGAGGACCCCCTTTCCTCTTACTTGTTCATTATGTGCATGGAAGTGCTTGGATTTCTCATCTCGGGGAGATGTGAGGAGAAACTTTGGGATTCGGTGAGAGCCTCGAGAGGTGGGCCTGCCTTCTCCCACCTCTTTTTTGCCGACGACCTTCTCCTCTTTGCAAAAGCTGATATGAAGAATTGCACCAGTGGGAGAGAGACCCTGGATTCCTTTTGTGAACTATCAGGTCAAAAAATCAGTTTGAATAAGTCTAAAGTCTATTTCTCCCCAAACACCACTCCAGAAATTAGAGAGGAATTGTGTGAGGTACTAGGCATCAACTCAACCCTGAATCTTGGCAAGTACTTGGGCTTCCCGCTTAAGCACCCGGGCTCAACATCTTAAGATTTTAACTTTGTGGTGGAAAGAGTGCAAAACAAGCTACAAGGATGGAAAGCCAGCTTATTGTTGATGGTAGGAAGGGTAGTGATGGCTAAAACTATCCTCTTAGCCATCCCTGCCTATGTGATGTAGGGATGCATCCTACCCACCAGAGTTCTAAACAATTTAGATAAGGTCAACCGAAATTTTGTGTGGGGACCGTCGGATGAAAAAAAAAAAAGATGCATATGATTAACTAGAAAAAAATTACTAGACCAAAGCGCTGAGGGGGCTTGGGAATTCATGAAGCTAGAGGGAGAAATTTAACTCTAGCTACCAAATTATGTTGGCGGATGGAGAATTCCAAAAGTGGTGGCTGGGCTAAAGTTCTGAGGAAGAAGTACATGACTGGGTCTGCAAGGAAAAACAAAGCTTATACTAGAACTTGGAATGCTGTGAATAAAGGAAGAGACATTTGTGCAAATGGCTCAAAATGGACAATGGGTTGCAATAGCTCGCTTAGCTTCTGGAATGATAAATGGCTGAATATTGGCACAATGAGATCTCTCATTGAAGGTCCCTTGAACAGAAGAGAGAGTAAGGTGCGCCTTAAGGAAGTGATTACTAACAATGGCTGGGATTTAGCAAATTTTTCTTTTGTCTTCCCTAATCCCATCCTAAAGATAGTGATGACCACCCCTCTAAGAAGATACGCTACTAAGGAAGACCACAGAAGTTGGATTTCAAGCTTAAATAGGGACTTTGATCCAAAAAACACGTATTTGTTGGTAGTTGATGAAAATCTAAAGGCCCTGGATTTCCATGGTAAATGCATATGGAAACTTCAAACCTTGCCCAAGATTCAGTTTTTTCTATGGAAATGTCTGCACCTTAGCTTACCAGTTAAATCCATCCTTGCCCGCAGAGGTATTGCTGGTTTAGGTAGTTGTGACAATTACCCAACTTTTGAGGAAAGCATTATCCATGTCCTGCGGGACAAGCCGATAGAAAATCATTTTGGGAAAGTTCAAAATGCCCTAATACCCTTAAACAGTCCTTTGGAGATCTTGAGAATTGGATCAAAATGAATGCCTTAGGCTCCTCACAGGCACTTGGCAAAAACTATGATTGGAGTACTTTTTCTTGTTTGGTTTGTGGAATCTATGGCTCCAACGGAATAGAAGGGCATTTAAACAACAACCTTTTAATCCAAACCTGGTGAAGGCAATGGAAATGCAAACGAGAGAGTTTTTTATTGTGTGGTGTGTCCAAGCACGAGGAAGGATAGGCATGTGAAATAGGTACAATGGTCGAAACTAGCTAAGGGATGGCCAAAGCTAAATACCGATGGCTCAGTTATAGGGATGGCAATTTAGATCCGATCCGTGGATACCCGGCCCGACCCGACCCTAATGGGCCGGATTTTACCCGACCCGATAAAGAATAGGGTCGGGTATGGGTTTTTAAAAAAAACCCGAAGCGGGTCCGGGTCGGGTCCGGGTTTTATCATAAAAAATCCGAAACCCGACCCGGTTAAGACCCGGTTATATTACATGTAAATTACTAAATTACCTTCATATATATATATATAGTTAAAACCCTAAACTTATCATTTCTCTCCTCATTTCAGCCTCTCACGCCTCTCAATCTCTCATCAGTCATCTCTCAGTGATCTAAACTCACTGCCTCTCACGCCTCTCAATCAGTCATCAGTCATCTCTCAAACCCTAAACTCACTGCCTCTCATCTCTCAGCGATCTCACACCGTCACATGCACGGCCGCAAGCTGTATGTATGGCGTCCCATTTCCGACGAGCATCATGAACTCATCAGACGAGCTAGTGGGACTCCCATTTCCGACAGATTTAAGAAGGGAAAGATGCAGTTTCGTCCTCGCCGTTCCCATTTCTCTCAAGTCTCAACTCCGTTTCGTCCTCGCCGTTGCCGATGTCGCAGTGTCTCCATTTTTTTTTTTTTTTTTCTGGGTTCAGTTCGCCTCAATCATGTGAATTTGTGTTTGTGTTTGTGTTTGTGTTTATGATTTCTGAAAGGGAAAAATGAAAATCATAGATCTGAAATTTTTGTTTGGATTGTGATTTTGAAAGGAAAATGTAGATCTGAAATTTGTGTTTGTGATTTCTATGATTGTGATTGTGATTGTGTTTGGATTGTGATTTTGAAAGGGAAAGATTTCTGATCTTGTGATTGTGGTTGTGTTTGGATCTGAAATTTTTTTTTTTTTTTTTTCCTTTTGGTTGGGCCACGAATTGGGCCCAATCCTTTAACGGGGCCCGTGGGGCCCGCGGGGCCCGGCTTGGGCGGGTCCGGGGCCCGGGAAAAAAACCCGTTTAGTTAACGGGCCGGGTCCGGGCCATGGGTCTTGACCCGCGGGTCGGGTCCGGGTATAGAAAAACCCGGCCCGAACCCGACCCGTTGCCATTCCTACTCAGTTATCAACACTAGTGGGCTTTCAGGGTGTGGCGGCCTCCTTAAGGATAGCACGGGCCAATGGATTGTAGGTTTTACAAAGTCTATTAGTGTTAGCTTAAGTATCACTGCAAAACTATAGGCCTTGAAGGAAGGGCTGGGTTTGTGTATAGAAAGGGAAGCATCTACTGTGGAGGTAGAACTTGATGCATCCGCAGCAATTTCCTTAGTTGCTAGCAATGTCAATACTAATGGAGACTTGTCTGGTCTTGTTGATTATTGCAAGGAATTATTGCTGCATCTGCCTCAAGTTAAATTATCCCACTGCTTCAGGGAAGCAAATTTTTGTGCCAATGCCTTAGCTAAACTGGGATCGGCTTCCTCTGATGTGTCCTTATTTTTTGCAACCCCCCCCCCCCCCCCCCCCCCCCCCCCCCCCCCCCCTCCCCCCCCCCCCCCTCGCTATCTCACAGCTTTTGGATGCTGATATGATAGGCATGTATCATCCCAGACTCTGTACTAATGTTGTTTTTGTTCTTGTTTCTTAGTTAATGTTATAATCTTGATTACCAAAAAAAAAAAGATAGTTCTTGTCATGACCATGGACGTCAGTATTGTTTAGGGAAAAATTGCATTTTTTTTTTTTTCCCGTGCAATTGTATTGTCTAGTTTAAAACATAACAAGAACCCTCATGTCATTATTTTTTTTTGAGGAAAAAGTTACCTCATATCTTTTCATAATGAAACATTTCATTCCCTCCATCAATATCTTCCGTCTAAAAAAAAAAAAACAATGTGTCTGAACCCACTAGTTATGACCTTAACATTCTCTAATACTAAAAAACACTTCGAATACACAATGATGACCTTTTAAATTGTGTATATAATATGTTTGTGCATGTGATGTGTTTGTTATTATATGTTATTATAAAGTAATTAACATTTTTCTATTAAAAAAAAAAAAAGCCATTAACATTTTGATCCTAATACATATTTCAAAATATTATGAATTAATTGAAAATACTAATAGGGGGGATATTATACAATCCTCGTGGTGGACAACATTACTTGTTCACCATTTAGCTAAAAATCTTTCACATGTTTAAAATTACTAAGTCAATTGTTGATAAAAAAAAAAAATAATTTAAACAAAACCTGATAATTGACTTAGCAATTTCAAACATGTATGAGTCTTTTAGTAGAATGGTGGACAAGTGATGTGGTCCACCATGAGGGCAATATAATTTTTATGGAAGGGGTTTGTTGGGGGGAGGGGTTTAAAGTTAGAAGTGACTATACATAGTCTAGTGTGGTCACGGGACTACACTGACCTATAAAAAATAATTATTATTTGTATAAATTTTAAAAAATTATGATTTTTTTATCCTTAAAAAAACTTTGTGACCACCCAAAATATTTTTAGATCCAACATAATTAAACTTTAGACAAAATTTGGCAATAGGATTAGTTGTAGACTTAGACTACAACTTCAATTAATATTGTTTTAATGATTTTGAATTTTAACAAATCCACCATTTAATTGCATTTTCATATTATATCTTCCATACCTGCAAAATTTGAAGAAGAGAAAAGATCAATAGCTATGTTATCAATCAAATGTTTAAATTTTGAATTTTTATAGTTTAAAATTATAAATAAAAAATAAGTTTAAGGATCGAATAGTAAATAACTTCGGACTAGCATGAAATTTGGCATGTGTTTTAAGAACATAGAGAACATGTAATTCAACTGTTAGGTTTTCAAAATATGTAGCAATGTTAATTTGTTTAGTAAGAGATGTAGCCTTAGGCTACAGTTAAGTTTGTAACCAAATTCTGACCTTAAACTTTGGTCCCTTAGCAATATATTAGATCCTTACAAATAAAATAAAAAGTCCAAGAAAAATTATTTTTTAACTAAATTTTTGAAGAGATGTAGCTTTCAACATTGATAATGAGACTATTATGTAACAATTTCAAAATAAGAAAATTCGCAAAAGAAAATTGTATGGCATTATGTGTTTGTGTGTGTTTTTTCAATATATAAAGTTATCTTTTTATTAGATTTTATATAATTTTAATTTTTTAATGATCACCCTCAAAAAACTTCCTAGAGCCGCCGTTTAAAGTGATAATTAGGAAAGATAAGTTAAGACATTGCTATGTTAGGAGAAGTGCAATTTATCCTCTTTTTAAGAAAACTTTCTAGATGCAGAAAAGGTTTATGTTAAACACTTAAACAAGTGAAGACATAGAGTTTTAGGGCTTGCTTGGATAGTCCAACAACTTAATGATATCACTCAGTTTTCATGATCCATCATCCAAAACTCGTGGGTCCTACAAATGATGCGGTGTTTGGCTTGGTTTTAGATGTTTGTTTCCATCACTCAAAAACTCAAAATTTTGAGTTTGGATGATGGAAACTAAAAACACAATTTTGGTGTTTTCACGTTTCCAAGTTATGATTTACATGACATTTTAGTAAATACATAAAAATAATGGGACCCATCTAAAGTCTTGTCACATCAATTCTTTTTCTTATTTTTCTTTCTTTCTTCCTTTTTTCTTCAGGTCACACGCCTAGTTCTCTCTTTCTTTCTATTTTTTTCTCTCTTTTTTTTTTTTTCCTTTTTTTTTTCTTCCTTCTTCACTCTAGCGCCATTCTTCTCTTCTCTTTTCTTTCTTTGTTTCTTCACAGTTGCTTCTTCTTTTTTTCTTTATCTCTTCACACCGATTTTTTTCTTCATTCTTTTTTCTTGATGGATTGTTATAGTCTCTTCTGGGCAATTTTGGCTTTCATTTTCGGACTATATTATTTTAGTTTTTTTTGGGTATTTTCTGGGTTTGGGATGTTTGTGCTACTTATTGGGTTTATGACATGAGATCAGAGTTTCAAATATCAACACCAAACCCTTAAAAATGAGATCTTTTGGCTTCATTTTCTAGGTTATTTTTATGAGATCAAAGCTCTTTTTATTTTATTTTTATTATTTTTCACTTTGCATTCTACTTTTATCTCTAGGTTGTAGCCGTTGGGTTTTGTTTAAAGAGATGAAGATGTGAAGTGGAGACGATGCATTTTGCTGAGCGTTAATTATTGTGGGTCCCACAACTTTACTTAAAATTGAGTTTTTGAATTGAAATACCATTAAGAATTTCCAGCCAAACACACTACCAATAAAGTTATGGGAAAATTGAGTTAGAGATATGAGACTTGAGTAATGAGTTTGAGTGATGAGATATGAAAATTGAGTTAGCACCAAACCAAATTGGCCCTTAGTGTTCAATAACCGAATAACATGAATGGGGAATAACCACGGTTTACAAACCAACAAAAAAAGAAAAAGAAAAATGACATATTACAGCAATTTTAATACTGCCGCAATATATAATAACCCGGTAAATAAATAACTTATAGTGGCGGTTTTAAACTGTTACTAAAGCTAACCCCTACACTAGTACACTGCCACAAAATTGCCGCTGAAACCCAGTTTGGTTTTTTCGTAGTGGGGCAGTTTCGTTTGCCTTGAATTTTTTTCTAGCCTTTTTAGCTTATTCTAGTGTACAATATTTCAAAACTTTAATTTTTTAGATACATTTATACTTTTTCCTAGCTTATTGGGGTTAGTAGTTATGTTCCCCCTTACTCAGACTTAGGCCTACTATTATATAATAAAATTTGGGTTTTTTTTTTTTTTTTTTTTTTTTTTGAGATGTAGAGTTTCAAATTTTAGTGTTCACTCTTGATAATTTTCCTTTATCGTCAGACTAAGATACTAATTAATTTTTTGTCTTAAAAATTGTGATTGTGTAAAATGTCTATATTCTCTTTATAATAAATGACTATACTCTCATCAATCATTAAAATAGTCTACTTTAGATGAAACTCTATTACAAAAATATCAAATAACTTATTAGTTGTTAGGATAGTTTACTCTAGATAAAACTCAATTACCTAAATTTCAAGAAATTTTAAATTCTAATTCAACTAAAATTCTATTAAAATTTTCAAGAATGTAAAATAAAATTTAATATTTATTTTAATTATTTGGTCATCTATCATGTGTTTTAATATGGTAAAAATTGCACACTACATACTATAAATTTGATAATAAAGTTTCAGGTGACTCGCTAATTATTAAGATTATTTTAATCATGTTTGTGAAATATTTCATTTTTCTTACATGAAGTTTATAATTAATCTATGTATCGCACAAGCATACTGTCTGTATATAATAAAATTTGGGTCCTAAAGACATGATTGAACCAAATCTCTATGTATCTATATGGTAAGTGGCTATATTCTCCTTATTCCAAACGGCTTAAAAACCTGAACTTATATGATGTACATTTTTCATATATATTAAAATAATTTTATTCATTTACTATTTTATTCTTAAATCATATATTTACTTTACATATGCTTCTTGATTAAGTCATGTATTGCACCGATATAATTCTGATTTGCATTAAAATTCTATCCATTTTTCGAATAAGAAAAGCATGTAAGAATGCTTTAGAAGCATTATTCTCCTTCCTTTTTCACGACTTTCATGCCAATTTTGGCTTGTAACTTGCAACCGATATGATGTTTTGAATCCACGGTTCACCTTTAAAAAAAGCTAATAACGAAAAGCCTTAATAAAGACTAAAATCCTTCTTTTCTTTTTCTTTTTTGTCATTCCATGTGTGTGGACCGGATCGCATCTTTCTTCTTACACATTTATCATGCATGTTATGTTAACGAAAGCGTTTGAAGTGGGTTCTTCTTACTTTGTCTTACATGGCCGCCATGTGAATCGTGACCACTGCATAAACCGAAAATGATGTTGCACGTTACACTTTGCTAAAAAGTTTCCGAATTTACTTTTCACATTCGACCTTCTTCTTCTTTTTTGGTCGGTAAAAGTTCATGCTACTTGTAAAATTAGCCCAAAGCAGATATTCTTGAAGTGGGCTTGCAAAAATTTAGTTAGACTTAGGGCCCAACTCCATTATTTGTGAAACAAATTTTTTTTCTTGTGTTTGGAATTTTTTATTACCCCAATGGTGCATCTGGATCATGGTTTCAAAAACTGAACCGAACTAGCCAATTTGATTGGTTCAATCAAAAACCAGACACCAATTCGGTCCAGTAAAAATGCCCAAACCGGTCTAAAACTAAGTTAAACAAGGAACTAGAGGCAAAAAAGATTTTGCTCTCGATTCGATTTTTAAAACCATAATCTAGATAATAAGATTGGGTATGTAAAATCTAAATATTTCATTTGGATAATCTTAAAAGATAAAGAATTTGGATTTTGACGAAATTCACCAAGGACCTTTAAAATTCTTGGATTTGAAATTTTAGGCAATTCAAATTCAAGTTTCCAAATACAATCTAAGATAATTTCATTATAAAAAAAGATACGAGAAGCAAAAAAAAAAAAAAACAAAAACAAAAACAAAAAAACAAAACAAGAGGAAGATAACACAACCCTAACTTAACCCAAACAAGTTCTCGTGTTGTGACTTACAATCTATTAGGGAGAAGGGAAATAAATGGAATTGATAGGGTTAAAATGGATTTTTTAAGGAATACTTTATCTACTCATTTGTTTGGAAATTTAGTGGAAATGAATGAAATGATAGTGAGGGAATGCTCATTCCATTCTATTCCCTCGTGAGCATTCTTCCCAACTCAATTTTTTTAATGAAATGAATATGATATGTATATATATATATATACACACATGTGTGTGTGTGTGTGTGTGTGTGTGTGTGTGAGAGAGAGAGAGAGAGAGAGAGAGAGTCTAAATAGTAACAACCTTTTTCATATATATAGTAAGTGGAATTTGACTTTAGAAAAAAGTCGCAAAATGATTTATGCTTGTGTGCAATTTTTTTTTTAGATACAAATACAATAGAATTTTAACTTACAAAGTCTGTTTTATAATAATTGTTCTTTATCATAAGACTTAAACAGCGATTAGTTTTTTTTATATAAACAGAGTTCAAACTTCATATCTCTTATTTGACGACAAAAAACCTTACCAATGAACAAACTAAAACCCATGATTAGTCTCAAATATTTGTTTGCATGTGTCTGTTGCTTACATTTTTTTTTTTTTCACCTTGACATCAAATCCTGACCATGCAACTGCATAATATATATTGTAGCCAATATGTATAGAATGTTTCCCATATTTTTTAAGACTACTGCATCCTTATTATTAGGAAGAAATATTGATTTTTTTTTTTTTTTAAAGCATCCCTCTTGACTTGATATTCAAAGTAAGGAGTGAATCAGATTTACATACAATGGATATGTATGGTTGATTAAGTAGTTTGATATTCTGAAACAGCCATCTCTCGAATCCTGTGGTCGGTCACGCACGCCTAATGGTTCCAAAACTTCTGGACGTCCAAATCATCACTATTTCTATAAAGAATGAAAGATAGCGATCACACTTCATGAGGTATATATATTTTGATCACTTTGGGATATCCATTTTTGGTTTATTTTTTTGATCCCATAATTATGATGAAATTGAAATGTAAACCAGTCATCCAGAAAGGGAATAAAATTCACAGTGTGTCTTTGTAATTAAGTCAACATTATTCTTGGCAGACATGAAAATACAGAGTCACGTATAAGATTCTCCATTGCATACCATATATTATATTTAGTATTTATGATTGGAGAGAAAGTGGAATTTGTTTTCTATAAAAGTTTTGAGTGTTTTGTGGGTTTGTAGTTTACTTGGAAGACTTGGAGAGACCATTGACGTTAGTTTAAGCTTATCAAATGTGATCTTAGTGCATAAAAGTGGACCCTGATGCTGAAAGACGTGACTAAACCACTAATCTTCTTATCCTTTCTCAAACGTACCATTAACGCGTGATTTAGAGAAGGAGATAGGAAACTCGTACAACTTTGAGTCCATGAGCTGAGGACATTCCTTTGAATATTATATATACCTCATTTTGTGGCAGGTGGGTCCATTATTTTCTATCATTAATTGCACCAGCTTCTTCTTCTTCTTAAGCAATGTTCATTATATGGTACTGCTAAACTAGAAAACTCTTATCAAATTACATGATGGGTTATTGTATTATCGGATAATAGCATGTCCTTTCAAACAAGGATTATTAACTTGAAAGAAAATGGTAAAATTATTACAAATTTCATTACGTATAACTTATAAATTAATATGACAATAAATGTGGTTAGTGAACTTCAATCATTTATAAATAAAATTTTGAATTGTTATTTTGTAATTAGAGACACATTAGTTTATAAATTTTATATATTTCAATTTGTAATATTTTTCACATCAATCTAATTCTATTTTTTTTTTTTTCCATTCTCACTTCTAATGGAGAATCAAAGTCACTCATACAAAGAAACCTATAATTTTACATAAATTATAGAATCACCTCTTCAAACCGTTTATTTAAGTCTCTATAAAAAGTGAAGGATAATATCTTGGGAGTTTTGTTGATTTTTAATTATTCACTTTAAGTGAACCATAAATAATGTGCCACGTTTTATGAGTACAAACCTTATATTTATTCTTTAATGAAAAAGCATTTACTTTGTTACTTTTCCGGATATACTCTTATACAAGGGCTATCAACTTCCATGGCTAGGCCCATTTTAAGATTCCCTTTCCTTTACCTGTTATTATTTACCTAGCATAGTCAACTTGTATTGATTTGACTCCATATTATATTACCTGTTATTCACATTGGGTCCGTTTAGATTGAACTTATTGTTACTGAAACTGAAAACTGAAAACTGAAAATACTGTAGCAAAATAATTTTTAAATATATAAATAGTACTGTAGGAGCCATTTTTAATATTTTTTTATTACGTAAACAGTAATAAACAGTGCGTGAACAGTAATTTTTGTCTCTGAACAATGATTTTACTGTTCATGCGCAAAAAAAAAAAAAAATCTGAAAACACAGCTGTGAAAACGCCGGATTCAGCTGAATCCAAACGCTCTCATTGAACTCCGTATACTAATGATTTACATTGCATAATATATATTTAGCAAAAAGAAAAAGATGATTTGCACTTCCATATTCTTTGACGAAGTTGGATTGGTATTTATCACTTCAATTCCTGCCTAGACCCTAATTCATCAGTACGTGCTCCAGTCAACAAGTAGAATTCTAACCAGAATTTTCTTTCCCAGTCCCACTTCGAGAGGTCATACTTTTAGTTTTACCAATGACACAACATTTCTGGTACACACTAATTGTCCTTGCGGGTTACCTTAAAAATGTATCGTACTTTGGTCTTTTTCTCTTGAAGCATAATGGTGGCACGTAATAGATCTTGATGTGAGCTTGCAATCTTACCAAAAAATATCTTACATTGTCCATATTAACATGATTCTCCACCAAAAAAAAAAAATTGTCCATATTAACATATTGTTTCCCAAAAAAATCAGACCTTTCTACTATGAATTCATGTTGCCATTTGGACCAATATAATTCTTAGGAAAGAACACTTCCAAGGAACATTTTAGTTTCCTTCTAGAGCAGCCATTCTCGATGTATACCATTTGAACTAGTTAAGTTCTTTAATTATGCTGTTTAAAAAAAAAAAGATAAAAAAATCAGAAGTTTCTCTTAATTTTCTGCTTGAAATTTTTATGTTTACTTTCCTAAATAGTTTTTATAAAGAGTAATGTCTGCCGCAAAACTTTTTTAAACCCTTGAAAATTGAGGGTTTTTTTTTTTTTTTTTGCCCCTTTTGCTGTTTTTGCAAACATATTCGTTATGTGGCCAAAAATGAAGCATATTAGTTATGTGGCCTTATTTGGAACTCGTGTTTCAGAGACTCAAGCTCCAAAAGAGTAACCTGAGTCTTTGAGATTTGAGTTCCATGGAGAAAAACTTAAGATGATTTTATTTTTTAAGTTCCTAGTTGAACTCAAGTTTTAGAGACTCAAGTTCTTCATATTGAAACTCAAGTCTCAAAGACTCAAGTTTCAAATGAGGCCACGTAACTAATATATTTTGCTTTCGGTCAAGTAATGAAAAGTTTGTAAAAACAGCATAATGGGCTAAAAAAAACCCTAAAAATTGCTTCCACGCTTTAAAAAAGAAAAAGAAAAAAAAAATGACTATATTATTATAACTCCTCATTTGATTTGAATGGTGGGAGAGACCTGTTAGTGCATGGGTGGTTCAAATTGATTTTAGATGGGTCTTCTCTTGGAAAGTCGGGCATAACTGGAAGTGGTGGTGTAATTAGAGGTGATGTGTGTTTTCAAGAATATATATATATATAGGGTAAACTACATATTTGATTCTTAATATTTACGCCATATTTCAATTTGGTCCTTAACATTTTAAATATGTCAATTTGGTCCCTGACTTTTTGATATTAGGAAAAATAGTCTTTACTGTTAAGTAATTTATGAAAAATGATAACGTGGGCCACGTGGTAACATTAAAAGTAGAGTATAATTTTTTTGCCACATAACTACCACCTGGACCACCACATCAGCAGAACCTTTAAAAAAAACCACATCATTAAATTGACACTTAGATTCCCACATCATAAAGATTAAACTAATACAAAATAAAAATCTGTCTCTTAATCAATCCCCATCTTCCCACCTTGCCAAAGAACGGAACCTCTCAATCTACCATCACCATTAGTAAAATACTTCAAACAAAAAATAAAGATATCTGAAGATCTATCAAATAACAGCCCAGAAATTACTGTCTTTCTCTATGTTGGCCTATTTTTGCAATGGCACCTAAAACCCACAATCACTATCCCAAAATTTATTGTCCAACATTTGGTGGGAACTACCTAATATAAGAGCCGTGCAATGAAGTCATTTTGTTTATGGTTGTGAGCTGAATAGCCCAATTTTTCTGCTGGGTTTTGTTGTAAAGTTGTGGCATGAGTACATAGAGGTGAGTTTACTTATTGGGTCTGTCATAGTGAGGACTAAACTAGAGGCTTAGGCTATTTAATGGTCTCCCCATTCTACTTTCTTAGTGAATATTCCCTCTACCTCTATCACCCTTGCGTTTTCACCTTCCATATCTGCCTTTTGAAGTTTTTTAGGTACCGATTCTGCTGCGTTTGGTTCCAAAGAAAAGACTGGAAAAGAAACCCCTTTTTTTGTTAAGAAAAAAAACTCCAATTTTGTTCTTCATCCATGTCTTCGTTGATTTGGGTATTACTTCTTTATTTTTTTCCTGAAAACTTTGATAGAAAGATTGGAATTTTTTTAGCAATTACTCATTTGATTTAAAAACATTTATAGACGATTGTTATTACGAACACATGGTAGTAGTCTATGTGCTATAAAAAATTATACTTTATTTTGCCTGTTAGCCATAGTAATATTTTTCATCCATTACTATATGGTAATGACTATTTTGACACAATACTAAAAAGTCAGATCAAATTAACACATTTAAAAAGTTAAGGACCATATACATATATATATATATGAACTTAATAGTTTATATCAATTTTTCAATTCCACATAAAGAGGATGAGAAATCGAAGAGAATCAAGATCTGGCACTGGCAGTGACAGGAATGAAGCGGGCCAACCTGGCCTGGCTCATTGCAGAGAGATATACTATGGTTGGCACCGCCTGTACTTAAAAGTTAACAGGTCATGAAGTAATCATAAGATGCTGTACTCTGTAGTCCGTATCTGAATTTAGTGCGTGATAAAAGGAGTCAACCATGAACCAATACCAACCCAGAGAGAGAGAGAGAGAGAGAGTTTCTAAAAAATATAGTGGCCAGTAGTTTAATTTGAGTGATATTGGTGGATAATATTAAGCATAGGGAATGGGATATGTAGTGAATAGAGCATATTATGTTGGAGATGAACCAGAGTGCGCACCACCGGCCAATGGCAGATGAGTAATATAATGCCTTCAAAATATACAACTAGGACACCAAACAAAAATCAAAGCAATAACACTAGGGTATGGTCCCAATTACACACCACCTTTAATTGCTAAACTCCATTCCTTGTACCCTTTTGAAATCTCTCAAATCTTTGGCATGATAGGGACAAGTCCACCTTATGCCCAGCCCAGCTCTCCCTTTTACTAAGATATGGGAATCCTAATTATATTACTTACTTTTGAGTTTTTCCACCCTTTTTATTCTACCTTCCTGTTAACTTGGTACTTGTCAATGCCTTATATACCTGCCATGCCAAAAATCTTCGTAATCTTTTGATTTTGGGCCATTAAACGTGGCACTTTTTGACTTTGATCAATGTCATTTTGTTTGCTAGAATATGGAAAAAGTACATAGGTATCATCGTAAGGTCGGTTGAAGGTCATAATTATAGATGGCTTCAATTCTGTCCATGACTTGAAAATCACTATCTTCACCTGCTAACTGCTAAGTCATCATGAATAAGAATTTCACATGACCAATGACTTTCATTACCTAACAGCAACTGTTATTATGTTTATAATCTCACCAAAATCCTAATCCCTAAGCATTTCCAATAAGATTCTTTGTTAGTAAGGGTATGTCATGAGACCGCCTTCTCATAGCATATAGGATCCATATATATTTTAAGAGAGGTTTTATGAGACCATCTTATAAGAAACTTTTTTCTATTAGAAGGCATAATACACCCATATATTCCTCCAACTGTCTTAATCTTGTAAAAATTTTGTCTTTTAGAGAGAAACATGTTTTGTGATCATTTGAGACATCTTCATGAAAAACAATCATCGTCATTGTAAACTTCTCACTTCTTATTTATATGAATTGGTCCCTTTGGAGACACCCTTATGGTGGGCTTAATAAATTTGAAAAGACACATTGCAAACCCAAATATCTCAAGCTCCATCACAATATTATTTGTCCATAGGGTTTTCAATGTATTTCATGCGCAAAGAGTAGAATAGCTTGCTCAAAACTAGGACACCACTTTCTTATATAAAAAAGTTATGAGTTTTGTTAGGCGGACTAAATGAACTCTCTCTCTCTCTCTCTCTCTCTCTCTCTCTCTCTCTCTCCCTCTCTCTCCTCCTCTCTCTCTCTCTCTCTCTCTCTCTCTCTCTCTCTCTCTCTCTCTCTCTCTCTCTCTCTCTCTCTCTCTCTCTCTCTCTCTGATTTATATTTTCACTCAATACTATATACTATATAAGGGTCTTAGGTTTCAGTAGTTTGTAAAACATTGTCGCTACATTTGGAAATAAAATTTTACTTTTTGGGAGTCAAAGCAAAAATATTATAGAATTCAAGAATATAAAATATACTAAGTGTCCGTTTGTTCCTAGCTTATTTGATTAACTTTTATCTTTTATATACAGATTTGTAAAATGCTACTTTGTCAAAATGAAAGTACATTTTAATACATTTTCAACAAAATGTTAAATAAGCTAATGTCAAACGTACACTAAACTTAAAGACAGACTAAAAACAAAATATTTTATCAATACACTCAAGTGCCTTTTCAACTACCAAATCAATATCTTTACCTAAAATTAATATCCATTTAGTGTTCACAAAACATAAACAAAGGAAAAGACATAAAACAATTATTTCTCAATACATTTGAAATCAATAATTTAAATTGAAATTCTGAAGATTTTTTAAATCCCAATAATAATCTAAGATTGATTATGCACTAAAATTTTCTAGTAATTTCTATTTTAATACACAAAATGAAATAGCCCTCTAAGGGGGGGGGGGGGTGAGGGCATCTTTCTTCTTCTTGCAAAGCCTAATTTTGAAAATATTTATCGGTAAAAAAATACTCTTTTCATAATTGTAGTAAAAATTGGAAGAGTAAGCCCAAGTACAGTCAATTTATAAAACAAAAAAGGTTGGTAAGTTGCTGATTATCTAATCTTTACCCAAACCTTTGGCATATATAATTCAAGAAAAAAAAATGATGATATACAACCATATACACACCTCGGATTTGAAGAAAAAAATCTAATATGCCATATATTGATAATGACCCCAAATTAATTATGCTGTGGATTAATTGGTAATTAATTGATAAATATTTATCAATTAATTACCAATTAATCAAATTTTGTGATCAAAATTATGGTGATTTGAGCCACAAAATCAGCAAGTCACTAAAGCTGTAAAGCAAGATAATCAAAACAATAAAAGCAAGAGACAAAAATTGGGTGATGAAGTGGAATGTTGATGGAGAACGTCTCCAAAGGAAAAAAAAAAAAAAAATCCATATTACGAGGATGACTCACATGTACACCAAATAAGGCAATCTACTATAAAATAAAGACTTCACAATCTAGAAACTTTGTTACTTGGTTTCTAGTAGATAAACTCATTGTTGCAACCCACAACAGCTTCAAAAAGTCTAAATTCTTGTCAATGGACCCCTAACGATCAATCCATGTTAACGATCGAAACCTTTGGCCAAATCCAGGACCCATTTTAAAGGTTGGATCACCTCAATGACACACTAGGTTGGTGGACCCTGTGGTTTCAATCTTGATCACCAATAACGTAGCAACTCTGCTGTAAATATCATTCTTCTAAACTCACAAGTTGAATAGATTAGGTTTAGAATATCTCTTTACACTATGTACAGCTACAACGTTTATTAACCTTCTGAAGTTGAGTTTATAATATTACTTTAATATGTTATGTAAGTAGGGTACAAAAACCAAGGCAACCATCTTTAATTAAAAACATATCAAAGTTTGTGTTCATTAGTTTTTAATGATCAAGCCACAATAGAATAGATATCCAAAATCCTCTTTTAATAGATCAAGAAGCGACGCTCACCTATCGAAACTTGATGATTGAATGATAGTAGAAATTCTAATAGAATGTCCTCTTTGATCTACACATCTTCATACTTTGATCTTGAATATTAACACATTACAGACTCAATAATTATTACATCGTCATGGAATTTGTTAATTTAAAACCTAAAAAAATAAAAATAAAAATAAAAATTAAAAAGAAGAAGAAGGAAGCGCACAATTACAATCTCCCTCATCAATGGTCATAAAATGTTGCTGGAAGCACAAAAAATACTAAGCACCATCACAGGCCAAAATACATGACTAAATCGCAACTAAGATCTACCAAAAATGTCGCCTAATTGCCGCACACACATACACATAATCCCATCGTCGATGGTCATAAAATGGCAATAAAACACAAAAAACCAAGCATCATCACCAAACAAAACCAATGTCAGTCCAAACCCCACGCGCCATTGATATCTACCAAAGCTGCTAGCTACTTGCATTACTACACAAATCAATTCCATCTATCTCCAAAACCCCCACATAGGCCATGTTGTAAACGCCTACTACCACTCTTAAAGGCCGAAGTTGTTGGTGTTTTAGAGAGAAATGAAGAGAAATAGACGGGAGTAAATTGGTAATGTATCTCATGTGTTAGGCACAATCCTATATTCTTATGGACTCTACATTCACAAGAGGTTGTATGAGGCCCGCTCTAAAAAGTAGACACATAAGATAATTCTTGCTTAGGAAGATTGAAGAAGATTTAGTGCCAAAAAGGAACCATTAATATTGTACAATGGTTCCAAATATACTTCCCTCCTATTTTACTCGAACAGGTATGCAAAAGGAATCTCTCCTGGTAGGAAGTTCTGGTACCAAATATATCTCCCTCCAGTTTTACCCGCCCCATTAGGTACCCTTGAAAGTTGAAAGCGACCCTTGTCCACCATGAAAAAGGTAGTCAAACAAGTTCTTCCACATTCTAGTACTGTACAGTACTGAAAATTTTATATTAAGTAAAAACTTGATTACAATACCTTGTAACCCTTGTTTAAGCTAAAATCCAAACCTTTATATAACATTGACCACTTTTAATCCTTCTTACACTGACAAGTGACAATATGACACTAAAACTGATTCAATTGTATTCTTTTTCTAGAGAGAGAGAGAGATATATACTACCAAATATACAACTTGCTCTGATTATATAAAAAATAAAGAGAATGTTATAAACCAGCAATGCCGAGAATCCGTACTGATGATGACTAAGAAAACACCTCATTACTTTGTGGTAGTACCACTTTTTGTACTAATGCCCACTATTCAAAAGGTTAAGATGTTGGGGACAATACTTGACTTATGCAAATTTTTAAAGGGTGCACCCGTGTGGCCTACTTGGACAAGCCATATATACTATTATAGTACTCTTATAGGAGCTGCCCTTAATCATGATTAGCATTAGTTTAAGTGAAAACATAACCAAGGTACATCAGCAAAAATGACCAGGTTAAGAAAAGGATTTTTTTTTTTTTTTTTTCTGAATAAAGTTGCTGTGGATGTTGAAGATAAAAAAGCACAATCATATTTATGACCAGCTCACTACAAAATGAAATATAAAATGTTCAAAGCAGAAAGATTATTGGGTCGTTATGATCCCCCACTTTTGCAGTAGGGTCCAAATTCCAAATACATGTTCTCCATGAAAAGTCGGAAAGGAGTCATGGTATGGTAGCCTAAGGCAACACGGAAATGGAAAGTGTTTTCAACCAAAGATTCAAAACAAGTATCTGCATTTCAATGGTTTGAATTAGCTTTACTCATTTAGCATTTTCTAAGTGAATAAGAGAGATAATTAGACGAGGCCTATAAGATTCAGAGTTAATTAAGCAATATTGGTCTCAACCCTACCTTAGAAGGCCACATTTAACCCACAATTTTTTTTTTTTTTTTTGCTAAGAGTTGAACTAATCACATAAAGCCTTCTAATAAGTGACTTTAGATTTCAGAGATCTTAACTTTTGGGTAGGTGTAGATAGGGTGCAATTAGCTATAGTTGGGATTTTTTTTTAGACTTGGCTAGTTCCAGGGCCAAATAGATTGGCATTAAAAATTGACCTTTGAAAGAAGAGTAAGAATTTTAGATAAGAAATAATAAAGTTAATTAGTACAACAAGTAGATAAACAACATATGAGAAGCTTATGCATGATGATGGAAGCTAGAAGACAGTTTCATTGTCACATTGAGTTGAGAAGGTGTTTTTTTTTTTTTTTTTTTTTTTTTTTTTTTTTTTTTTTTTTTTTTTTTTTTTTTTTTTTTTTTTTTTTTTTTTTTTTTTTTCACTATATTCTCTCAGCCATTTCTCATTAATAAATAAGTAATGAATTCTGTATCAGGAACAGAAAAGCCACCAGTTGATTTATTTCATAGAATGCAAGATGAGACAGATATCATGAGGTCAGTGACACTACAGATTAAGAACGAGAAAGATCTAAAGTTTTTATATAGATGGTTTTAACTATCACATTCCAAAAGGACTAATTTAATTCTCATTGGAAGCAGGTCACCATTCTCTAGAAAAGGCTATGATGGAAGATCATATGGGGAACTTACTCTGGCTGATACTGACATATCCTTTGTTAGCTCCGCGAGGCCCAGCATTGAGCAGATGTTCACTGTATACGACAATTTAGAAATAGGCAGCACCCCCACACGGATGTCATTCACCTCCACAGAGGTAGACATGAAAGAAAACTTTGATATAATGCAGATAGGACCGAAGTCACTGGAAATCGGTTCTCCACCACCTGAATTTTCAACACTCTCACCGGAAAGTGATAGGCTATCAAACGCATCGCAAACAGCGGTAAGGACATATAGTCCATTAATTTGATAAATGTACATATTTAGCTCCTATATTTTGTGCATGCATGTAAGATGAGGAATGCATTGAAGCTAATACAAATTCATGACCCAGGAGCTAGCGCCATACGTGATATTTGTATGTTAGTGCTTATTATGGATATCTAAGCACGACTGTGTGTGTGTGTGTGTGTGTG
>NW_027069605.1:1059076-1067446 GCF_002906115.3 Quercus suber
AATGCATTACAGACGTATGATCATTACGCGCGAGTGAGGACACCCTCCTTAGCCACGCACCGGTCCTGAAGCGCCTTTACACGAACCAAGGCCTAAGAAGAGGACACAACTGTCAGCCATTAAATAGGAAAGAGATAAGAGAGAAGCCAATTAAGAGAGACGGCTTACCCGTGTGAGATCAAACAAAGGTGACGCCCCCAGCTCCTCTGTCCTCAACAGTGCACAAGGATCTATGTCCGTCGGCTTTATAAGCGAATCTACTGCCTCAATGGCAAAGTCCTTGTGCGTCAACAGGGAGCAGGGCCCTTCTAGGACAGGACCAGAAGAATTCATCACGCCCTTCCCTGCCCTGTGACTTGACTTGGGGGTTGGCTTCTCTGGGGGCTCATTCCCAGAAGTGACAGCTACCTTCTTAAGGGGACGGTTGGCATCCCTATCGAGTTTCCTTTTTGAAGAACCCTTAGTGACGGTCTTGGGGGTAGATGAGGATGTCATCTCCCCCTTTACTTTCTTTTCCTCTTTCAGACGGGCAGCGGTAACCCTTATCCGTTACTTAGCTGCGTCCATCTCTGCAAAAGAAATACATAAGAAAAACTAACGACAACACAAAAAATGAAATGAAATAAAATAAAATAGCTGAAAATAAGGAGACCACATGGTCAGGCTACTCACGGTGACGGGAAAATTCTTCTAGCCAGCAAGCCTCAAGCGTCGGTTCAAGACCCTCGCAGTAAGCGTGAAGAGTATCAAGAGTAATTAAGTCTCGACACGATCACTCTTCTATGGGAATCTCTAAAACCCGACGGATAAAATCTTCCTGCTCATCGGTTATTGGGGGCAAATGTGGGCTGAAAAAGACAAACAAGTTTACGATATTAGAACCATTCAAAAACAGATAAGTTATTACATGTAAAAATTGACAGGGACAAAAGCTAACGGCTAAAACCTGACTCCTTGACAAACGCCCAAGTGTTATCAAAATAACCATGGGGTATCGTCTCCCATTCTTCTTGACGGCACACCCAGTCCGTCCCTTTAACAAAAAAGAACCTACTCTTCCAGGCTCTATTAGAATCTGGTATCTCAGACACCAACCTCAAATCCTTCTTGCTGACGGCAAAGTGGTACATCCCTTTGGAAGAAGAAAGGTGCATAGGCCTGTAACAGTAAAAGAATTCGTCCAAGGAAAGCTGACGGTGCCCTCCACTCAGACGACCCCATAATATCTCGGCACCTATAAAGATCCTCCACGAATTTGGAGCAATCTGACTGACGGGCAAACCAAGAAAATCAGCCAACTGACGGTGTAAGGCCGTCAGGGGCAGTTTGAGCCCTGCAGGAAACATGGCATCGTACATACCAATGTCTGCAATTCTTCCCGTATAACATTTTTCACCTTCCTTAGAGAGACGGATGGAAATATGGTCAGAAATTTGGAAACGGACACGCAACTCTTTAAAAATTCTGTCAGTCATTTTTGGAAGAAACTTATTTACAGCCCACTCCTTGGAAAGGATGAAGGGACAGTTACCTCCAGGATTACCAAAAGTCCCTTCACAAGATTCCTCGTCGCCTTCATCCCTGTCACTATCCCTCTCTCCTTCCACCTCAACTTCACCCTCCTCACCTACTACCTCCTCCTGACCGTCTCCATGACTTCCTACCTCCTCGTTACGAGTTTGGGCTGATGTCTCCCTCTCTGACGACCAAGAAAAACTCCCGGACTCACTACCTGAACCAAATACCTCGTTGTAGCCCGCTCCCTTGTGGACCGACGACCAGTCACTCGACGTGTCACTCGACATCTGACTACCTACAAGTGACGGGTGTAATCTAAGAACCTAGGATGACGACCTCGCTTTAAAGAAATCAAAAGAAATAAAACATGTGCAAAAGGAAAAAGAGGAGGAACTTACAAGTTTCTCAAAAGTGACGGTTGAAGAAGTGACAGTAGAAATATAGGCAAACAGTAAGGAAGTACTGACGGAGGATAGGTGACAGATTTGCTCTCCAGGAATCAGTGAAAGTGAAATTGGAAAAATAAGGAGAGGTGGGCCATATATATAAAAGTGAAACACACAGAAGACGAAGCGACGCCCTCGTCCAGAAGTGGAGCCAACCGAAATTCGCCACATGTCCAAGCATTTAATACTAACTGCATCACGGGAATTATTTTCTCTTTCCTGGCCAAGAATGAAAGGTAACAACAGAAAATATACAACTCCACCTACCCGTCAATGTAAGCTGACGGGAATATGGAGTAGGGGGCAACTGATGAGTATAGATTGGAAGCAAGGTTAACCCGTCACCTGTAATCCTCGGCCTATGTTGAAGGGCACAAAGTGGGCCGACGACCCTTCATGGCTGGAAGATATGAAGAAGGCCGACGACCCTTCAAAGCTGTAGGGCATTAAGTAGGCTAACAGGCATGAGGTTGACGGTTCTAACAGAACCATGACTTGGCCACCACGTATAGGTATATAAGGAAATAACTTGCATCCCACGCTAAATGTTTGTCTCCTACAAGGAAAAGGTTCCGCAATCTACGGACTCCTATATGAAAAGACTTCTATTCCAAGGAAGAAAGGTCAATCCTCAACTACTATAAAAGCCCCAATACCCTCAATAATCGAGGTACGCATAATTAACCCCTCTCTAGCACTCTAGAGTTGAAGTAAGTTCTAACTTGACCTTCGGAAAGTATTTGGCCGGCACCACACCGGTGCTCTCTGGTAGGTCATTTCCTTTTTGTTGTGTAGGTGCTGTTTAATGTGCAAGTATCGTGTAGCTTACTGGTGGTTTTTCCGGCATCATCAATATACATATAATATATCTATAACAAGATTTAATATATGTCATTTTCTAAAATAATTAACATAATTATTTATTCAAGCTAGTCTTTACATTGTCAAAACTTTTTTTTCCCGTACAGTTAGTTTATAAACTATGAACTATCTTTAAATCATATTGATCCCATTTAATAATATTCTTTAAACATTTTATATTATTTTAAAAAAATTAAATATTACATAGGTAGTGTACAGTAATAGTTACCATTATGAAATATATAAAAATTAAATTTATTTTAAATTATAAATGTCACTTTACGTGTCTGAACATATACAAGTCAGTATGAGAAAAATATAAAAATAATATATGTAAACGCTAAATCTCAAGTTTGGAATAGTTAAACAATTGAAAATTCTTAAGTAATGTATTTTTGTATTGATGACTTTGTGAGTACAATTATGTGTATTTAGATTCTAATACAATAGAATATTCATCTTATTTAATCTCCTTAGAAGAGTCTTCAATTCAAGTAATGCGTCGATGTAGTCTTGACTTGAACACAATATGTCCTCTACTTAGATTGGAAAGTGAATTGAAATGTCTTGGGAATGGAATTGCGATGAATCTTTGGTTGTGTGCTTGTTAGAGATTTCTTGTTCTACGCGTTCCTTGTGTGGTCTTTGAATGTCCTTGATTTTCAAACATTTGTGGTAAAAGTTCTTCGGGGCTTTAGAACTTGAATCTGATGAAATTTCGATCGATAAAAGTCTTTTGAAGTTTCTGGAGACTTTGAAATTTGATTCCAATAAATTAAACTCTAAGACTTGGAATGATGATTTGAATGAACATTTTTTGTATTTGAAAATTTGTATCATTCGAGGTTTTAGAGGCTTGAATACGTAAATGTTCACTAATTTGTAGTCTTTTGAGTTTTTGAAGGCTTTTAAGCTTGATTCCGGTGAACTTTAAGATCTCTGAGAATGACTTAAATGATTTTGCTTCAAATGTTCTTTTTATTTGAAGGTTGAAGTTCTTTCAAGACTTTAGAGCTTGATTCCCCCAGAGTTTGAGGCTTCTGAATGTGTTTGAATGACCTCTTATAAGATTGAGCAAGACCTCTATTTATAGGAATCTTGAGGAGATTTAATGACACTTGATTGGCTCTGAGGAGTGGCACGTGTCATAATTCAATGGAGGGACTTTATGTTTTATTCTCCAAGGGACACATGACACTATTTAATTAGCCAAAGTGTTTTCTTTTAAAATAACTCATGGCAGCAACTTTTACACTCCGTTTGTTTTAACGTAAATTATTTTCAAGAAAATATCTTTATATTTTATGGTTTTTTTTTTTTTTTTTACAATAAAATATCTGGTCAAAATGAAAATATTTTTAGTCAACCAACTTAACTTAGGCAAATTTGTATAAAATGTTTTTACCCTTGAAATTTTGGTAAAACATTTTACATTTGTTTCTCCTTCTCAGTGCCAATAACTCACATCCTCTCTCCCTCTCACGCTCTCTCTCCCTCTTAGTTTTCTCTAACAAACCAACCCAATCCTTCTCTCACCCACCAGTGCTTCTCTCCCAGAACCTAGCGGTGTCACCAACTGACTGATGCCACACTCTCCTCCATCCTCTCTTCTCTCTCATGAAGTCCATTAGGATCTGACTACTGAGTGGCAGCTTGCTTTTTTGGTGGCTATTCCAAGCTCGCCATCACTAGATTTGTTGGGTTGTTGGATTTTCAGATTAGATTCTTTGCTCATGGGTTTTCTATTCAAGTTTTTTATTTGGTTTTGTGGGTATTTTTGCCTTTCAGATATGGATTTTTGGGTTATTGACAGTTGTTTTTGGTGGTTAGTGATGATTTGATTGTTGGTGGTTATTTTTTTGGTAGTTAGTGACCCTTTTTTGAATCTTTGGTGGTGGATAGTGGTGGTTTTGATGAGTGTTTTTTTGAATGGTTGGTGGTGGTTCTGGTGGCTCTTGGGTGTTTGGGTAGGTGGATGATAGCGGCCGATGGGTTGGGATTACAGTAGGTAGGTTTTTGCAATGGTTGATGGTGGCTGATTTATATTTGCAATGTTTAGGTCACAACACTTGCCAAACACTTGCACATTTTTTACACAAGATATTTACATGTAAAATATTTTACATTTGAAAATATTTTATGTCGAAACAAACAAAGACTTAATTAGACAACTTATGTCATTTTAAGTTAAATAGATGCACATGTTGACGTGTGATTGACTCTTGGATATTCTTTGGAATTTCTATTCAATGACACTTGAAATATTTCCATTAGTCTCTGAATAATGACAGTGCAATCCACTAAGTAACTTGTGGCATCTTGTAATTGGCCACTTTGAACATACTACATGGACTTGATGGTATGTATGACATGGCAATTTCTAATTGGTTGGAATTTTTCACTCTCTACAATTTAAACTAAAGGAAGACATTTATTTTTCATATATCAAAAATGCAATAAGAATCTCTAATTCTTAACCACAAAATCCATAATTTTCCTTTCTTCTAAATATGAAAGAATATAAACATAGTGTTCATATCTCTAACTCTCCAAATACCCAAAAAAAAAAGAGATTTTTATTTGGAAAAATAAATAATAGTTCTATTTAAGAGATTACTTATATATATATATATGTGTGTGTGTGTGTGTGTGTGTGTGTGTGTGTGTGTATGTGTGTGGGGCCCGTGGGCCTGACAGCCTCAGCCCATCGCGTAGTAGGCCCAAGGCTGACGCCGAGGAAGACTGACCATCCAAGGCTAAGTTGGGGAAAGCCTCTTTTTTGACCCACGCCGAGGACCTCTTCGTCCTCGGCATACAAAGGATAATTTTTGGGAAGGGACAAGCCCAGAGCAAGCTGTCACATTCACACTTAATGCATTCACCTAACCCCTCTGGCCGCATTAATAAGGATATAACCCCTTAGCAGGGCAACGTTGATCAGAGTGAACCACTTGAGTACTGATAAGGCCTCTGATGGGACGGACGGCCAGAAGAGAGGCGAATGGATGATCAACAGATGGAAGAATGAGATAGGAAGATGAAGACTATATAAGAAAAGCAAGTAAAGTAAGAAAAGGGGGGGGGGGGGAAGGAGAAGAAAAGGGGCTCCTCGGCCACGGGCCGAGGAGCATCCCCCCAGTTGTAAATAAACTCTAAGTGTTTTTTCATAAAAGGGAGTTCATGCTTGGTGAACGACGGCCAGCGCCTAAACCTTCAACCCACTCTCTACAAATTTATTGTTTGGGCTTATTGGGCTGAAAACCCATTCATACTCAGGATCAAATCCAAATTGAGTCCCTATAATTGGCGCCATCTGTGGGAAGGATTAGTGTGCTGGCTGGCGCACCAGGCGATTGTTCTAAGTGATCGTTTTACAGTAGGTTGGCGAAGCAAAAAAAAAAAAATAGAAGATTTGACAGCGAAAAGAGAGATCTTGATATTATTTCATAAATAGAAACAATACAAATTACAATCAGAGGCTCAGGCAGGCGTGTTTCACAAACAAATTTACAAGCTAATCCTACCAGCTAGTTCTACAATTAGAGGCCCAGGTAGACCCGCCCTAAAAAACTAGCCAGAGGGAAGTGTCAAGCCGTGCTTTTATTGGCATAAAGAGAATGGGAGAGCTTGACACTAAAAGCAGGGAAGGGGGAGGGCCAGCTTGTTTCAAGGCCACCAACAACTCCTTTCTCGGAGCGGCGGAGCTGGAACAAAGAGAGGAGCAGATGCAGGGGCTCTGAGATACCTTCCCTCATGATGTTCCCTTGATTCCCTCCAATCCTCACGAGCATTGGCCGTTGGAGACGGCAACACTCGAGCACCGCCCATGACATGAATTCGCACGCCTTCTTCGTCGGGAGTGCGCTCCGAGGAGACACGTTAGGTACTTCAACGACATCCCTCCGGGCCACCTTGTATGGCGCCATCGGGGTTACGCCTAGATTCTGCCGCGCCGGAAGCCCAGTGGGGGTTGCGGCCATAACGGCTCTTGGCACGGATGTCCTCACACCCGCCCAAAGCTGCCTCATATTTGCCAACTCCAAGTCACAATTCCGGCGGGGTTGTTAAAGGGGCTTGGGGAGCTGAAAGGATGTGTTTTTTTTTTCCTGTTTATGTTGGGAGGTTCATAGATTGTGGAGAAACCATCCCCCCACCTTATATAGGGGATGAGGGTTGGTGAAAATTAATTCATGCAGAATTCGAAAAGAGAATTATCAGCTGGGCTAATAATGAAGCTACCAATTTCCAAGGAGGCCGTAGACCGTTCGACTTGTGTTAATTCACGAGGACATTAATGAAGGCGCGTTTCGCGCACCGAAACGTTAAGCGCGGAACACGAACAGATAAAGGGTGCTTCATAAATGAAAAAGATGGGGGCTCGAGCTGGAGGCGAGATCAACGCCACGTGTAAAGATCATAATCCGACCCAAGGAGGAATCATCTCTAGTAAAGCGTTCTGAGGACAAACCCCTATTTACAGAAAAATAGAGGTGGTAGACAGAGCCAAGGTATTTCATGGTCCTCGAACCCAAGCCTATGGTAAAACTATTCACACCATTATACCTAGGTACTAGACAGAACCAAGGTATTGCATGGTCCTCGGACTCAAACCTATGGGGAAACTAGATACTTACAGAAAAATAGAAGTGGTAGACAGAGCCAAGGTATTGCATGGTCCTCGGACCCAAGCCTATGGTAAAACTATTCACACCATTATACCTGGGTACTAGACAGAACCAAGGTGTTGCATGGTTCTCGGACTCAAGCCTATGGGGAAACTAGATACTTACAGAAAAATAGAAGTGGTAGACAGAGCCAAGGTATTGCATGGTCCTCGGACCCAAGCCTATGGTAAAACTATTCACACCATTATACCTAGGTACTAGACAAAACCAAGGTATTGCATGATCCTCGGACTCAAACCTATGGGAAAACTAGATACTTACAGAAAAATAGAAGTGGTAGACAAAGCCAAGGTATTGCATGGTCCTCGGACCCAAGCCTATGGTAAAACTATTCACACCATTGTACCTAAGTACTAGACAGAACCAAAGTATTGCATGGTCCTCGGACCTAAGCCTATGGAAAACTAGATACTCACAGAAAAATAGAAGTACTAGATAGAACTAAGGTATTGCATGTTCCTCGGACTCAAACCCATGGAGAAAATAACTATCTGGAGAAAAACCAAAGCTTTACCTAGAATCGAGCTATAATACTGTCTTTAGATTTATATTTGAAGGATAACAGATGATTTCATGAGACTAACTCCAGAATAGAATACCAATATCGAGCAGAATATTATAGTAAAGCAAATAAAAGAAAATATCTGTAGTTAGAAGCAAAGTATTAAGCATTCAATTCAAACAGAAAATATAGAATTTCCTTACAATGCCACCGAGGCAAGAAATAAAATGAAATAAAAGAGAAAATAAACAGACTTGTCCTATGTCATATACCAGTCTCCCCAACTCAGTAGACAAATTAATTCGATAAGCAAATCAAAAGGCTTTAGCCAAGGCCTAAGGGCTTTGTCTCGAGGGTA
>NW_027069605.1:1068680-1162412 GCF_002906115.3 Quercus suber
TGGGGACAGAGGATGACCTGGTTTGCACAGTTAAAATCTGGGGCGGAGGTGCTGGGGGCTGGGGCTGCGACTCTTCCGGTACACCCTTCTTGGAACCGCCTTCGAGCAGGTCAAGAAGATTGGTTTGGGGCTGTCTTTTTAAACCCATCTCAGCCTGAGTGCCAACTCTTAGGGATCGGAGATCGGCTTCGGACAAATGAGGGTCTCCTAGATCACCAGAGGGATCCTCGGACTGATCAGCTAGGTTGAACACACTATATTCGTCCTCAGAAGAACTCAGTTCAACCACCTCCCTTGCCTTCTTAGATAGTCCTTCCTCGGCCACCGTCACTTGTTGGGACGAGGAGGGACCTGCTAGCGGAATGCCTTCAGGTATATAAGACCCCTCGAAAAATGCAAAACCGTCATCCACCACAGTAATCTGCGTAAGCCGAGGGTCACGAGCTCTAATTACGTGCTTCGGGACTGGGAATGATTTCTGAGCTGGGTCGCATCCGAGGATTTGATGAGCAGCTTGACCTAGTTATCAGTTTCGTTCAGAAAAAGGTCCAACCTAAGAACGGTTTCCAAATCCGCTTTGTTAACCAGGTGGAAATGACGTGCAAAAGCGTGCGGATCTGCGAAAAGAAAAGTGAAACTCCTATGGTTAATCAACCAAATCGGATATACAGTTATAAAACTTGAAAATACTGAAACCTAGATTGTCTCTTACTTCTGATACCCTACCTGGCTCCCCCTCTACTGTTGGGCAATGAAAACCGTTGTGCCACTCCCCCGACACTATGAGAAAATCTTGGGTCAACCCCTTATTGGAATCAGGAAGACACTGGATGAGACGAACCCTATCATCCCTTGTCTTCATATAGTACGTCTTACCCCTCAGGTGATGAAGGTTGTAGCACCAGTTCACATCGTGGTGAGTCAGCCTCAGCCCCATTTTCTCATTCAGGGTATCTACACACCCTAATATCCTAAATACATTCACGGCACACTGAGTAGGAGCCAGGCGGAAATGCCTAAGGTAATTGAGAGTCACTGGCCTCATAGGGATTCTCATCCCTCCCTCTACGAAAGCGACTATCGGGATCACGACTTCACACCTCTCCTCCTAATGTACCACTCCCCTTCTTCACAGTATTTTAGACTCACATTATTGGGTATCCCATAGTCTATGATGAATTTGTTCATCATCTCGTCGGACTCAACCAACTTCTTAAACTTACCCATCCCCTAAGGACAACTAAAAATTCCAGAAGAAGAAAAGAAGGAATAGAACCAAGGAAAATTTGGGGTCACTGGAAGAAGAAGACTTACAGAAGTATGACGATGCTCTTCAGGTAGTGTGCAAGTTGAACCAGATTCAAATCATACGCATCAATAATTGTAAGCGCGAAAATGAGGAAACCAGGCGGTTCAAACAGGTACTTATACTCCCCCTTAAGTTCCCCAAATGTAACCGCTTGCTCATAAAAGCAGGAGATTTCCACCGAACAATTACCATCATACTTTTGAAAGTGGAAAACGTGGTGCCGCCAAAATTTAATGTAGGCACACATTAAGTCTTGAAACGCCAAAAACGCGCATCGAGCAGTCGAAAAGTCACCAGCATTAACATGAACCGAAGTGGGGCGACTCGTTTAGAGGGCCCGCAGGTATCAAAACCCTCCTCCCCGTCTGAGGGAACGTGCAGTAGGGTTTTGAGGGGCTATTGTGGGGCCCGTGGGCCTGATAGCCTCGGCCCATCGTGTAGCAGGCCCAAGGCCCACGTCGAGGAATACTGACCATTCAAAGCTAAATTGGGGAAAGCCTTTTTTCCGGATCCACGCCGAGGACCTCCTCGTCCTCGGCATGACAAGGATGATTTTTGGGAAAGACCAGGCCCAAAGTAAGCTGTCATCCTCACACTTAATGCATTCACCTAACCCCTCTGGCCGCATTAATGGGGATATAACCCCTTAGCAGGGCAACGTTGATCAGAGTGAACCACTTGAGTACTGATAAGGCCTCTGATGGGATGGACGGCCAGAAGAGAGGCAAATGGATGATTAACAGATGGAAGAAGGAGATAGGAAGATGAAGACTATATAAGAAAAGCAAGTAAAGTAAAAAAAGGAGGGGGAAAGAAGGAGAAGAAAAGGGGCTTCTCGGCCATGGGCCGAGGAGCATCCCCCCAGTTGTAAATAAACTCTAAGTATTTTCTTTTATAAAGAAAAGTTCATGCTTGATGAACGACGGCCAGCGTCTAAACCTTTAACCCATTCTCTACAAATTTATTGTTTGGGCTTGTTAGGCTGGAAACCCATTCATACTCAGGGTCAAATCCAAACTGAGTCCCTACAATGACCATGCAACATAAGCTCTTCCTTTATTGATTACTTCCTTACATGGTTAAGATAAATAAAAACCTAATATGAAAGTTGCAACATATTTTCAAAAGTAAAATAAATCCAATTAGTGCTTTTATGTCTATCAAATATTGATATGCATGTCGAAAAAAAAAGTCATATGGTTGAAAGGGCTTCAAAATTGTGAATCCTAGTCATTTTGTTGAGTTTGCAAAACTATAAGTATTAGGGTCTGTTTGGATACCACTTATTTTGTTGAAATTGAAAACTTATTGCTGAAAGTACTGCAGATAAAGGTAAAAGTTAGTTGAAATAATACAATGAGGCCCATCAATAGTACAAAAAATACAATGGGGCCTATGAATAGTAGCAACAATAAGCTAAATAGTAAAATAATTTTAATTTTTCATTGATATCCAAACACGCACTTACTGTAACTTTGACAAAACACCGAAAAGAAAGACACATGAGCAATTTTAAGAATTTATTTTGATCAAACCTCTGTCAAAGAAAATATTTCTTTTTAATCGCTATCATGTTTTATGAGTACATCAAGGGTGACTATACTCTAGCCTAAGCGAAGATTCAATACACTTTTAGGCATGTCCTAGTCATACATACAAATACTCTAACCAAGCTAATTGCTGAATTAGTACAATCATGAACAATTATTAAATTAGTGCCTGTAAGCTTAGTTGTATGCTCATCCAAGGCACTGACATTTGTTGGGAAGATGTCTCCCAAATTCTTGCATAGTAGTTGTAGTAGCAACATCACCATTAGTTTAGCAAAAAGAAAAAACATTGCCATTAAGCCCAACAACCAAGTGAGAAAAAAACATTTATAAGTGAAGGAGTTGATCATTGTAAACATTTATCATTTGAACTACTTTCCCGAGTATGGTTAAGGTTTAGTACCATTCGCCTATTAAGTCTTACTCTATTACAACTATTAGCATCATGGATCATTGCTATGTCATTAGGCTTTTTTCTCCTATGACTTCCACCTCCAAATTTCTTTGACAACTCTATGTTTGTGTAATACATCTATGCAATCTTTTTCTTGTACATGATTATACGCCTTCTTTGGAAAAGGCATTTGAAAAGTACTTCCTTCGTTTTGTTTTGTTTTTTTATTATGTTTTTCTTTTCTGTGGATTAACAACTTTTTTTTTTTTAAATTTTTTTCTTATTGAATTATAAACTAAATACTTCAAATGATATAATATTTTGGAATTCAACAAACAAATCAATTTTTTTTTTTCTGTGTGTTAAAATTATTATTTTTTAATTTCCTTTCTTATTGAATTACAAACAATTTTTAGAGATAGCTAAACTAAATACTTCAAATGATCATAATATTTTGGGATTGAACAACAAATTAATATTTTTTCTATGGGTTAACAATTGGTTTATTTATTTATTAAAGTATAATTAGTTTTTAGAGAGCTAAGCTAAATACTTCAAACGAACATAATATTTTGGGATTCGACAGAAAATAAATAACTAAACTATTTAACAGGAACATGAAATTTTGAAAATGATCATACCTTTTTGAAATGAAATGTAAATATTGTGAGAAAAATTATAGAAGCATAACTTTTTGAGGCCTAAGGAGACGGAGATATATAAAAGAATAGATTTTACAACATGCAAAGCCTTTCACCTACACGTGGGGAGGGTCAAGCCTAGGTCATAATATGTAAGGTAATAAATAGGATTGGGCTTTTCAAAAGGTTTGGTTTAATTTTAAAAAGGTAGTCCATTCTTTAGAGTAATTGTCAATAATAGCCCATATTTTATGTAACAGTAAAAATAAGTTATTGTGATCTATTGGGTAACAGTTAAAAAAACTTAATGAAAGAAGTTAAAAAAGCTAAATGCAAAATTAGAGCGCCAGATGGCAAGAACATATGCACTCCCGCATGAGGTTTCTGCTTTTATATATATATATATATATATATATATTGATTGATTGATTTTCCACCACTTTCCATGAAACAAAGTAACAAACCGAACCTAACTTTCAAAGAAAATCCATTTACGATGTTATCTTAAATAATCCATGATTTTAAGTTGTTTGAGACTTATCCAATTAAATTAATTGGGGTCTTAAATATTCATTATTCATTTCAAAATTCAAAGCATAAGGTGGAAAATGTTTCCAATAAGTCATCAATTTTCTAATGAAGACTAAGTATTCTTTTTAAGACATGAATTTTATGTTTGTATTGTAACATAGGGTAATTTGGATTTTGGAAATGAGGATTACAAAGAGCTACTCCAACTTGGAAAAATGAAACTTTTGTTAGCTATTTTGTGATGGAATGAGCTGTTATATGTTTGATTTGAAGAGTGATGAATGGTAGTCATTGCAATATAATGGATAATCATGGATTCATGATCATGATACGGTAGCCTTGCTCAACAGATTTAGATATTGAAGGCTGCACAACCCATGTCGTGTCATTGGTAACCCGAACCCGAGATTTTGAGAGGGCTTGGATCTTACATGATATTTCTTCCCTTTTGTCATTTTTTCTTTCTTTCTTTTGGACTATCAATTTTAAGCAAGATTTTCAGACCTGAACCGTTCATTGAACTATAAAAGGGAGAGGTTCAAGGTTTTTGAGGTCGAACCGAGGTCGAACCGTGATGACATCTGTGGGGGGAGAAAAACCCAGCCCAACTTATTGGGCCCGAGGCCCTGAATGAGGAACACTCTTCATCCGAGGAGATAAGGCCTTCAGTCGGAAGCCCACGCCAATGGGGGACGCCTGGGGATGAGCACGTATACCATCCGAGGAGATACTCATATGTCCGAGTAGTCATGCGTCCTCGGATCCGAAGAGGTTTGATCAAACACGAGTATGGGAGGTTCAAGTGATCTATTTGACAAGTGTCAAGGGGGAGAAGGACCTCGGACACACATAGAGATAACTATGACGGCTTCTGCCTGTCCATTACCCTGGGGATAGGCTGGAGTGGAATATCTGTTCGTGATTCCCAGCTCACTGCAGTAGTTCCTGAATGCCCTGCTATCAAACTGCAAGCCGTTGTCCGAGATGAGAGTGTGAGGAACTCCGAACCGGGTGAAATATTCTTCCACACGAACTTTTGCACATCAACGTCTCTGATATTGGCTAAGGGCTCAGCTTCGACCCACTTGGTGAAGTAATCTGTTCCGACGAGAGGTACTTCTTGTTTCCTACAGCTTTGGGGAAGGGTCCCACGATATCCAAGCCCCATTGGGCAAAAGGCCATGGGCTAGATAGCGGATTAAGGTTTCCCCCTGGCTGATGAATGTTGGGGCGAAGCGCTGACATTGATCGCACCTTTTAACGTATTCATGTGCCTCCTTTTGCATGTTGGGCCACCAATAGCCTTGGTGAGGGCTCGGTGAGCCAAGGACCTGCCTCCAGTGTGGCTCCCACAGATTCCTTCGTGCAGCTCTTCTAGCAATGTCTCAGTTTCTTCGGGATGCATGCATAACAGGTATGGCCCGAGTAGGAGCGTCTGTACAGTTTCTGGTCCTCGGACAACCAGAACTTAGTCGCCTTCCTTCGAATTTTATCAGCTTCTCCCCTGTCTTCAGGCAATTCATCTTCTTTGAGAAATCTGACTAGAGGGTCCATCCAGCACGGCCCAGCTCTGACCTGGTGAACCTGGACTGCCCCTGACACCGCCTCTGTAGGCCTACGCAAGTCTTCGACGAGGATGATCCTCGGCAGGTTTGTGCCGAAGAGTGGCTAGCGTGGCCAGGGAGTCAGCATGTGAGTTGCCACTCCGGGGGATGTGCCGCAAGCTGAAAAAATCAAACCCTGACTGCAGCTGTTTAACGCGACCCAGGTACCCCTGCATTCTTTCGTCCTTTGCCTCAACTCGCCTTGTACTTGACCTACTACCAATCTTGAGTCCGAGAACAATTCCACGGACTTTCCCCCCATTTTACGGACCATTGTCATTCCCATCAGTAGAGCCTCATACTCCGCCTCATTATTCGTTGCTGAGAAGTCCAGCCTTAATGACTTCTCGATGGTGATTCTCTCGGGGATATTAGTACCAGCCCCACTCCAGATCCTCTTTGGTTTGCCGCGCCATCAACGTACACTTCCCAATGGGAGGGATTCGGTTGGAGATCATGCCAACTGATTTTTCATCCATGTCCGATGTGGGCCTTGCTTCTTCTAACTTGGGCTCCGTGAACTCAGCCACCAAATCTGCGAGGACCTGCCCCTTGACCGATGTGCGGGGCATATATCTTATATCGAAAGCCCCTAAGATTGTACCCCACTTGGCAATCCGACCGGTGTAGTTAGCACTTCGTAGTATAGTTTTGAGTGGAGCTGCGTGAGAACGATGACCGTGTGGGCTTGGAAGTAATGAGGTAGCTTCCGTGTGCCCAGCACTACGGCTAGGATAGCCTTCTCCAGAGGCAGGTAGCGAATCTCGGCCTCATGCAGCGACTTGCTTACGTAATAAACAGGCCTTTGTACGCCAGAATCCGATCGTATCAACACCAGGCTTACTGCATAGGGAGCTACGGCGATGTAGGCGAACAGTACCTCGTCAGGCTCAGGACTGGACATGATAGGTGGCCGAGCCAGATAATCCTTGAGTTGCTGAAACGCAGAAGCACATTCCTCAGTCCATTCGAACCCCTTCCACTTGTTGAGTAGGGAGAAAAAAGGACGGCACCTGTCTGCTGATCTAGAGATGAACCGATTGAGGGCAGCGGTCATCCCGGTTAGCTTCTGAACCTCCTTGGGATTCCGAGGAGCTCGTAAATCATTGATGGCCTTTATCTGGTCGGGGTTGACCTCGATTCCTCTATGCGTGACCATGTATCCTAAAAATTTTCCGGACCCTACCCCAAACGAGCACTTAGAAGCATTCAATCGTAGCTTGTACTTTCGTAGGATCTCAAAGGTACTTTCAAGGTCCTTCACATGCTCGGCTACAAATTTGCTCTTTACCACCATATCATCTATGTAAACTTCAATATTCTTGCCCAGCTGTGGCTCGAACATCCTCGTCATCATCCTTTGGTAGGTAGCTCCCGCGTTCTTCAAGCCAAACGGCATTACTTTATAGTGGTAGTTGCCGATAGGGGTGACAAATGCGGTCTTCTTCTGGTCTTCTAGGGCCAATGGTATCTGGTGGTAGCCTTGGAAGGCGTCTAGGAAGCTCATCCGAGGGTGGCCGACAGTGGCATCGACCAGCTGGTCTATCTTTGGCATTGGGAACGGATTTTGGGGCATGCCCTATTCAAATCCGTGAAGTCTACGCATACTCGCCATTTCCCACTCTTCTTCTTCACCACCACAGTATTTGCCAGCCATTCGGGATAAAAAACTTCTTTGATAGCCCCGGCCACTTTGAGTTTCGCTACTTCGTCTCTTATTGCATCAGCATGCTCCTTGGATGGGCGCCGAATGGGCTGTTTCTTGGGGTGATCAGTGGACTCACCTTCAAGTGGTGGCATATAAACTCCGGGTCTACCCCTGGGGCCTCGTAGGGATTCCAGGCAAATACATCGAGATTTCGCTTAAGGAACTCTATCAGCTCTTCCTTCTCTTGAAGTGGCAGCTGAGATCCGACTTGAAAGAACCTATCAGGATCATCTCCGAAGACCACTTTTGTCAGATCCTCACATTGGGCGCTTTCATTTGGCTCTTCAAAGGGCAATCCCCGAAACTGTAGTTGCTATGAATCCCTCCCGGCTGCGTCCGAGGACTCGGCTGGGGTCTTACGCTGAATGGCACTATCAAGCACTGACGAGCAACAGACTGGTCCCCTCGGATCTCACGTATCTGCCCTTCTGACGGATATTTGACCTTTTGGTGCAAAGTGGAGGGCACAGCCCCCAGTGCGTGGATCCAAGGCCTACCCACGAGTGCCGTGTAGGGCGAATATGCATCCACAACTATGAAATCTAACTCCACCACCTCGGTGCCAGACTGCACTGGTAAGCGTATCCGGCCTTTCGGAACGACAGGCCTTCCTTCAAAGCTCAAGAGGGGGAATCGTACGGCGTCAGGTCCTGGGGCTTTAGGCCTAGTCCTTTGTAGAGGTCTGGATACATTACCTCCACAGCACTGCCTTGGTCCACCATCACCCTCTTTACATCGTACCCTCCTATCCTGAGGGTGATAACTAGTGCATCATCATGGGTTGGGTAGTGCCAATCATGTCTTCGTCCGAGAATCCTATGACTAACGGGGCGCCAGACTTAGTTCTCTTAGGCCCTCGGCTTGACTCCCCTGCGGGTGGTCGACCTACCGACATAACTTTCAATGGCCAGGATCCTGTTCTTCCTGGCGCAGCGAGGATGACGTTTATAGTCCCTAGCGGCGGCTTTGGGAGGTTATCTCTGCGTGGCCCCGATCCCGTTTGCTCTCGGCCACTGGAGGGGTGCAGGAGGTGTTTCAATTTACCATCGCGGACCAGTTGGTCCAGGTAATCCCACAGGCTCCTACAATCCTCCGTGGTGTGCCCATGGTCTTGATGGTACTGACAGTAGAGATTATAGTTGCGTTTCTCGGGGTTTCCTATCATCTTATTCGGCCACCTGAAGAACGATTCATTCTTGATCTTTTCCAGGACCTGGTGTACTGGCTCTTTGAACACGGCGTTGACCGGCTGAGGATTCATCGATCCCAATTGCCCGGCAAAATCCCTTCGCGGTTTATTGTAATTGTAGCGGTCCGACCGCGAATCCCTCCTCTCCTGAGAGATAACCTTGTCTTTTCCCTTGCCCTGCTGCTGATCTTCTTCAACCCTCTTATACTTCTCTATGCGGTCCATTAACTGACGCACGTTTGCAACCGGTTTGCCAGATAGAGACGCCCTCAAACCGTGATCAGTAGGGAGGCCGAGCTTGAATGTGCTGAGGGCCATTGCATCATTGTTACCTTCCACCTCATTGAACATTTCCCAGTACCTATCTGAGTATGCCTTCAAGGATTCACCTTCCCGCATGAATAAGGATAGCAGGGAAGAAACAGGTCTGACCGCTCTTCGGCATGTAACAAAACGGGAACCGAATGCCTGAGTGAGTTCTTTGAAGGAGTTGATGGAGCCTGCCTTCAAACCGTCAAACCACCTCATGGCCACAGGCCCTAGACTGGAAGGGAAAACCTTGCACATCAGGGCTTCGTCTCTGGCGTAGACAGCCATCCTTTGGTTAAAATGACTCACATGCTCCACGGGGTCAGTCTTACCATTATAGATGGTGAACGTTGGTTGGTTAAAACGCCGAGGGAGTCTAGCCCCCTCTATCCTGCGCGTGAAAGGCGACTCAGATATCTGGTTCAAAGCCCTGTTCATGGCATCGTTCTCCATGTCCTCGTGTGATGGACTTCTACGTTGTCTCTTACGATGGGATTCCTCCTCACAAGTGTAGGACTCGCTGGCTGGTGTTTTGGATTTGTGCTGATAAGAGACATCTCGCTCATCATCAAGATCATCCTCAGAATACGAGGAAGCCCGTTTCCTCTTTGCATGGCGCAGCTCTCTCTTTAGTTTTTCTATTTCCAGTTGCAAGTCGCGGTTCTCCTTTGCATGGGACATGTGACTTCCGCTCTGCGATTGGCCCTGGCTAAGGCGCACTGTGTGTACGCTACCCTCACGATTTTGCCTTCCCTCCAGGTTGGCGAAATGGTCCATGTGTTGGGATGCCCTGGATTCTGCTTGCTGTTCACCTTGTCCCGCCATCATCAACTGTTGTTTTCACTCTTGCACAAGCTCTTCCCACAGACGGCGCCAATTGTAGGGTCAGTTTTTGCGGCCCAAGCCCAAGGAGGTATGGATTTGGAACCCTCTGAGCCCAAAACAATAAATTTTGTAGAGAGTGGGCGAAAGGGCTAGGCAAATAATGAAAATTACAGTATTAAACAGCAACACCAATGAGAGAAGTTGAATTAATGTGCTCTCGGACTAATGAGTACTCTGTCCGAAGAGAAGTTGTTCATTGATAATCAAGGGTTACAATTGCTGGAGCTACAACCATGTAAGGTACCCTTTCTCTCTCCTGTTTTTCGATCCCCCTCTATCAGAGGTACCCTTCCCTTATATAGCATTGCCTTCTTACATCTCCTCCGTCCATTTGTTCGTCATCCAGGCACCCACTTGAGTACATGTCCCATCACCCCACTTTTAGCCTTATGCGAGTGGCGGTAGCTGAGAAAGCACTGTTCAGGGGTCCTATCCACATAAATGCGGCCAGGAAGGTAGGTGCAGTGCATTAAATGCGGTGGTTGAAGTATGCCTCCTTGATATTTCTCTGTTGTCGTTATCTCTATGTGTGTCCGAGGTCCTTCTCCCCCTTGACACTTGTCAAATAGATCACTTGAACCTCCCATACTCGTGTTTGATCAAACCTCTTCGGATCCGAGGACGCATGACTACTCGGACATATGAGTATCTCCTCGGATGGTATACGTGCTCATCCCCAGGCGTCCCCCATTGGCGTGGGCTTCCGACTGAAGGCCTTATCTCCTCGGATGAAGAGTGTTCCTCATTCAGGGCCTCGGGCCCAATAAGTTGGGCTGGGTTTTTCTCCCCCCACATATATATATATATATATATATTTAAAAAAAAAAAAGATAAACTATAAATTTGGTCTCTATTCTTACAATTAATGTTAATTTAGTTCTTAACCTTTTTAGTATCATGTCAATTTAATCTCTACCATTATCCCACGAAAGAAAAATCTAACGCATCAAATGAAATAGTAAAAAATTATTTTTCTATACTACATCAACTACCAATTGTACTACCATGTCAAATTAAAAAAAAAAAAAAATTAAAACCTGTACACAATCGGATTCATCTCATAAATAATTCTAAAATCCCTAAAAAGTTTCTCTCTCTCTCTCTCTCGTAGTATCATCTCCGTAGCAACCAAATATCACAAGGAAAAGAATATTACAGTAACATTTTACAGCATTATTGCATTTGAAGAAGTATAACCTTCAGATCTGTCCTTTGGCCTATAAAAAAAAAAAGAAAAAAAGAAAAAAAAAGTCTGTCCTTAGGTGCATGAGGGTCCTCCTCCAAGACCATTGATCTTTCTTAATTGACCCTACGCTATCCCATACTTTCTTCTTGGCCAAGAACAAAGGTTTTTGTTGGTTCAGTGACTTTAGTTCCATTAACTCTAGGAGCACAACAGGTGTATTTGTGGCCCATGCGGTTCTTCTCCCATGATTGTTGTCTTTCCATGTTGACCCTAGATTGCCATGTATTTTCCTCATGCCTACTCTTATGGATCATAATTGTCTTACTGACTTTGGTCTCGTATCTCTCTTTTAGGGCTAGAGGGTCCTCCCTCTTGGCTATCGACCTCTCGAAGTTGATCCAAGAAATCACGAGATAGAGAGAACAAACCTGCTGCCACTAGAAATGTTGTCTGGAACTTGATCTTGACTTGACCCGAGTGAGAGTGAGAGTGAGGGTGAGGGTCTGAGGGATATGAATCTGGCGAGAGAGGAAGTTGGATTTCAGTTTTTCCCCAAATTTGTTCTCAATGTGTGAATATTTTTATATTTTTATTTTTTTTAATCTGAGATGGCAGTACAATTGGCAATTAATGTAGCATGAAAAGTAATTTTTTACCATTTTATTTGACACATCATATTTTTTTTATCTATTGTAAAGACTAAATTAACACAATTAAAAAGTTAAAGATTAAATTAATACTAGTCACTAATCCTATTAAAATATTAACACCAATAATGCTAGGCATGCCATGCCTATTATCAATGACATCCTTTCTTTAATGAAAATTAAGGTCTCAAATCATTTTTTTTAATATAATATATTCCCTCCCATTACTCAATTTGTTTGCAAAATCAGGGGTTTTTTCTTGCCATATAAAATGCAAACAAAAAACCCAAAAATAAGAAAATAAAAACTATAGAAGTTTTTACATAGAAAACAATAATTAATTACATTCAGAAATGACAATGACACTTAGAAGAAGAGTCATTAATCTAGTGCTATGTTTTGGAAAAGATTTTTTTCTTTTTTTTTCTTTTTGAGAATTGGAAAAGCTAATTTTGTGTTATAGGCAATAGTTATAATATTTTAACACGTAGATGAACAACAACAAAAAGGCGTATCATATGAATATATTGACTTCGTTAGAGAATGAAGACAAATAAATGCATTGGAGAGAATAGATTTCGGAATATATGAATGTAACTAAAAAGAAAAAGAAGGAAGTGCCAGTTGAAAGGCCATAGAGTTTTAATCGAGATACAAGAGCACTTGGAATGCACTTATGATTCCAACTTTTATTCTTGGCGAGAGAAAGACAAAATTTAAAGAACAAATTTATGAGGTTAACGCATAACCTAAGCTTGTTCATCAAGATTCAAGATCCAACAACGTAAAAGATAATATAAAAATAGATTAAAAATGCAAAAAATGTCATATATATGAAAAATATTTTTTAAAAAATAACAGTAATTTATAATTCTTAAATCACATTAATTAAAATGGAAAACAAAATATATGACTACATAATAGAAAAAATATAAGTGAAAAATAGATTACCTCAAAAGAATAATGCATGATTATAGCAATTGAAATTTGTTAAGATAATTTTATATATTGCAAAATATGAACTCAAAATTTAGAGTTAAAACTTCTGAAAAGCCAAAAGGCAAAAGAAAGAGTAAATAATTCTTCCATTCCTAACCTTAAAAAGTGCAAAACTTCAAAATATAACCATCTGACAAAAATTGAAATTATCAAATCCAATCAATATAATAGGTACAAAAATCTAAACAACGTAATAAAAAATACCTTAACGTCAAATTCAATGAAATCTTGAGGCTACATTGAGTGAGAGGATTGAACTCTCTTCGATGCTTTTCATTCTTGGGTCAGAGAGTACCAGGTATCATCACTATCATTAATAACGCCTATAGCAAAACAACCACACCGAAACTCAATAAGATTTAGAAATTAATATAATCGAATTGTAAAAAGGGGAGTTTCTAATTGAAATAGTGACCTTTTGTGATTCTTCGTCTCGTATCTAGGTCCATTGTCGCTAGCTCGCAAGATAAGGACCAATTTTGTAATTTAAATAAAAAAAAAAAAAACAAAAAAATTCAAGACCTAGACGGTTCTATTTTAATAAGGATATGGAAAAGACGATGCTACAAGCTGCGGTTTTCCGCAATCCAACTAAAACCCGCAGCCTCAAATCACGTTCTCACTAGAGCTAGATAATCAAATACAATAACAATCCCATCCCTCTCTCTTTCTCTCTGGAATTCTCTGTGCTCCAAAAACAGCAATGTCTTCTTCAATCTCATCCTCTCTTCGATTATTCACCACCAAACTCCCAAGACCTCTTCTTTGTCCGAAAACCTTAATTCCCTCTAAACCCCATAACCTCTCTTTCTTTAAACCCATCTCTTTCCAAAGACTCCCCACTACCCCATCATCATCACCATCAGCATCACCATCAGTATCAGCATCGAGCTCTGTGCCTCTGCAACCCATAGAAGAACTGCCACCTAAGCTCCAAGAGATTGTCAAGCTGTTCCAGTCCGTGCAAGAGCCAAAGGCCAAGTACGAGCAGCTCTTGTTTTACGGTAAAAACCTTAAACCCCTCGAGACCCAGTTCAAAACTAAGGATAACAAGGTCGAAGGTTGTGTCTCTCAGGTATGGGTCAGGGCCTATTTGGACTCGGATAATAATGTTGTTTTCGAGGCTGATTCTGACTCGGTTCTCACAAAGGGACTTGCTGCTCTACTCGTTAACGGGCTATCGGGTCGACCCGTTAATGAGGTTATTCGGGTCTCACCGGATTTCGCGGTGCTTCTTGGGCTTCAGCAGAGTCTCACTCCTTCGAGGAATAATGGGTTCTTGAATATGTTGAGGTTGATGCAGAAGAAGGCGCTGCAGTTGGCAGTGGAAGCCCAAAAGGGCGAGAATTCGGGATTGAAAATGGATGTCACTGTTGAAAATGTGAACTTTGGATCGAATTCTGATGTGGGTGTCGAAGAAACTCCGGTTGGGGTATCAAATTCGGGGTTGAAAGTAGATAGCAGAGATGGAAATGTGAATGTTGAATTGGATTCTGAGGTGGGTGGAGAAAGAAACCCGGTTCAGAGTTCGAATTCAGGTGGTTTGGGGAGTAGAGGGACGAGAATAAAGGAGAAATTGGAGAGGGAGCTTAGTCCGGTGGCCATAGAAGTGGAAGATATCTCTTATCAGCNAGTTTATAAATAAATCAGTAAGTGTGTTTTGTTGCTAGTTTAAATAATACAAAACGCATACTACAACAATACATATAAGTAATAGAAATAAAGAAATGCACTTATCCAAAAATAATATTTAATTATAATAATTACATATTAAAATCTTTCAAATATTTATTCCTTGCTTAATGACTTCATGCTTCATTTCTAAATCTTGTAGGCCAAAGTTGTCAACAGCCATGCCTTTGAACATTGCGTTTAATCTCGTAACTTCTTTATCGGCTAAACATATCAAAAATATCATCAGCCAATATCAAAAATATTCCTAAACCAAGAAAAGCTTACATAATGCAAGTTGAATCTTGACCAAGGAAAATCCAATAAATAAGAAAAACAAATTAAAAGTGAACATGATATGATAAAAATTCTAAGCTAGCTTTGTTATATTTATACACATAGAAGTAAATGTAATATTTTAGCAGCTTGGTTATAATTATACATATAAATCATAAAGGAAAAAAAGTAACAATAATTAATTTAAAATACCTGCAATCGCCTTTGTAATATACATTGGTTACACCTCACCCACATAAGTCAATTTTCTTTTATACATGTGCGTGCACCAACATGTAATTGTTGAAACAATCAGCCACCATAAGCCTGTCTCTCATCTTCACATTTGCTTAAACCATTTCTATCATCCATATTTAACTAAAGAGAGAAATCCCATTAAATGTCAATTCATAAAATTTTAAAATACATATAATAAGGACAAAGTTTAACTACAAACTCGCTTGTACCAATGTCAAATTTCTTACTAATTAGATGTTCTTTACTATTCAATATGAAATGAGATTTTTTGCAAGAAAATCTGTAAAATAGAAAAAAATGACCCTTAAACAGCTAAATCAAGTTGTTGCATAATACTACAATTTTACAAAGTACTATGAAATCATAGGTCAGTACTTTGGTGACACTTAGTGTGAAATTATTCAAGTTTTTGAAGTGCTACATAAAATCACAATGTCAGTCAAAATTATTCATACCTTTAGAGAGAATTTAGCCCCAATTTAGACTTGAGAATTTAGCATTTATAAATTAGAAAGCAAAGATCATCAATATTAAATTTGGAGTATTTAATGTAAAAACTGTTCATATCCTAACACTAATTAATCAAAAGAATATCTATCTTAGAATTAATTTCATTGAAATAAAACAGACATGCCTTTTCACAATTACTTGGAGCCAAACAAATTAACCTTTAATGCAATATAATCGCAATCATGTTGAAATAGTCTTTGAAGGCAAGAGTTATGAAATAAAACCTGAACATAATTAAATCAATGAATTTAGAAAACAATATATCTCTTACCCTTTCTCTCTAACAGTGGCATTACACATTTTCTTTCTATTTCTTTGCTTCAAATTCAGATCCCCAAAAAGAAAGTTATTGGAACCCAATCCACCACTCTTATTGATCTGCATAACAAAAAAAGTAAATCGCAAGCACTTTATGCTGTTAGTACTTCCTAAGTCCAACATCTTTTTTTTTAAAAAACAAATAGGTAGAGATGACAGCAAATCAAGTGTTTTCCAAAACTACAACTTCACATTTCGTGATACACTTTCAAAACTACATTAGAGAGTCCCGGTTGACTGGAAACTATCTACATCATTAGTTTTTTTCTTTTTTGCTAAAATAGTTGAATAGAATTAGAATTTACCATTAAACTGAAATTTATTCTAGATTTTCCACCTAATCAATTTCATAATGTCTTACTTTATTTTAACTCAATAAGAAACTTTGGAAGTGTACTATCTTACATATATTGTAATAATGGTAGTGAGTACTTTATAAGAGCACAAAGTTTATCAAATTTGTTTTTTAACATGTACATGAATGTTTCATAATGTATATGCTTCTTCTTCAATGAATAATTCCTTTTATTCCTTTTATTCTCATACAATCATTTGAAACAAAGCTCACATGTTAAAAACATATCATGACAATGCCAATGCAATTGAGGGACTTTAGTAGTAAGATTTTTTAAAAAATGCAGTAAAATGAAGAAGTTCTAAATATCAGGTCAGAAGCAAGGTTTCTGCAAGTGACCGAAACTGATCCAACATACTTAATAGATATAATTCTGAATTTCATCATAGCTGGAAAAGGAAACAACAATTTTTGAAAGTTAAAATGACTAAAATGATCATTAAGGGATGCAAATGTAGATAAATTCATTGTTTGCTAAGCTTTGAGACCAACTTAAAACATGTAAGAATCTACAACCTATTAATATTTTGTGTAAGATCAATTTTTGATGGGTTTAAAAATCTGCACCTATTACAAAGAATACAATTTTTGTCTGGGGTAAAATCAATATTTTTCATTAACACTATTTTCCAGTTAGATACCTACTTGACTCTTTTTTTTTTTTGTTCTTGATTTAGTTTTGGTTGATTGGATGAGGTTTGATCCTTCAGTAATTTCACATTTTGTTTGTTCATTTCCCTATTGCATTTAATCATGACTATTTCTGTGTGTGAAAGAATCCTCTTCTGTAAGTAGATCAACTGTATCTATGACGTTATATAGCAATTTGTTATTTTTTTGGAACCTGTTTTGTGGTGGTTCAGCACCTTTTGTCTTGTCATCTCACTCTAGTATGCTCTTGAGTCAGATTGAATACTTCCTTAACTTTTCCAGTTGTCATAACTATAATACCATTACTTTCATGTTTGAAAGCCTAATAGAGAGAACCCTCAAAGACCAAAATAGCAGTAGTCTTCCTCTGCACTTTCCAACTCTAACAGCCCCTGAAAATATTGCAATCTCTTTGATTCCTACATTGAAATAATACACCAATCCAATTGCCTTTCTCAGGCTTCGAAGCTTCAATTAAGACCAAGATTTACCAAAAATACTACATCAATAATTCCAAATGCACTAAATCAAACTACATAAATATAGCATTCTCATAGACACCACCTCAAAGACAGTAGATCAGCATAAAAAGTTTCCTTCTCAAAGACAATATGGTCAGTAATAAAAGTTTCATTCTCCGTCCATAGGCATCTAATGATCCTCTATTTCTAATTTATAACCCAACTTACGTCAAAATAACTCTGCCTCCTCCACAATAAGTCAATAACACACCAAGGGAAAGGTAAACTCCAATAAGAAATTGAACTATTAATTAAATTTCATACTTGGTTACTGTGCTTGGTTGTGCCCCTTTATAGTGCTTTATTGTTAAATCTCTTACAATGGAATAAGAAGAAAAATAAGTAATTGAACTATTAGACATATTGAACTACAATGAAAAATGCAATATTTTTCATATCAATGTACAACAGTGTTAAATAATTGGTATGACAATAAACTAATTATTGAGTATAGTCAGTCCACCAATTACTTAAATTTGAAGACAATTTACAGAAAAGCAAAAGTACTCAGTATTGAGAAAGCTAATGTTTGATCTATGATAAAAATAAGTGGCAAAGTGCAGATAAAAGAGCAAAAAACTGCAATATGCAGCATGCATGTAACAAAAAGTTGCGGTAGTCACGTCAAACCAAAATATTAAATCAAAAGTTTAAGAGAATGGCAAAGAGATGGTGGTTTTCAAAGATTATATTATATACCCATCTATAAAAGAGGAAAATAAAATTAATCAGAGGAAATACCTTGAGCATAGCCAGGATGGATGAATGGTACGATCTAATTTTGGATCCAAAACACAAAGATATAACGCTTGAAGCAGATTGGCATCAGTGGAGGAAGAAAGGCATTTTAACGTTCAATACCTTCTTATTCTCTGTGTTCTAGGGTTTTCTTTTTCAAATCAGACCAATTGCAAACGAAAACTTTAAATATATACTGCAAAACAACAATGGTTGAAAAGAAACATGGGCAGCGAAAATATAAAGAGGGGAAATATTTCACAAAAAATTAATAAAAGCATAAATGAAATGACAGAGCATTATTTTTTTGGCAACACATAAATCTATGTTCTTCAGCATTAAATCGATTCCTGAAGATCTCCAGAGATTTCTATTTAGAGCGAAAACTTATACACAAAACGAATTTAACCTAAATATCCAAAAGAAAAACCAAATCTAACACAGATAACAGATTTTAAAAACCAATCTAACCCAAATTCCTTACTCAAAACTGAATCTAAACCAAAACTTGAATGCAATCCAATACAATCCAATCCAATCCAAATACCCAGACCTAAATCATATTTAAACCCAAATTTAAAGAACCAAAAAAAAGAGACTAACCGGTGGAGGATACGGGATCTGACGGTGGCAGAGGCTGACTGTCTTTTTAGATTTTCTCTTTCCACTCTCTATGCCGGCCGTACGAATCTCCAGTGTGTCGCAGTATCGCTAGGTTTTTTTTCGTCCTTCCTTTTCTCTCTATTGCAGTATCGGTAGCGGAGTGATGAAGCTTTTTGATTTCATCGCCTCTCTCTCTCTGTTACTCTCCGTGCCTCTCTTGCTATTTCTATCTTGGTGCGCATCTAATTGTAACCGATTAATTTTTTTTATTTATAATGAGAGGCTTTTAAACGGTGCATAGCATTGCCAAACAATGTAAGGTATCGCTTTTTAAAGTGGCGTCACTTTTCTGATTTGTCAACACGTCCTTAATTGTAGGCACTCACTTTCTCTCAGCTTCCTCTATTATATATATATATAGATATAGATATATATATTTTTTCTTCTAATAACCGTTTTCTTTATGTTCTTACTTCTAAGATATGTCTATGCCCTATGGTATCCTATTTGATTTTCATTGCTTATCTTTCCTACATATTATTCAATCCAATAGATTTGTGGATAAGCATCTCACTTTTTTTTTTTTTTAAATTTTTTACAGCATAATTTATATTTTTCACAAATTTGTTATTCCATTGATATTATGAGTTATGTTTGTTTCTTTTTTATTTGTCTATGGTATTTGAATCCTGTTTCAATGGGTGGATCCATACCATTGGGTGTGTAAGTATAACAACTTGAATTTTGAGGTGAATACTGTGTGCTTTTTTATCAATATGTTTATTTCTTTTTTGCGTTAAAACTTTTTGAGATGGTAGTAGATTCAAAGAATTCACGTGTAATTTCTTCATTATCATATTTTTCCTGTAAAGTTAACTTTTTCTCTCTTCATTACCATTATCAATTCATCAATATTTTTTCTCAAAGTTGAGTTTTAAATTTTGTGTGTGTGTGTGTGTATATATATATATCATGTTTCTCTTTCCTTTTGCTTCCAACAAACACAATGGGTTTTGGTTTCAAGCTAAATATCAAGTGGGGATTTCCAATTCAATCTCATTCCCTCACCAATTCACCTCCCAGGCTTTCTTCATCTTATGATGAGTTTTTATTGGCTCAAACTATGTAAAGAAAAAAGTTTTTCAATTATGCACATGTAGTGCTTTAAATTGAAGCTTATATACATGCCACCTCATAATTTTGAAATTCCATATTAGGAACTAACAAAGTATGAATAGTAGAGTGCAGAATTGACTTTGGAAGCTGACCAACTTAACGCATTTTTAATGGGGATTGAAATTTAGAGTTTGCTCTGAGAATTGGTTCTAATAGCGTTGATTTTGTAGAGACTAGACATTACTCTTGAAATATGTACTCAACACTTTATGGAATTGTAGTAGGATGATCAATTTGAAGAGCTATGTTATTCAAAATCCAATTTTGTTCGACAAATTCAACAGATTTCCTGCTTTGTCTCTTTGTAATACTCTCTCTCTCTCTCTCTCTTTCTCTCTCTCACGCACATGTTTTTATTGGTATAACGGTTGAAAGAATGATATAAGAATTGGTATCCTTTGTGAAAATAGGCCAACCCTAAGTGTTTGACAAGATGTCTCAATGAAATTAGAATTAGTGTAGACTAAAGGACTGGTAAAAAAATTACATCTGTTTTGTGAAAGTCCTCTATTTTGGATTGGTAAAACTTAGAATATGTTTGGGTTGGTTGAAAAAGTCTGGAATTTTTTATTGCTCTCTTTATATGTTATTATACTGTTAAGTTTAGTATTTCAGGCTATTAGTTGCTATAAGCTGATTTTTTTTTTTTTTTGGGTTATCTTTGAATCATAGTAGGTACTATTGGTGAGAATTTGTACTACAACTCCCAACTAGAACCGTGAGTTACAATTTTGTTAATAAAGAACTATAAGTGTTTCGAATTTTGGTTAAGAGTAATGATTTTTACTGATAAGTTCTTTGGAATTTTGGTTTTCTTTTTAAATGTTGTGCTTTTATTTAAATAATCATTTTAAAAGACTAAAAATGATGCTGCAACCTATGACTTCACTGCATAAAATTATTTTATTTGAATATATGTAGCGTAAATGGCAAAGCTATGTACTGGCACTCTAATGCTATTCTTTGGATATCACCTAATAATATTAGATTCTATCTAAAATTTTCTTATGGAATAGATGTATTGAACACATCTTTTATATGTATGTGGGATTGACCTATGTAAGCTCCACATACATTAAAGCGAAAAGTGAATTTATGTAGTGAGACTGATTTACCATTAATATGAAGTATGTTTTCATTGTTTTAAAATTGAATTTAGATTTTGACCTTGAGCCAAGTATACATACAAAGGTTGCAATCCTTTGCAAATAGATTTTCCATTGTCTTAATGTTGCTTTAGTTTTCAACATTATTTTCTAAAAAAAAAAATAGTTTTTTCTTTCTTTCTTTTTCAATGTCTTTTTTTTTTTTTTTTTTCCTTTCCTTTTAGCTTTTTCTTGGTGGGAAAATCAGCCGTTCCTTGATTCTTTAAGCCTTTTCTTTTAATGTGAGGTTGATTAACTAAATATTTATTTAACTAGCCTTTTCTTTTAATGTGAGGTTGATTAATTAAATATTTATTTAACTATCCTGTGCATCGCACGGGTTAGCGACTAGTATTACATAATTTATGTTCTTTAATTTTTCCACATATTGACATCATCTCTTTGATTGCCACGGGACCCCAATCTATTAGATTGTTTTCAGAGAACTTTAGGAGGATTATCGCTGAATGTGCCAAATTTGGGACATTAGGATTAACCACACTGTCACTAAATACGCGCACTGTTGAGCCCCTCGCTCTTGTGCCGAACTCCTCAGGTTGGAAAAGAACTTTTCCTCAATTTCTTTTTTTGAAAACAGCTTTTCCTCAATTTCGAACCATACTTTCTTCGATCTCTTGGATTTCTTATTAATCCCTTCCTTCTTATTCGTCTTAGCTATAATAGACAAAGTATCACACTGCTAATCAATCTCTTTTTTCTCCTGATAGTAAAACATCTCTGAGCAAACTCTTGCATGAGAAGAAAAAAAAAAAGGAAGGAAAAAAAAAAGAAGCAAACGTTTTAATTGGAGACAAAATGTTACTTTTCAAATATGTGTGTATTGTAATAAAACTTAGAAACCATACGATAATCATTATTTGGGCATCTAAAACTCTAGAGTACTCTAGAGTTTTAGATGCCCAAATGATTATTATATGGTTTTAAATTTTAATAATTTAATAATTTAATGAATTTTTAGAAAAGTCTACTAAATAAATTTCTTTAAATCTTGTCAATTTTTTTAAAAAATAATGGTCAAAATTTTGTTATTTCAACATTCCACTAACAATACCCATAAAATAATAAAATAATAGTGCAAACAAATAAAAAAACTGAAAATCCAAGGCTAAAGTCGTTAAGGACAATGTTTGCAAAGGAAAAAAAAAAAAATCATCATTCCTGTAAGGTTGAATTTATTCAATCATGTGTTGGCTTTATTCCGTGCCAAATTTACTTGTAATTTAGCAATTAGATACCCTGTATTTAGGTGGGATTTATGTAAGGGTAGTGTGTGAGAGAGTGTGAAGAAAACTCAAGATGTGTGAAATTCAAAGGAGTCTCGCGACTGGATCTTACAACTGGCTCGCGACTAGCAAGTCTCCAGAATGGCACACGTGTGAAGCATGCAGGGGAGCTAAAGGATCACGATAGCTGGAGCACTACAGGAAAAAAACTTCTAGTCTGGCCAGGCAGTTAGCTCGTGACTCAGACTTGTGACTTGTTCCAGTTGTGAGGTTGAGTCACTAGAATGCCTTATTTGGATGAAAACTGACTTTTCACATTCCTCATACACACTATTACAAATACCATTATACCCACGAAATGTAGAGAGCTTCTAGAGAGAATTTTGAGATAGAAACCCTAGAGAAAAACAAGATTGACTCATTCACAATCTTTACCATTTGATTTTTCAAATTCCTCTACTCTCACCCTCTCCATTGATATATCCTTGAGAGATACATTTGCCAAATCCTTATCTCACCATACTCATATCAGTGAGGAGTTGTTTTAGTGCTTGAGAAGCAGTTCAGAGAGGCCCAATTCATTTGGTTGATGTAATGGGCATATTGCGGGATCCGGTAAGCTAGACAAGACAAGGTTCGGCGTAACCCTGTTGGAGCAAGAAGTTTGGAGAGCTTAGGTGCACTGGGTAGATTAAGCTTGGAGGGTCTTCTGCTATTCATGTATCCCAACTTCATTCTCTAGTGGATTATTGACTGCTTGGAGGGCGGCAGAGAGGTTTTTTGTTGAGAACTTCGGTTTCCTCTTTAATAATACATCGCTGTGTTATATTGCCTTTCTCTTTACATTTTAATTGCTGCTGTGTTTGTAATTAATTATGGTTTAGAGTGTGTTACCAATTTGGATATAGCTTATATTTCATATTCTGCACCTATATTGTTTGATTATAAGCTTGTGTTGGTATTTTGTATTTAAGGGTCTAAAAGTTCATTGGTGTTTTATACGTTATTTGAACTTTCAATTGGTATCAGAGTGGGTACACTTGTTGTGGTTTAAATACCTAAGTGTGATCCTTGACCCCTTGTGTTTATTTGCCATTGATAGTGCTTTGTATGCTTCTATGCATGTTTTGGTTGATGATGAATGTAACATGCCACGTGTTTGTGAAAATGCATTTATCAGTGATAATCCTCATGATTGTAATGCTATGTTACGTGAATCTTTGGGTGTTGTTGATATTCCTAACATCAAACTCTTGAAGAAAAATGCTAAGAAGTTTCATAAGAATTTGAGCAAGTTATTTTGTGAAAATGATGATTTGATTGCTAAGCTCAATGAATCCAACAAATTGGTTGAAAAGTATAAGAAACTTGCTAAAAATTCTCTTGAAAAACTAAAGGAGTTTGAATGTTTGAATGTGGACTTGAATGCTAAACTTGTTGTCTAACAAACTTGTTGATGAGCTAAAATGTGAAAATGAATCTCTTAAGATGCATGCCAAGTGTTTGATTACTGAACCTATTGCTAAAAAGGATGAAAATATTTGTTGCAGTCATGTTGTGGTACTCGATTTTGTGCCTATTGTGTATTCTACCTCAAAGGACAAATCGGGGTACATTCTTCAACCTAAAGGTGAAGAGAAAGGCTGGTAAGTCAAAGCCTTTGTTTAGGTCTCAAACTAAGGTTTTGAATGGATCTAAGTTTATTCCAACTTGCCACCATTGTGGTGTGATTGGTCATATAAGACCTTAATGTCGTAAGTTGAAGAGAGAACAAAATCTTATGGCTAGATCCCTTCCCAAAAAGCCTAGTGGACCTAAACACATTATTTGTCACCATTGTGGTGATTTTGGTCATCTAAAACCTCATTGCTCTAATTTTCATGCTTTTAAAAGAATCAAAAGAAAAGAGAAACTTGAGCTTCTTGGAAGTTGTGCTAAAAAGGGTAAATCGGTTTTGAGTGAAAATAGCATGTTGTTAAAGAAAGTGTTTAATGCTCTTAACTCCTTGTCTATGTGCATCTTCGGTTATCATTCTTCCAACCCTCGTCTCACTTTTCATGAGACACTTATTCCAAATAATTGTTCCGTTTGGATGAGGAAAAGTTCATATGGTTGAGTTTTTGCCCTTTTGGTCCTTGATCTAATTCTTTCGATATTTGTAGGACCATTTATGCATTAGATGCTTCATTGTCATGCATTTGTGCATCATGCATCTCTTTATATGCATTGTTTTTGTTGTTTTTGCATTTGATCTTACTTTTGTGCTTTTGTTTTTCTGTGTGTAAAAAATCCAAAAACACATAAAAAGTGGTAAATTCAAAAAGTTTGATCGTATATATTTGAGCACATATCTCATGTGAGTTTGGCCTAGTATTTTCATACTAATGGCATAGTGCATTTACGAGCTTAGCTTGTTATGTATGCACATCTATCTTTATGGGAAAAATCTTGACATCTATGTGTGATTGTTGTAAATCGATCTTCAAGCTTGTCATGAATGATAAATCAATAGTCATGTTGGTTTTGATATATGCATAGACTTGTGCCTATATCTCTTTCCACTCTTTTTTTTTTTTTGCTTAAAGAACTCAACCAATGTAAATCTCGAAAAGAGATAATGAGCTGCAAAAGCCGTCACATATATTAGTATTCGACTAGGGAAAAGGGAAAGCAACTTGTAATGAAAATGTATGGTGCCCAAATGCTAAAGGCTTGTTCATCAAATTGAAATATCAAAAATTTCAGGCATCGATCTCAAAAAGAGATGTAAAGATAAAAAATGATCAAATGATATGAATTGTAAAGAAGCCAAATGAAAAGCTTCAGGGATATGTAATCATTTTCTTGTGGGAGGTCATATATGTTCATTTCTATAATTGAGATAGACTACTTGACTTAGTACTAGTTGTGTATGACTTGATTGAATTGATCATTGAAACTTTACTCTAGACTAAGGACTATTCCACATTTGATGCACACACACACAAAACACACATGCCTAATGTTCAATGAATGCCTTATTCATTTGTTCGATTGTACTTGTTTAAATGTGATGTGTTTTTACTCAACTATATACGATCAAATCAAAAAGATTTTTGATCATTTTATATGTATTTGGAAGTGATTTTTATCACTCTATGTGTTCATGTTTAGTGCTTACTTTGTTTTTCATTGTTTAAACATGTTTTGTATTGAAAAACATGTGTCACAATTTTTGGCTACTCGTTTTGGCTACTCTTGCGAGTAGTGAGTTTTGGCTACTCATTTTGGTGACTCGCCCAGTTGCGAGATCCAGTCACGAGTTTACACAAAATGGTTTGCGACTCACTAGCGACTCATCTCGCGACTTGCTAGTCGCGAAACGCCCAGAAATAGCTTTTTAAAGAGCTTTTCATGGGAAACCTATTTTAAACCTCTCTCGTCCTCTCTAAAACCCTTGTTTCAATATTTTTACATCAAAACCCAATCAATTTGAATGGTTTTTCATTCCATTAACATTTCTAAGGTAATTTTAAACTCTTTTCATTGTTTTGGATCCTTAGATTATGTTTTAGAGAGTTTTATGCTCTTGGTTGGGATTTTCATCATAGGGATTGGGAATACTTATTTTTTTTGTCAAATTTTTGTATGGGATTGGTTTCTTTTGATGATTTGCTTTGGATGTTGGCCCCTTTGTGGCAAAAAGAACATGTATTAAGGGTGTATTTCATGATGTTCATGCATTGTTTACATTGTTGTTCATAGTGTGCACGCTAGGTGTTTGATAAAATGCCTCTTAAGCATTTTCTCACTTGTTTGGACTCCGATGAGTATCAAACTTTGGGGTTTCTCATGTTTCCTCACTAGGATCATGTTTGGTTCATTGGTTGTGTATTTAACACACCTTGCCCCACATGTACATTTTCAATGCTTTGGTCATGCATTGCACATAGCCACATCTTGCACACACCTTTGCTACCCTTGTTTCTTCATCCTAGCATGTCATATTTACCTTATGCTTTGTAGCATTTTGTTTTGTCTTTTGTTTGAGCTTCATTTCTCATTCATTTTGCACCATTCTTACATCATTCTCCTGGTTCATACCTTCATCTCTTGCCCTTTTTTTTTTTTGTTTTTTTTTTTGTTTCTCTCCTTGACCCCTTTGTCTATTCGTGTTAAAAAGGGGGGAGAGTATACTCTAGAGTAGTATACGTAGTATACCGGAGAGTTTTGTTATTTTTATATGACTCTTGTACACATTCTTAGGAGGAGAAATTCTAAGAAATTATATTTCTTGTGCACATTTGTAGGGGGAGAGATATTCCATAGGGGAGATGCATATACCAAGGGGGAGAAGACATTGTGTTTATAAGAAAACTTTGTTTTGATTGTGTTTCTTTATGTTTGTTTTCTTGGTTGCTTTATGGTACTTTAAGTTATGTTTAGTATCTATGCTTTGTTGTTCTCATTGCATTGTGTTTGTGTGTTGGACATGCATACTTCCTTATACTATTGTGCTTCATTGATTGCATGTTCGAATGATCATTTGCTTTGTTATGTGATCATTGTAGTCATTTCTATATGACTGTTTTGGCGTATGATCAAGTTGCTCACTTGTTTCACATTATGTTTACTTGATCGCAATTTACTTGTTACATTATACTTGTCCTTTTATTACTTGTTTTACCTTGAGGGTCTAATGTGTTTTGTGCAAGTGTTTTAGGTTACAGATATATATGTTCCAAGTTCATCACAGCTTATTTGTCTATAGTTCTTATAACTCATGGATATTTACATTGCTTTTGTTTAAAGCTTTAAGTACATTGGTTTAAATCTTTCAGTTCATATTCAGTACTTTATATATGTACCTTTGCTTTGTAGCTCAGTACTTTTAGTTAATGTTATGCATTTTCTTTAGTACTTCACTCTTGTGCCCTTATTGGATTTTATATCCTTGATGCAATTACTTTGCATTTTTGTATCGGTTGAGTGTTGGACATGCAAATAATACTTTGCATTGAACTTATTAGCTTGCATGTCCGAATGTTCATTCCTTGTGTGAATGATCATTGTGATCACTATTTATAGTGATTGTTCCTGTTTGGTCAAGCCATGCTTTATTGCTATATTCTTTATTGCTTGATCACATTGTGCTTGCTCCATATGTACGTCAAGATTTCTACTTACAATGATCGTCTTGTGTTGTTGTTTTTAGGAAAAACTTGCTCGTATGGTTCAAGAGTTTCACAGTTTCTAGAGTTAGGTGTGAGTGAGTTTTGACAATTGTTCCCAACTCACATGTTAAGTCTGGAGTTTGTTTTAGGATTTTGTCATGGAATAGCCAAAGGAGGAGATTGTAAGGTTGAATTTATTCAATCATGTGTTGGTTTTATTCCGTGTCAAATTTGCTTGTAATTTAGCAATTAGATACCCTGTATTTAGGTGGGATTTATGTAAGGGTAGTGTGTGAGAGAGTGTGAAGAAAACTCAAGATGTGTGCAATTCAAAGGAGTCTCGTGACTAGCTCATGACTGGCAAGTAGCCAAAATGGCACACATGTGAAGCATGCAGGGGAGCTAAAGGCTCACGACAGCTAGAGCACTACAGGACAAAACTTCTAGTCTGGCCAAGCAATTAGCTCGCAACTCAAACTCGCGACTCGTTCCAGTCGCAAGGTTGAGTCACCAGTGTTAGGTCACAATCTGAATGACCCCTTGTGATTAACCCTAATTAATTAATTAATTAGCCAAGTTATTAATTAATCAATTTAACATGCAAATACGTGGAAGCACAAACAAATCACCAAATACTAATTATGCAGCGGAAAAAAATAAATGACACGGTGATTTGTTTACGAATGGGGAAAACCCTAACGGCAAAAACCCCACCGGGTGATTTTCAGGTCACCACTCCCGAAACTCCACTATTATCAAATCAAGCGGTTACAAGAAAGGAATCCCAAGTACCTTACCAACCTACAGTTGAACCCTTACCCCAATACCCAATTGGACTTGATCTGTAGTGACAGTCTCCACCTTTGATGCACGGCTCCCAAGTACGTGACTAACCAATGCGCGGATCCAAGTACGCGACTTCAGAACACCAACTTAAGGAAGAATGGTTGGCTGCAAAGTTCTTCAGTTCATCCACGTGATGAATAGCAGGAAGATGCTTGGTCACAAAACCCTATGGTGCAAATACACAGCAACTTCTTGATGGAAGATGAACTAGGTCAAGAACCTTGTCTGTTGAGCACAATTTGCATAAACAGAGATTGCTCAATGATAATACAACTTGTGTCTACCAAAACGGCTCTTAAAATAATCCTTTTATATGTTTAGGGTTAGAAGAAAAGAAAGCCCAAAAACATATTCACGGATCCCAAGAAAATCAGATTGGAATTCTGACTTTTTAATTCTCGACAGATAGCAGGTGTCGAGGTAGCTATCAAGAGGTGTCGAGCTTTAAAAATTCTGCACTTCAACTTGCTTTCTCTTGGACAGACTTGATGACTTCAACACTTGACCTTGAAACATTGTTTCTTGAAGTATTAAAAACACCTAGAACTACCCAATTACAAGCAGAGTGCGTTTTGTCAAAGGATTAGCCAATTTACATAACTAAGTGACATATGTTCTTAAACAAGTTAAAACATATATGTCCTAACACTCTCCCCCTTTGGCAATCCGTGACAAAACCACAACAAACAAATGAGCATATGAGAGAAGTCATAAATCACTCAACTCATATTCACTTGTTGAATACAATAAAATCTATCCTAACACAAACTCTTGAAAAACTTTGCAAGAAGAGAGCTTATGATAAGTAGACTTTGACAACCTGTATTTCTGAAACACTTTAAACAAAACTCATCAAGGCATCTTGTGTGAAACAGAAATAAATAGATTGCATACAAGTATAAAGAACATGTGTATAAAGATAGAAAAGAAACAACACATGAAGAGAGAGGTGAAAGAAACATACATCAACATATATAAGAGATAAGATAAGTACAATGTATGTAAAAATGGTCAAAGGACCTCATATACAAGACCAATGTATCTAAGAGATAAGAAAAAAATACATATAGCCTCACTACATCCCTCAAAAATATGATAACACTCCCCCTATCAAAAATGTCCCTATATACTAACTCTCCCCCTAAGATGACTACTCTCATAGCCCAAAACTACTCCCCCTTTTTGTCACGAGTGACAAAGGGTAGAGTGTCATGTAGACATCTCATCGGCAGAGCTAGCATCCCCATCATCATCATCATCATCATCCTCAGCATCTGAAGCTGCTGGAGTAGGTGGTGAAGGAGTAGCCTCTGGAGCAAATCCACCCATGGTCGCCTGCCGTCGTGCAATACGACCAACACGAACATTCACCTGATACAACTCAGCAGAGAGTGTATCAAGACGAGTGTCCATGCGCTGCAGCTGCACCATAATATCACCAAGGGATACATCGCTCGAAGAGGAAGAAGGAGCAGATGTAGATGGAGCGGATCTGGATGGCGCTGAACGGGAGGGAGGAGTGGCACCTGGCTGTCTCGACCTGAACTGCGCCTCACTACATTTTACGGTAGCGGCGTCTATGGCAGATATGTGTGTGAAGTGGTCGGACACAGGAAAGGGAACAGAAAAATGGCGTAGAATCCGCGTGATAGCAGAAGGAAAGATGAGCTTATCACGGGACGCCGAATCAAGATAGACCTCTATGATAGATCGGATGAAGTGAGAAGGGAAGTCTATGGTAAGATGCTCAAGCAAAGAAAGCAAAAATCGAGCACGAGGCTCTGTGATAGAGTTATAGTGAGAAAGAGGATGGAGAACAAAAGTCATCACCATGTTAATGAATCTAGGACCTTTAGCAAAAGGCCTACATGATGTGAACTGATGCTCACCCCAATCAGCAGGGCGCTCACAAAAAGCAGAGATGAGCTCATCTTTGGACACAGTCCTCAGACGCTCACAAGAGGGGTAATCTGGAAACTCTATCCTAGGTACTCTAAGCACATCCGCAACAAGTTGCGGTGTGACAGGAATGCGCATACCTCGAACGCGAGTAACAAAATGAGGTACTGAAAGATCAATCCCGTGCATGTTGGAGTAGAACTCCTGTATCAGCACGAGAGGGCAAGTGACCGGGATGTCACACAGTGACCCCCATCCCCTACTGTTAATGACAGAGGGAAGGTCAGTATCGGCGAAGTCCGCCAGAATAACTTGGCGTTCCGAATGAACACCTCGTTTAGAAAAGTTCTCCGAAAATGCCTTATGAGCATCTCCATCACGGAACCGAATGTTAAAGGGAGTAGTATCTGAAGAAGTAGAAGCTCCAGAACGCAGAGGGTTCCGAGCAGGAGTAGATTTACGTTTGGGTGCCATAGACACGACTAACGTAAAAGAATGAGAAAAAGATAGAGAGGGAGACAATCAGAAAAGTCCCAACACAGTTCAAATATATCAAATATGTTGAACAACAAGTACGTATGCATGGGAATGCATGAGCATGTGACATGCAAAGGAAAAAAAATCATGGGCTCAGCCCAATCCAATCCTAGCAGCACACAAACATAAAGCACACATCTAAATGCATGTAAATATCATTATAATGCAAATGAAATGCAATGTATGACATTTTGAAATCATCTAAGTGCAAACCCAACCCAAAATTTGAAGAAAAACTCAACAATTTTGAAAAACCCCAAATTTTTATGAAAAATCCCAAAAACTAGGTTTTCAAACATGAAATGCATGAAAAAGGAAGGGAAAAGTGATCTTACCAAGAGATTGAAGCAAGGAATGAGCAAGATCCAAGTGGGGTTGAAGATTGAGTGAGAAAATCAAGTCTGGAAGGTGAAAAGCCACGGACAGATCGAGTGAGATCGAGAGAAATGAGTGAAAAATCGCGATCTGCTCTTAAATAGGCACCTCAGTAATTCTCGACAGCTGAGGTGTCGAGAGGTATCGAGGAAGCTGTCGAGGAAGGTATCGAGGAAAATGCCTTCGACAGATGCAGGTATCGAGAGGTATCGAGGATCAAGGCCAAATGCAGAATCAAGAAGCTCGATCGATCGACAAGGTATCGAGAAGCTGTCGAGAGGACAGAAGAAATCTCGATCGATCCACAAGGTATCGAGACAGGTGTCGAGAAAGAAGACTCAAACAGCATAAGTGAATCTCGATCGATCCATCAGGTGTCGAGAATCTATCGAGGGGACAGAGACTTTCTCGATCGATCCATCAGGTGTCGAAGAGGTGTCGAGATTGCGATAAGAAACAACTTGAGAAGCTCGACAGATGACAGGTATCGAGGAGGTGTCGAGGGAGGTGTCGAGCCAGCAGTAAAAACCAGTTTTTCGAGAAAGGAAAAACACAGACATGAATGCAATCCAACACACATCTCAACCAAAGATCCACTCAACATATAAACCTCTCAAAAACATCTCTCAACAAGAAAATAAGCACAAGGATCATGCAAAACACACACACACACTAAACAAGTCTAACCAATTTTATATTTCAAAAACAAGTTATGACAGTTTAGTGAGCATACATTAGCACATGTAAAACCTTTGTGATGGCCAAATCACATTGTACCTGCACATGTATCAAAAGTAGCAAAGAATATTGCGTGTTGTGTGTGAAAAACATCGCAAGATTGCATATGTGTATAGATGTTATGACGATCTGAGATATGAGAAAATAACTTTTAACTCACACACAATCATAACTGTTTGATGGGGACTATCACCTTCGAGGTACATCCTATAACTCCCACATCTCCTAGAATACACGCTTGCAACCATATTTAAAGCATTTTTAATCTTTTTGCTTTTTATTTTCTTTGCATGTTTTCTTTTATTTTAGCATATCATACATGGGTATATAAAAGAGAGAAAAGAAATACCCAAGATGTTAAGCATTTGACATCGCACTTTTGCTATGCCGAAGCATACGAATGTCTTTGACACTGCACTTTTGCTATGCCGAAGCATACAGGTGTCATATTATGATTGGCGGGCAACAGTGGTGAGATGGTTATTTATGCCTTTCTCTTAGGATTTTCTAGTCCTACCCGTCAAAAAGAGTGATATGAGTGTTAAGTTTTAAGAGATAACCTAATCTTACTCATCACAAACAAGAGCCACAAAGCTCACTTGCTTAGTTGTGCATAGAGATGCTCATCTAAGCTACAAGAGATACAAAGTTTAGAAAACTTTGTTTCATTGGCCATCCAAGGTACACAAGTACCAAAGTACACAAAACACACACTGTTTTTGTATTTTTCTGATTTTTCAATTTTTTTTTTTTTTTTTTTAAATCAAAAACAAAATAAACAAAACTGAAAGTAAACACACAAAACATGTTAAACAAAATAATGCAAAAACTAGACTGACTCAGCAGAAAAACAAAACACACAAGCAATGCAAAACACAGAAAAACAAAAAGGAAAAAGAAAGTGATGAAATCACTTAAAGTCCTTTTTCTTCCACACCTTGGAAGAGCCTTTCCTTTGATTGAATCCTTGAACCGGCGGTGAGGGGGAAGAATTTAACCCGTTCAAGTTCGAAAGGAACATGAGGGCTTTCAGAAGATCTCCAAGAGGAGCAAGAGAGGATTGAAGCTGATTATGGTTTCCAGATGCTATCACGCCATTGCTCTGTTGAGTGGCTAACCACTTATAGCAATTTGGTCTAGTATGACCGGCAGCTCCACAATGATGACAGAGATGCTGCTTCTTTTGTTTAGGCTTTTGAGAGTTAGCCTTCTTAGCCCTAGGGTTTTTATCATCTTTCTTATCTTGCTTAGGGGGTGCTCCTAAGATAGATTTACCCTTGTCTAAGTTCTCACTAGCTAATTCAGTTTTGACATCAGTATTCTCAATTTCAGTATTATTAGCAGGAGGAACAAAAACAGTATTGCTAGTAGAAGCAGTATTTGAGAAAGAAATACCATACCCCAAACCAGTTCGATCCGAAGCAGATTTCTGATTGCTAAGCATCTCATCAAGCTTTGCACTTGAAGTCCTCTCTAGTTGAGCTCTGACTTGAAACAGCTCTGCTTCAAGCTTCTTGGTCTTCTCAGCCAAAAAGGTGTTTTCAAATCTCAGTGCTCCAATAGTTTGATTCGCCTCATCAAACTTTGTGGACAACTCTTCACGATCAAGTTCCACATCACTGAGCTTCTTGGTGGCCAGCCTGTATAATTTCTCATGCTTTTCAGAGAGCTTATAAAGCTTCTCATAGGCTGAATGGATATCATCTTGATCATCCATTTTCTCAAATTTTGATTCCACCAGTTCTTCTTCTTCATCCACTTCTTCAACAATCCCTTCAGTAGGATTGACTGTGGCGGTGAAGGCATTTAAGATTCCGTCATCCTCATTGTCGGAATCATCTTCAGGCTCAGTGTCACTTAGAGTTGCAGCAAGTGCCTTGCTTTTCCCAATGCTCTTGAGATATGTAGGACACTCATTTTTCATGTGTCCGAACCCATGACATCCAAAGCATTTTGGTCCTGCAGGAACAGTGTACTGACTTCCATCCTTAGCATCCTTCTTCCCTTTGTCTTGGCTTTTAGACTGTGAAGAACTGAACTGCCTCCGGTCCTTGTCGAAGCTCCTTCCATTGGCATTCTTCATAAACTTCTTGAACTGCCGAGTGATGTAGGACTTCATCTTAGAATCTTCATCATCGGAAGACTCATCTGTATCACTGTTCTTTGCCTTCAAGGCCATGCTTTTACCTTTACTTGACTTGCCAATCCTAGATAATCCTATCTCATAGGTTTGCAAGTTTCCTACCAGCTCAGTCAAAGGAATCTTGTCAATGTCCTTTGATTCTTCTATCGCCGTAATCTTGGCATGGAATCTCTCAGGTAGAGATCTGAGCACCTTCCTTACAATCTTGGGTTCTGGGATGGTTTCCCCAAGATTGAAGGCTGAGTTCACTATGTCCTTGAGCTTGGCATAGAACTCATCAAATGACTCATCCTCCTCCATCTTAATTTCTTCAAAGCTTGTAGTGAGCCTCTGAAGCTTTGAGTCTTTGACAGCCTTTGTGCCTTCATAGGTAGTCTGGAGGATGATCCAAGCCTCCTTAGCAGTTTCAGTTGAGGATATCTTTTTGAACTCCTCATTTGTGACTGCGCTAAATAGGGCATTTAACGCTCTGCTGTTGAAGTTAGCCGCCTTGATCTTAGTATCATCCCAATCGGCCGGATCTTCTGTTGGCTTAGTCCAGCCAATCTCTACAGCTTGCCACACCTTTTCATCTAAAGACTGCAAGAAAGCTCTCATGCGTACTTTCCAGTATGCATAGTTAGTGCCATCAAATAAAGGAGGTATAATTAAAGATTGTCCTCTATCCATGACAAACAGGGGTCAATGGATCAACACAGCAAAGATTAAACCCTAATCAGAGTGTGCCTGCTCTGATACCACTTGATAGGTCACAATCTGAATGACCCCTTGTGATTAACCCTAATTAATTAATTTAGCCAAGTAATTAATTAATCAATTAATCATGCAATTTTATGGAAGCACAAACAAATCACCAACAACTAAATATGCAGCGGAAAATAAATAACACGGTGATTTGTTTACGAATGGGGAAAACCCTAACGGCAAAAACCCCACCGGGTGATTTTCAGGTCACCACTCCCGAAACTCCACTATTATCAAATCAAGCGGTTACAAGTAAAGGAATCCCAAGTACCTTACCAACCTACAGTTGAACCCTTACCCCAATACCCAATTGGACTTGATCTGTAGTGACAGTTTCCACCTTTGATGCACGGCTCCCAAGTACGTGACTAACCAATGCGCGGATCCAAGTACGCGACTTCAGAACACCAACTTGAGGAAGAATGGTTGGCTGCAAAGTTCTTCAGTTCATCCACGTGATGAATAGCAGGAAGATGCTTGGTCACAAAACCCTATGGTGCAAATACACAGCAACTTCTTGATGGAAGATGAACTAGGTCAAGAACCTTGTCTGTTGAGCACAATTTGCATAAACAGAGATTGCTCAATGATAATACAACTTGTGTCTACCAAAACGGCTCTTAAAATAATCATTTTATATGTTTAGGGTTAGAAGAAAAGAAAGCCCAAAAAAATATTCACGGATCCCAAGAAAATCAGATTGGAATTCTGACTTTTTAATTCTCGACAGATAGCAGGTGTCGAGGTAGCTATCGAGAGGTGTCGAGCTTTAAAAATCCTGCACTTCAACTTGCTTTTTCTTGAACAGACTTGATGACTTCAACACTTGAGCTTGAAACATTGTTTCTTGAAGTATTAAAAACACTTAGAACTACCCAATTACAAGCAGAGTGCGTTTTGTCAAAGGATTAGCCAATTTACATAACTAAGTGACATATGTTCTTAAACAAGTTAAAACATATATGTCCTAACAACCAGAATGCCCTGTTTGGATGAAAACTGACTTTTCACATTCCTCATACACACTACTATAAATACCCTTATACCCACGAAATGTAGAGAGCTTCTAGAGAGAATTTTGAGAGAGAAACCCTAGAGAAAAACAAGATTGACTCATCCACAATCTTTACCATTTGATTCTCCAAATTCCTTTACTCTCACCCTTTCCATTGATATATCTTTGAGAGGTACATTTGCCAAATCCTTATCTTACCATATCCATATTAGTAAGGAGGTGTTTTGGTGCTTGGGATGTAGTTCAGAGAGGACCAATTCAGAGATGACCAATTCATTTGGTTGATGCAATGAGCTTATTGCGGGATCCGGTAAGCCAAAATTAAGTCTCTATATGCTATACAGATATTATAACTAACATAAGTCTATATACAACACACAGTGTAAAATTTATAACTGACATACATAACTCTATATTCTATTACACATATGTAACTACAAAGATATTATATATGCACATAACAAACAAATATAATACCTAAAACCAATACGGAAAAACAAAATAATGCTTTGCCAAAGGCCTTGTAGCTGAATTAGCACCTCTCCATGTACAAAGTGTTTGCCAAAGGCCTTGTAGCTGAATTAGCAGCATATTGTAATTATTTCTCAAAAAAATCAATCTGGAAAATTAAATGCCACATATGTTAATATTTTTAATATTTAATAACCCATAAAAAGAAAATATATCCATTGACTATATTTGTTGATAATTTTTTATACATGAATAAGTTGTGTTATTTTTTTTTTCTACCATCAAAATTCAACTTATAATTTTCATGTAATAATTTTAAGTAATTAGATAAATGTTAACAAATCGGGACTAGATCATACAACACCTTACACCTCCATAACACAAATTCGTTTCTGCGTCACTTGAAATCTCCAAACCCATGCTGAAATCCAAACAAGCAAGTCCCAACCGTCACCACTTGCTCCTATTTGCGAATTTAACAAACTTAACTTCATGGATTTGTTTGATGTCATGTTTTTTAGAGAGGAACAAACTTGATAACCCAAAACTTTGTTTGTTTTCAAGAGAGCAACAAATTATCTGAAATGCTATTTATACTTCTGATAACCAGAGTTTTTTTCAGAGGTGGAAGCCAGATCACTAGGTGAGAGGAGGAGATGGAGAGAAAGGGGAAGGAATTGAAAGTTCAAATAGCGTGTAAAACACCAGTAAACATTTAGACTCCCAAATACAAAAATACCAACACAAGCTTATAATCAAACAATATATGTGCGGATCCCGCAATAAGCTTATAATCATATTCCGCACATATATTGTTTGATTATAAGCTTGTGTTGGTATTTTTGTATTTGGGAGTCTAAATGTTTACTGGTGTTTTACACGCTATTTGAACTTTCAATTCCTTCCCCTTTCTCTCCATCTCCTCCTCTCACCTAGTGATCTGGCTTCCACCTCTGAAAAAAACTCTGGTTATCAGAAGTATAAATAGCATTTCAGATAATTTGTTGCTCTCTTGAAAACAAACAAAGTTTTGGGTTATCAAGTTTGTTCCTCTCTAAAAAACATGACATCAAACAAATCCATGAAGTTAAGTTTGTTAAATTCGCAAATAGGAGCAAGTGGTGACGGTTGGGACTTGCTTGTTTGGATTTCAGCATGGGTTTGGAGATTTCAAGTGACGCAGAAACGAATTTGTGTTATAGAGGTGTAAGGTGTTGTATGATCTAGTCCCGATTTGTTAACATTTATCTAATTACTCAAAATTATTACATGAAAATTATAAGTTGAATTTTGATGGTAGAAAAAAAAAAAAATAACACAACTTATTCATGTATAAAAAATTATCAACAAATATAGTCAATGGATATATTTTCTTTTTATGGGTTATTAAATATTAAAAATATTAACATATGTGGCATTTAATTTTCCAGATTGATTTTTTTGAGAAATAATTACAATATGCTGCTAATTCAGCTACAAGGCCTTTGGCAAACACTTTGTACATGGAGAGGTGCTAATTCAGCTACAAGGCCTTTGGCAAAGCATTATTTTGTTTTTCCGTATTGGTTTTAGGTATTATATTTGTTTGTTATGTGCATATATAATATCTTTGTAGTTACATATGTGTAATAGAATATAGAGTTATGTATGTCAGTTATAAATTTTACACTGTGTGTTGTATATAGACTTATGTTAGTTATAATATCTGTATAGCATATAGAGACTTAATTTTGGCTTTAGAACTGTCTAGTTGATGATAATAATTAGAGTAAATTGCAAATTACACTCTTAAAGTTTGGAGGTGATTGGATTTTATACTCTGAAGTTTCAGAATTTGGATTTTACCTCATAAAGTTTGGATTTTACACCCTGACATTTTTGGATTTTACTCCTTATATTTTAGAAGTGTTTGGATTTTACTCTCTAAAGTTTGGGAGTATTTGTATTTTACACTCTAAAGTTTCAGAATTTGGAGGTGTAAAATTCAAACAACCCTAAACTTTAGGGGGTAAAATCCAAGTTCTAAAACGTTTAGGTGTAAAATCTAAACACTCCAAACTCTATGGGATAAAATCCAAATTCTGAAACTTTAGTATATAAAATCTAATCACTCTCAAACTTTAAGGGTGTAATTTACAATTTACCATAATAATTATAACCACACTAAAAAAAAAATCTCACAAATATAAATAAACTAAAATTGGGCCAAAGAAGCTTTCACATCAGTTGACCAACACACACATTAACACACTAGATAAACCCTTGTCTCCAAACTCCCACATAGAGACAAAAGCCACTCTAGGTTAAAAAGAGTATCATAAGACGAACTCCCAGTATGTAGAAGGGCTCTAAGGGTTTCCCATTTACTTTTTGCGGATGATTGCATTGTCTTCTACAAGGCATCGACGGAAGAGGGGCTTAAAGTCACCAAAATCATGGATAATTATGAAAGAGAGTCTGGGCAGAAGCTAAATAAAGAGAAGACATTACCCTTTTTTAGCAAAAATATGAAGGCGGAGGTTAAAGAAGCAGTGAAAGAAATGTTTGGGGCTTAGATCATTCACCAACATGAGTGGTATTTGGGGCTGCCCCCATTGGTAGGGAAGGGAAAAAAAGAAAGTATTCAATCAAATTAAGGACCAAGTTGGGTGCAAAATAGCAAGTTGGAAGGGAAAGTTGCTGTCTACGGCAGGCCGAGAAATCCTAATAAAGGCAATTGCCGAAGCTACTCTGACGTACATAATGAATTGCTTTAAAATCCCCGATTCCCTTTGTAGTGAGTTGAACTCTTTGATTAGTAATTTTTGGTAGGGACAGCGTGACAAAGAAAGGAAAACTAGCATGGATAGCTTGGGAGAAAATGTGCAAGCCAAAAGCTGATGGGGGGGGGGGGGGGAGGGTGGGATTTAAAGATCTTAAGGCATTTAATTAGGCTTTCCTTGCAAAAAAGGGTGAAGGCTCATCCAAACCTGGGATTCTTGCACACAGAGTTTTTGAAAGCGAAGTATTTTCCGGAAAGCAATTTCATGGAGGCACAGCTAGGCAAGAAACCATCGTACACATGGAGAAGTTTGATGGCAGTGAGAAGTCCTTACAGGGGGTTGCGATGGAGCATAGGAAATGGGCAAAGCGTGAGAATATGGGCTGATAGATGTTGCCAACCCCAAACTCTTTCAAGGTGGCAAGTCCTCCGCCCCAAGCTTTTGAAGGGAATATGGTGGAATCTCTTCTAGACAGGGATGTAGGTGGCTGGGAAAAACTTGGTGAGTAGCATTTTCCTTCTTATGAAGCGAGGCCATTTTAAGCATTTCAATTAGCCACAATTTTCCCGGAGGATGCTCTGACTTGGGCATGGACTCAAAATGGGATGTTTACTGTAAGCAGGTGGGTATAAGGTAGCGTGTAGGTAGCTGTTGGAAAAAAGGAGTAAGGCTGATGGGGGCGAGGCGTCAACCCGAAGAAGTGGAGTGAGTTCTGGATTTTATTTAGAGACTGAACTGCCTAAGTAATTAAAAGCAGTTTATGTGGAGGGCGTGCAAGAACATCCTCCCACGAACTATTGCCTTAAGCTCAAAGAATTCATGGAGGATACGTGTAGGGTGTGTGGAAAGGTAGAGTCATCGGGGCATGCTCTCTTGGATTGTGAGGTGGCCGAGGCTATTTGGAGGGAGTCAAGCTTTCCTTGCCTAAGTTTTGAAGCCCTTTGCGAGAATTCATGGATGTTGTGGGGAACTTTGGGAGACAGAAGGGAGATCAGCTGGGAGACTTTGCTACCACAGCATGGTGCATTTGGAAAAATAGGAACGCCACAAAGTTTGAAGGTCGGTGCAAGGCAGTGAAGGCATATTGCTAAGGAGGTTGAACTATTGGTGGAGGAATTCAGCTCACTGAATGCAGCTTTGAAACAATCAGCGCCTCCAAGAACTAGGGGATGGACCTCCGTGTGAATGGTGGTACAAAGGTGACGTGGATAGGGCGGTGTTCAAGGAGTTTGGTAGCTGTGGAGTTGAGGTTGTAATCAGGAACAAGCAAGGCCAAATTGGGAGCAATGAGTAAGAAGCTGGAATTAACTTTTGGGGCTTTGGAAGTGGAAGCTAAAGCGTTTGAGGAAGGCTTAATGCTAGCAGGGGACCTCGGGCTCAAAAGTGATTCTGGAAGGAGATGCTCAAGTGGTGACCAATGCGTTGCGGGAAAATGTCTCCACCAACTTCAATCCAATGATAATGAAGAGGCAAAGCAATGGAGGCAGAAGGTCTAAGATTGGAAAATCAGCCATGTGCGTAGAATAGGGAATCTTGCAGCCACTTATGGCTCGAAATGCCATTATTTTTGATTGTGTAGTGTGGGTTGAGGAATACTCACCCATTATTCATGCCAAGTGCATAGAGATGTAATGTTATTGATTAGAGTTAAATTAATGAAATTTATTTGCGATTGGACTATCAAAAAAAGGTGCAGACAAAAGTCACTACAATTTATTGAGAATTATTATATGTTGCTAAATCATTAGCTGAACCATTCTTTTTTTTTTTTTTTAAGACAATTAAGCATTTTGTGTGTGAGATATGTCAATTAAGCTACAATATTCTTCTCCAAAAAAAAAAAAAAATTAAGCTACAATATTTATATATATTTTTTTTTAGAGAGTAAGCTACAATATTTTTAGTTGTGACTAACACATATTTTTAGAATTATTAAGATGTTATATTCTCCTTATCTTCTACCCTTTTTAAAATAGATATCTCAGTCAATTCATCTAAGTTGACAAACTCAAATTTCTTTTTATTTGTCCTATAACATCTGACACTACAAACTGATTTGTCCTATACCATAACTGTTCATTAAATATCACATTTCTACTACTGATGATTTTTTTTATTTTGTTCATCCCAAACTGGTAGCCAAATTTCTCATCACCAAAGCCAATAAATATATATTTATAGACTTTGCATCAAGCTTACTGCGAGCATTAAAATCAATATGAACATAAGAAACACAAACCAAAGCTTTTAAATGGGAAAACCTTACCTCTTTACCGCTCTAATAATCTTTCAGGAATTCTGAACTCCATAAGACTGATGGTCCTCGGTTTTTCAAAGTAAGCTGCAATATTAAAACTATCAACACAAAAGATTTTGGTAATCCAGCATGCAGGCTCATACTCCTAGCACTCTCATTAAGAGTTATATTCATGTGCTTAGCACACCATTCCGCTGTCTAACTCAGACATTTTACTTTCAAATCTATTTCTATCTCACATGGCTTCACTTCTTAAAAGTCTCAAATACATCAGTTTTATTTTTTCAGAAAATAAACTCATATTTTTCTGCTTGAGTCATCAATGAAATTGATGTAATACCATGAACCCCCAAGGGATGCAACTGGAGAAGGCCCCCAGAAATCAGTGAGTACTAACTCTAATTTTTCAGCTTTCAGTGTCCTGCCAATTTCCAAGAAGCTCACCATTTTCTGCTTTCCTAAGATGAAACTTTCACATGTCAAAATTAATAGACTTCAGTTTTGGTAATTTCCCTTTTGATAGTAGCATCTTTATCCCTTTCTCATTCATGTGACCAAGTTTGCGGTGACCATAGGCTTGCATCAGTACCTGCTTTAGCAACTGCAATTATGTCTCTTGGACTTGAGGTCATATATAGAGTTCCAGTTTTATTTCCACGAGCCAATACTATGACTCCCTTTGTAACCTTCCAGGTACCACAAACAAATAGTATTGCATACCCTTTATCATCAAGATGTCCAACAAAAATCAAATTCCTCTTCAGGTTAGGAATATGTCAAACCTTCTGCATTAACCAAACAGTTTGGTATAGTTGTTATTTTCAATTATATTTTGTTGGCTTAATTCCATATCAAATTTGATTATATTTCATCAATCATTTCCTTGTATGTTTGTGAGATTCAATGTAAGGGGATAGTGTGTGAAATTGGTGAAGAACTATGAAGAATAGAACAACTCGCGATTGGCTCGCCAGCTGACAACCTGCGAAAGGCCACATGAGAAGCACATGCTAGAAGCTAAAGAGTCAAGTGCTAGAGGGCATCTCGTGACTCATCTTGAGACTTGGCCAACTCGCAAGATGACCCGTGAATGCACTGCTAGCCTATTTTTTGTGCTTTCCTCATTTCTTTACCCACACTATAAAATCTCACATTACCCACAAAATTGTGGAGAGAATTCCAGAGAGAAAACCCTAGAAATCCATTTGAGAGTTAGAAATTGCACACCCACAATCCTCTTCACATTTCTCTTAGTTTTCCTCTACCCCTACCTCTCTAAATTCCATACCCATTGAGAGGTTCTTAGCCAAAACACATATCACATCCAATCTAAGTGTTTTTCATTGTTCTGGTGCCTACGGGAAGTATTGGATGAGGCCATTATTTCATGGATGCAATTGGAGCTAAGTGCAGGATTTAGATAACTAGTAAAGACATGACTCGGTGAAATTCGTTGGGAGCAGGAACTTGGAGGGTTCAAGTACTTTGGGTAGATTAGGCTTGGAAGGTCTTTTGATATCCTTGTACTCCAACTTTATTTACTAGTGAATCATTTCGGCTTGGAGAGCCGCAGAGAGGTTTTTACGCCGAGCATTTTGATTTTCCTCTTCGGTAACACATCGCCGTGTTATCTGTATCTATATCTCTCTTCCCTCAATCCTTGTGCTTTACGTTTAATTTTTTATTATGTATCTCTATGCACTAGGAAGTAATCTCGGTTAATTGCATTTTGGTTTACTTTTATTCCGCACTTAGTTGAGTATATTAAAAGTAATTAAGTCGTATTTTAAAATTAGGGGCCTAAACAAGCTTTAGTAGTTTTACTATTAAGCTTTCAAGTCCCATCGTTAAGTATAATCCAAATGTCTCCCATACCCACAACATCCAAGACTTCTCCATTAGCCAAATACACCTTATCAAAATCACCTCCAACATAGTTTTGTGTGATTTCTTATTGTGGAGTGTGTAAAGTTGTAATTTACAACTATTTTGTGTTGGCTTTAATTTCGTGCCAAATTTGATTGTAATTTATTCAATCATATTTCCCTGTATTTATTTGGGTTTTTAATTGTAAAGGATGAGTGTGAGAGAGTGTGAAGACTCAAGCTTAAAAGGATGAACAAGTGGATTTCGCGAGTGTCTCGTGAGAAGCTAACTCGCAAAATAGCCATGTGTAGAGGACATGACTATAAGGTGAAGAGTCATGCTAGCCTAGAGTTTTCGCAAGTGTCTCGCGGGTAAAGCCTTCCTACGAAATACTCGCAAAACATTCTGTTTGGCTAATTTTTCATGTTTTGTTTTACCAAGTCTTAACCCATACTATATACCCTCATTACCCACATATTGTAAGGAGTGCTTTTTTAGAAAGAAAACCCTAGAAAATACACTTGAGAGTTAGAGATTGTTATACCCACAATCATCTACACATTTCCTTATGGTTTTCCTCTACTCCTACCTCTCTATCTCCAAATCCTTGAGAGGATAATAACCTAAACACTTACCACACCCAATCTGAGTGTAAAGTGAGGTTTTGGTGCTGTTAAGAAGCATTGGAAGAAGCCATTCATTGGCAGATGCAATCGGGTTGAATTGTGGGATCTGAGAAAGCTAGAGAAGACAAGATTTTGAGAAGCCAGTTGGTAGCAGGAGCTTGGAGGGCTCAAGTACATTGGGTAGACTAGGCTTCGAGGGTCTTTTGTTATTCGTGTACTCTAACTTTATTCTCTAGTGGATCAATTACCGCTTGGAGGGCAGCAGAGAGGTTTTTCGCTGAGTTCTTTGNCTGTGTTTGCATCTTTCTTCCCTACTCTTTAACCTTTTCTTTTATTGTTGATATTGGATGAATATGGCTTAGAGTAGTGTTATCGGTTGTTTACATTCATTTACTTTATTCTGCACTTAGTCTAAGTTAGAGTAAAAGCAATTGAGCCGTAATTTTTATTAGGGGTATAAACAAGCTCTTGTGTTTTTCACACAAATCTAAGCTTTCAGAGTGTTTGAAATGAAGCTTTTGAGTCCAAAACTTTATCATCAAGGGAACTATCTATTGCAAGAAGTAGTGCATCCTATACCTCTTCTATTACAACATTAGCATAATCATCATCATTTTTTTTCTTAAGACTTTTGTGATGCCTTCAAAAGTGGCCAGCTTTGCCACAGTTCCAACATTGTACTTGTTGGCCAGATCTAAATTTACTTCTATTCCAATTGGAGTTCCTGGATTTTGATCTACCCTAATTTGAATTCTTGTCATTTCCTTTACCCCTTGGCTCAGGATTGCAGAACCAGATCTCTGAGATTTCACTGCATCTCTTCTGCGAATCTCCTCAGTTAGAACTAAATCTCGAATGTCATTATACTTCAATTTTTCTTTTTCCAATAGAATTGCTCATTGCCATTCTCATAGCCTCCCAACTCTAGCAAAAAGCCAAAACGATCAATGCACGATCTCATCATCAAAATCAATTTCTCAGAAGACAGTTATTGTGTTGGTGTTGAATTTGTTCAGATGTTGTGCTATGATGCATTCTCTACCATCTTCAGATTAAATATTCTTTATCAAATGTACCTGTTGTTTACTAATGGCTTTTCATACATCTAGAAAAAACCTTCATCAAATTGCTATGGTCTTCTCCTTCACAACATTGTGTTCAACAGATCGGATAGAGTTAGTCAATTACTCCCATTACCTGTATATCAATAAGAGTCCAATCTTCATTTTTCATAGTTGTAGGTTTTTCCCCCAAAAGCAAAATGCAACTTCTTTCCATAAAGGTAGTCCTTGATCTGAATCCTCCAGAATCCAAAGTCTTTGCTATTGAATTTTTTATCTAGATGCTTTCTTGTTTCCTCTGCCATTTTCTCACTCAAACCTAACCCTAAGCTCTATACCAGCTAAGGGAATTTCCACGAAATTCCCTGATTGTAAAATGAAAAAATAATCACCAAATGAAAAAAAAAAAAAAAAAACAAAAAAACAAAAAAACAAAAAAAACAAAAAAACAAAAAAAACAAACAACAATCACATAAGACAATATTTTCATGATTCGGAAATTTTCCTTTATGCACAGAGTTGCAGGAATTTTACTATTCTCAGGGAAAAATACAAAATGCGGCAGTACAGTTTTCCTCTCTAAAAAACAGCACACCAAACCCTAATCTCCAAAATAATAGTTTTCTGTCTTGTACATAGGATTCACAATGGGTTACAAAACAGGTCGGGTTATAATTTGGATTAAACACAACTAAGCTCCACAAAGCCTAAAAAAAAATAATCCAAAGAAACATAGTTCTTAACATTTTAAGGGATAGAGACTAAAAATTAGATAGATACCCAAACTTTTAGTAAATATCTGGATATCTAGATTCCATCACATTTGTGAGGGCCTAAAACACTTATTATAAAGATGAATGGATGTGCTTCTGATCTACACAACTAATTTCTAACTAACAAGGGATTTGATTCTGCAATGATAAGATCAGACAAGAAATTGAAGCCAAAGATGATGGAAAACACTCATTTTTATTCAAAAATCGGTTTCCGGAGGTACATATGATTGTTTTAAGGGAAGAATACAAGTATCTCTCTCTTGTTCTTCTTTTCAAATTTTCTAAATCCCCTCCTCTTTGGCCTCCTCCTTCTCTTTTACCCACTCATCATTTTCCTCCAACTATATCCTTCTTAGCTGGATTTGGGAGAAACTTGTCCCATCAGCCTCTCCTTCTATCATTTTTTGATCATGAAGGTAGACTTTTGGGATGTTTTCACTGTTCAGACTAGTTATTCAGTATTGAATGTGGCTGACATTAGGTAGGAATGCTTATTTAATGCGGAGGTAATTGTTACATTGGGCTCTATGTCGTCTTCTTCATGTTCTTTGGGAAGATGACATCCTTGGTTATTCAGATAACAGTTCATGGATGAGTCACTTTACCTCGAGACAACTTGGCTCCTCAGACTATCTTGGCAATGAGCCCAATTGGTTTCTCTTCTGCTAGGATTTGGCTATCTTGTATTTACATATGGGTTGGGCCCATTCCGTGGAAGTTGATCCTCTAAATCTTCTCTTCTGTCCAATGCCCACAGGGCTTCCTGATCCCAACCTCTCCCCCGCCGCCCCCCCCACCCCCCCCACAACAACATTCAAGCATTTTTTTGTAATACTTTAAGGGGGAATTGAGAAACCAAAAATAATAATAATAATAATGTTGTTGTTTTTTAGGATTGGGAAACCAAATAAAAATATTTTAAAAAAATTGAATTGTCAATATCGCAAGAAGATAGAAAGAGATAGGCATTTAACAAATATAGATATTTGCATATTCTTCTTTCTCCAATGGAGGAGACCATTTTCACTATTGAAATCAAACTTACTAGGTCCATCGAAGAAAATATATTATATGATTATTTTTTGGGAAGAAATTGACAAAAAAATAGCAATGGAATACAAAAACAACATATCCAATAAGAAACATAGAAATTGGTTAGGCCTAATCCTCGCTCTGTTTTAGCTTCGGATTTGTAATGTTTATGAAAGAGGTAAGGAAGTGAAATCTTCGCTATCTCTAGGAGATATAGTAATGGCAGTATTTGAATTTTAGGCTCATGAAGTAAGGATCTAAATTTTATCAAGAATCAATGAAAATAAAATCAAAATAAATGGAAAATTAGGGTAGAATCTAACCTGACCTTTTACTTCTCTTATTGCAGAAGAAACAATGGCTTTATCTAGCACAGAAAACGATTTTCTGCAATTGGAGGGAAACACAAAAGAAGAATAAAGAAGAAACAATTTTCTTTGTTTCAGGGTCAAAGGATTAAAATAATAAATAAATAAATTCCAAAAAAATCTGCTCAAAAGGAAAAAATTCAAACCAAAAATCAAAATTCGCAATTCCAAACCCATGAAATCGAAAAAATTTAATGGTAAATTAGCATACCATAAACCTTAATTCAGATTGTTTTTTTGGCAGTAGACCCAATCTCTAGAACAAAAATACCCTATACTGCAAATGGAGGAAAAGATGGAGGAGAAACACAATAAGAAAGCAGAAGTTAATCGGGAAAATTAAATATAAGCATAGAAATTAAGAATGGACTTGCTGGGAACGGACTACACAAAGTGAAAACTGAAATAGGGATAAGAGGTTGTTTTAAGTGGAATGACAGAAAAAACATTAGTTTTCCGTTCATGTTTGATTGAAAGGGTTTTAAGGAAAATAGGCCACATGAAAAACTCTTTTGTTTTTTTCTTTTTAAGAGAAAACAATAGTAGATTTTATCCATTCAATATTATGCTATACAATGGGAAAGAGAAAAGGGGCCAAACAATGACCTTTTTTCCCCTCTCTTTTGGAGCATTTCCAGCAACTTCTCTAATTTTTTGTAAAGTCTTGATTTTCAACTATGTTGTGTTGGCTTTAATTCCATGCCAAATTTAGTTGTAATTTTTTCAATCATTTTCCCTATATGTATGTAGGATTAATTATAAGGGATGAGTGTGAGAGATTGGTGATGACTTAAGCTTCAAATGATGAACAAATGGATTTCGCGACTAGCTCACGACTGTCTCGCGAGAAGCTTACCCGCGAAAAGAGCCACGTGTAGAGCACATTACTGGAAGATGAAGAGTCGTGTCAAGCTGTATGTTTTCTCGAGTGTCTCGTGAGTAAGGCCAACCCACAAAGGACCTACGAAACTTTCTGTTTGTTTTGCTTTACCATGTTTTTTCTCACACTATATATACCCTCATTACCCACAAATTGTAAGGAATGCTTTTCAGATAGAAAACCCTAGAAAATATAGTTGAGAGTTAGAAATTGTCATACCCTTGATCATCTATGAACTTTGTTATTCGTTTGTTACTTGTTTGATCCAACCTTTATGTGTTATTGTCCTCACTTGAATTTATGTTGTAACTTGAATGGTTATTTGTAAAAGTCTGATAGGATGGCTTTTGTATTTGTGATATAGATGGTTGATTGTGAAGCTGAGTCAAAAAAAATAAAGGAGATCCAAACATATTGAGCTTTTTGCATTGGAGTAAATCCAGTGATTTATAATTGTTTTTGGGTTTTTGATTATGATTAGAGTTCAAGCCTTGGTGCGATGGCAAGTGCCTTCCACCAAAAGCAGATAGTAGGTTCGAGTTTGGGAATCAGCCTGGCTACCTACCAATCACCTTTCCCAGACCCCACGAAAGTGAGAGTTTTGTGTATTGGGTACGATAGTTTTATCAATGTATTGTGATCAAGGTATTATGGGTCAGTCTTGAATAACATAATTGCTAGATTATCCATTCTGGATTGGAATCTCAATGTAGCCGTGTCATGTATAGTCATTACTGCTCTAATCTATTTTCAAGATTTTTGGTGTTATGAGAGTATTTGACAGACTTTGAAGACATGGATTCCATTTTTGTACTATTTGAAGAGTGAACAATAACATTTACCTTTTACCTACCCATTTAAAAAAAGTCCACCCCACCCCACACGTATTAGACCAATTCCATTTATTTCTTATTACTCATTAAATTATAATTAATTTCCTTATAAAAACTTAGCATACTTATTATCATTAAAAACAATTCCACCACATGGGCACACACCACAAGTTTTCCTTTTTTTCTCCACCCCCTTCCTTTTTTGTTTCATTATACTAACAAATTGTTCACAAATTAGTTCAATATCCTTCAAGATCCAGCAACTTCTAAAGAACACATCCTATTCGAATAAGGGGTGACCATTAAGCAGCCAAAGGTTCAGTAGAAGTAAGGTTGATCTTATTAACCTCTATGAGCGGCTAGTCTTGGCAATTCACTGTAGTAAGAAGACAAAACAATTTTCCTTTGGCTCCACCAATGTTGGGCACTAAATTGGAGTTTTAGGTGGTAAAATAGCTAGAAAAGCTATTTTACCACCACTAGTGGCGATGCTAAGGGGATGGGTTAGCTTCTATATAGCTATACCCATCCCCCATTTCTCTTTTCTTTGTAAAATCATACATTACACACACACACATACATATATATATATATATATACACAAAAGTGCCCTTTTTATTCATTGTCTCTCTACGTTCTTGCCTTTAAATTCCTACTTCTATATCTATCTTGTTGTTTATATTTGTCTCTTACTTCCCTGTTCATATTTACTTATTTTTTCTATATATTGTTATATAGTTGTTGTGGGTTTCCTAGGTGGATAATATACCATTGCCTAGATGAGAAGTACCCCTAGGGGGAAGAAATCTCACCACTTCTAAGCATCTAGGAACAATGTTTGTTGTTCCATTTATTTTGATGTTCATTCTCTTTACCTTGTTCATATAAACTTGTTTATTCCCTGTTCTTACATTTTATTCATCCTCATCCCCTTTATCCTTGTTCTTACATTTTGTTTATCCACATCCCCTTTAATCATTGCACTCTTTATTATTTCCTTTATTGTTATATATATATATATATATTGCTCTCTTCTCTCTCTCATCACCCAAAAAATATTTTCTACTCATTTTTCCTAAATGGGTTCTAAACCTTGTTTTAAGCACAATATGGGTATATTGCCTTAAAGAATGGTGATGGCTTGAACTCCCATTTATTTTTTTGGCAAAGGACCTATAAGACTTGGGCAAGATTAGAACTTATCTAGGAGAAATCCCCAAAAAAATAAAAAATAAAAATAAAAATAATTATTCCAAGCCATTTATTACTTTCTTTGTCATGTAAATTCCAAGTTATTTACTTTTACTTGTCATTTACATTTCAATCAATTTACTTTTCTTGTAAGTCCAAGTTATTTACTTTTTTGTCATTTAAATTCCTAGCAATTTACTTTTACGTCTTGTATTTATATTTCTTTACTTTTAATGCACTTTACTTTCTTGCCATTTAATTTCTAGCACCTTTATTTATACTCGTTGCTCTTTATTCTTTCCCATTTACATTGTTGCCATAAAAGAAAAGTTTGAGTAAACAAATCTCTGAAGTGTGTTTTTCTAAAAGAAAATTGTTTCCAAAAAAAAAATTCTAAAAAAAAAGTCTTCTTTTTTTTCAAAAATGATTTCCTTCTACTTCATTTAAAAACCCTTTTTTTTTTTGGAAAATTATTGAACACTACAGAAGTACTATAAATACGTACTCTCCCCTCTTATATGAATTGTGAGTTCCACCATAAATTTAATTAGTAGAACCCATTTATGATAGAGTACGCATTTATGGTACTCTGGAGGGTACCCAATAAGTACCCATTTTTGGAAATACAACAAAACTCTTTTGAATAGGAAAAGTTTTTAAGAGGAAGAGATTTATTTCAAAATTAGTTTTTCTTCAAAAACTATAAAAATCATGGGATTTTTGGGATTTAAACTTCTTTTTCTAAAATAAAAACCCATGAAAACATTTTGAAATGTTCTTTACATACCTCTCTTTGTTTAAAAAAATTTTCCTTAGAAAAATGTTTTCAATTCAAGCTTCCTTTCATCATAAAAAATCATGGGAATTTTTAAATCCAAACCCTCTTTCGTTATGAAAAACCCATGAAGCTTGCTTTTTTGGAATCTTTTCCCAACACATATTCGGAATTAACCTCTTCTTACAACCAAAAAAACAAAATAAAAACAAAACTCCATCTTTTCAAAACTTTATCATCAAAATAAAAATCATGGGACTTTTAAATCTAAACCTTCCTTTTAAAAAAATACTCATGAAACTTTTCAATCAACGTTTTGCAAAACTCCCCTTTTCTTTGTTCTCTCAAAATTGGTATTTTGCAAAATGGTTTTCAAAAAAAACTTTAAATGTCATGGAATTTTCGGATCCTCCTCCTTAAAAAAAAAAATAAATAAATAAAAAAAAAAAGACCATGAACATTTAGTTTCTCTAAATAAAATTCTTTTCTAAAAACCTTTTTTCACAAATAAAACTTGTTTTCATAAAGAAACTCAATATTCAAAAGAAATATTTTTCTCTAAAAAAAATAAAAATAGTTTTCTAAAACTTCTTCCATTTTATCAAAAATAATAAAAATAAAAATAAAATATTTTTCTAATAAAAAATTTATTTTTCCAAAACATTTTTTTTCTGTAAAAGTTAGCATTTTCAAAAACAAAGAGAAACCCATTTTACAAAAAATGTGTAAACTTGTTTCTTCTTCAAACAAGCTTTTTCTTTTTTAACAATCTTTTTCAAAATAATTCATGCATCTTCTTTTTAGCATTGTTGTTTAAAACTTTTTCTTAGAAGTGCATCTTTGGAGATTTGTGCCTATGGTTCAATGAAATTGAACCATTAGGCACCAATCAAGCTTACATTATTCCTCCCCTCCTTGGCACTAATGTTTCTTTCTATTGTGTTTATTGTTTTTGCATGATAAAATGAGAAATACATGGTGGATTACAAGGTGCTATTCTTCTTACTTTCTCTCTTTTATTTTTATGTTGTATATATTCATATTAGGATTTGTTATAAAAATATTGTGAACTTAGTTTTTTTTTTCTTTTTCTACTTATACTTTATTCCCCTGAACTTGAAATTCTAGGTCCGTCCCTAGTTCTTTTAAATGGCGAAGGATAAAAGTGTAATAATGGGTTTGGCCAACTTAGAACAATGTATCGTATAAAATGTGTTAGAGACATATTTGATGTAATTGGCTAATTCTTTAACAAAATGCACTTTACTTGTAATTTGGTAGATATAAGATGGGTTTAAGACTTCAAGAAACATGTTGTTTAAGTCAAGTGTTAAAACCATGAAGATTTGACCAAGAAACAAGTGAAGAAGAGCTATTCATTAAAACTTGACAAAAGTCTCAATAGAATCCTTTCTATCAAGATTCAATGTTGAAGCTGGACAGAAGCTTGACCCAAGTTGTTTCTGTTGAGACTTACGAAATCAGAAATTCCAGATCTGATTTTTGGCCCATGTTGAAATATTTGTATAAGATTTCTTTTCTCACAACCCTAGACATATCTAAGGATTATTTTAAAAGCCGTTGCAGATAATGACCTGGTTCATCATTCTATTTGAAGAAGTTACTGCGTCATTACACCAAGAGTTTTGTAACCAAGGAGTTTCATGATTTTCATTGTTGATGAAGTGAAGCCAACATCTTTTTCATGTTGGTGGAGTTAGTCACGTACTGGGATTCGTACATCATTGGTTAGTCACATACTGGGATTTGTGCATTGAACAGAAGGATTACCACTACAATACAAGTCTAATTAGGTATTGGGATAAGAGTTCAACTGTAGGTTATATAGTATTTTGGGATAGGCCAAAGGGTTTGGTAAGATTCATTATACTTGTAACCGCTTGTGATTGATAATAGTGGATTCTTGGGAGTGATGACCTTAAAATCACCCTGTGGAGTTTTGTTTCGGTGGTTTTTCTCATTCGTAAACAAATTATCTTGTATCAAATTTATTTCCACTGCATTTAGATAATTGGTGATTTGTTTGTACTACCATACTATTGCATGTAATTGAACCTAATTAATTAACTTGGATAATTAGTTAATTTGCAAGGGGTCAATACATTTTTGCCCTATCAGAATGCATTTTGTAGCTTGTGTTGATGTCTATGGAGTCATCATGTTGTACATGGATGATGTTCCTTATAATTCTTTTTCTTTTCTTTTTAGTCCTTTTTTTTTTTTTCTTTTTTTGAGTTAAGTACATGAATGATGTTGAATAAACAAGATGTCATGGTAAATGGTAGGATGGTAGAAACATGATAAAAGTCTCATAATTTCTGTGTCATGAGTTGGGTAAAAAGGGCAAGTGTATTTTAAAATATCATTAATTTCGAATTATAGAATTGATTTTGTATGCTTTTAAGACTCCTCTGGATTAAGAGAAATGATATGTCTACAACATTTTTACAACATTTTTATAACAAATATTAAGTGACAAGTTGTTACTGGTTGTTATTGTTGGAGCAAAAAATTAATTTTAGTGTTAGTTTCAAAGTTGAACCAATAATAACTAATTACCTGTGATTTGTTATAAAATTGTTATAAATGTAACATCTCTCCTGGATTAATTATAATTAGGTACCTAGTTTGGATTGTTGATTTATCTTAGAGAAGTTTTAGTTTACATATATAGTACTCTTCCGTTTCCCAACTTTCATTCTCTCTCATTTTTTCTTCCTTATTCACGTTCAACAAGGTGAGGGGTTCCAAATTCCAATGACGCGGGTTCAAAACTAGAACAAAATATCACTGTAGGTAAATACACAAAACCATAATTCAAAGGATGCAACAATATATACTAAAATGCAAAAGATAAGACGTGCATAACAACATCCAGCGTTATAGTACAAATTTATTCATATCCACTCCAGGCATTCATAGAAAGGAAAGCAACAGAAAGATTGACTAGTCGCACTACCAGACTGGCATTTGCTTCTAAAGTAACTAATTATTTTACAAGCCAGATTTATGAAGTGGGTGTTGGATTCAGACAATCGCAGCATTCACAGGTGCGTGGGATCTACGAGATGGAAGACACCCGCCACATGGTGGGGCATTAGATACCTGCTCGAAAAGTACACGTTGATGTGGCTGAAACCGAAAACCGGTAGATTGGACTATATCAACTAATAGTCGATACTTCAGCAACACAAATAAGACTGGCACGAAAGTAAATACCACTAACAGAACAACAATCAATGGAAATCCACGAGTATTGTGATATTTCGAACTGAAGGATGCACAAAATGCGACCATGATAGCAGCAATTGAGATGAAGAGTGACATTACTCCAATTATCAACTTAATAGGTAACGATGCAAGGAAGTCGTCATATGAATACCGCGAGTGAAGGATGGATAAGAACATTATAAGGGATGTTGTTGAGCAAATTAATACTGTTGCACTTGAAATTGAATAGACCAGAAGAAGAATAGGATTAAGCTTTAATTCATCCGATGGTTGGACACTAAACATTATAGAGCCGATTAGTGTAGCAACCACCATAGACGAGTTAGCTGTATATCTCATCCACTCCTCTCCCTCCTTCCTTAACTCCCGGTGGCTCTTCTCAAATAAAACATAGGGTGTATCCCCCTCTATATTTTTCATTTCTTTGAATGTAGGGCTTACAACCTTTTCCACCTCCTTCCATTGCAAATCATAGGAAATATCACATGAGAGACTTGTTAGTCCAAAAGCAGAAAAATTTAAGTAGAAACTAAATCTATTTGGAAACATGCGTTAACATTCTATGAGATGGTTTAACACCTACTACTCAAAGCATATGAATAAGTACCTTGACGCGGATCCCAGTACGCGACTTCAGAACACCAACTAAGGAAGAAAGGTTGGCTGCAAAGTTCTTCAGTTCATCCTTTATGATGAATAGCAGGAAGATGCTTGGTTACAAAACCCTACGGTGCAAATACACAGCAACTTCTTGAAGGAAGATGAACCAGGTCAAGAACTTCGTCTTTTGATCACAATTTGCTTGAACAGAGATTGCTCATTGATATTGCAACTTGTGTCACACTTAACGGCTCTTAAAACAATCTTTTTATATGTTTAGGGTTAGAAGAAAAGAAGGCCTAAAATCATATTCACGGATCCCAAGAAAATCAAATTGGAAATCTAAAATTTTAAATCTCGACAGATAGCAGGTGTCGAGGTAGCTATCGAGAAGGTGTCGAGCTTTAAAAACTTTGCACTTCAGCTTGCTTTTTTTTGGACGGACTTGATGACTTCAACACTTAAACTTGAAACCTTATTTCTTGAAGTATTAAAAACACATAGAACTACCCAATTACAAGTAGAGTGCATTTTGTCAAAGGATTAGCCAATTTACATAAATAAATGACATATGTTCTTAACAAGTGAAAACGTATATGTCCTAACACTAGGGACAAAATGGGCTTTTGCCATTTTCAACCAAATTAATTAGCCTTATGCCCTCTTTCCCAAACTAAATAGGGAAATGCCCCTCTTTTAGAACTCGATTTTTGATAAATCGAGTTATAAAAAAAAAAAATCTAGAGCCCTATAGCGGCGTTTTTAAGGACCTATAGTGACGTTTTCAAAACCTATAGTGACGTTTTTTAACTCGACTTCCATTAAATCGAGTTATAGGCAATTTTTTTAATTTTTTTTACCTATAACTCGATTTCATATAAATCGAGTTACAAAACGCCACAATAGGACTTAAAAACGTCACTATAGGTCATTAAAAATGCTGCTATAGGACCTAACTCGATTTATCAAAAATCGAGTTTTAAAAGAGGGGAATTTCCCTATTTAGTTTGGGAAGGAGGGCATAAGGCTAATTAGTTTGGTTGAAAAGGGCAAAAGCCCATTTTGTCCTAACACTAGCCTCAACTTTCTAATTTGTGTACTATGAGAGTAAACAAAAATATCTCCTACGGTGTGTTGTTGCTGTCATAGTGTGAATCAAGGCTGATTCACAAAGCCTATCACAGTACGTTTGCAACGAAATTCAAATCTTCAAGTTTGCCGGGGTACATCAGTAAGTTACCTACTAGGTAAAATCTTCAAGTTTGTAGTGGTATTTTCTTTAAATATTATTTATCCGTTTTCCATTTCATCATCATATAGATATGTCATTTATTTTACTATTTAGTGCTATGATATTGGTGACATACTTACTAACTTCTGATGTTTTAACTTGTTCAAATTTGATCACGTGAGTGTTAATTGGCTTAATTTGTTTAATATGATGCATAATTAATCAAAAGGGTCAGAACATTTCTTTTCAATTGGTATCAAAGCAGGTTTAATTTGTATAACTTTTTTAGTGTGATCCTTGACTCCTATTTATCACGGATAAACTTCAGTGTCCTAAAAGAAAAAATAGTTTTCTAAAACTTCCTCCATTTTATCGAAAATAATAAAAATAAAAATAAAATATTTTTCTCATAAAAAATTTATTTTTCTAAAACATTTTTTTCTGTAAAAGTTAACGTTTTTGAAAACAAAGAAAAACCCATTTTACAAAAAATGTGTAAACTTGTTTCTTCTTCAAACAAGCTTTTTTTCTTTTAACAATCTTTTTCAAAATAATTCATGCATCTTCTTTTTAGCATTGTTGTTTAAAACTTTTTCTTAGAAGTGCATCTTTGGAGATTTGTGCCTATGGTTCAATGAAATTGAACCATTAGGCACCAATCAAGCTTACATTATTCCTCCCCTCCTTGGCACTAATGTTTCTTTCTATTGTGTTTTTTGTTTTTGCATGATAAAATGAGAAATACATGGTGGATGACAACGTGCTCTTCTTCTTACTTTCTCTCTTTTATTTTTATGTTATATATATTCATATTAGGATTTGTTATGAAAATATTGTGAACTTAGTTTTTTTCTTTTTCTACTTATACTTTATTCCCCCGAACTTGAAATTCTAGGTCTGTCCCTAGTTCTGTTAAATGACGAAGGATAAAAGTGTAATAATGGGTTTGGCCAACTTAGAACAATGTATCATATAATATGTGTTAGGGATATATTTAATGTAATTGGCTAATCCTTTAATAAAATGCACTTAACTTGTAATTGGATAGATATAAGATGGGTTTAAGACTTCAAGAAACATGTTGTTTAAGTCAAGTGTTAAAGCCATGAAGATTTGACCAAGAAACAAGTGAAAAAGAGTTATTCATTAAAGCTTGGCAGAAGTCTCGACAGAATCCTTTCTATCAAGATTTAATGTTGAAGCTGGACAGGAGCTCGACACAGGCTATTTCTGTTGAGACTTACGAAATCAAAAATTTCAAATCTGATTTTTGGCCCATGTTGAAATATTTGTATAAGATTTCTTTTCTCACACCCTAGACATATATAAGGATTATTTTAAAAGCCGTTACAGATAGTGACCTAGTTCATCATTCTATCTAAAAAAGCTACTGCGTCATTACACCAAGGGTTTTGTAACCAATGAGTTTCATGATCTTCATTGTTGATGAAGTGAAGCCAACATCTTCTTCATGTTGGTGGAGTTAGTCACGTACTGGGATCCGTACATCATTGGTTAGTCACATACTGGGATTTATGCATTGAACAGAAGGATTACCACTACAATACAAGTCTAATTAGATATTGGGGTAAGGGTTCAACTGTAGGTTAGTATTTTGGGATAGGCCAAAGGATTTGGTAAGATTCCTTATACTTGTAATCGCTTGAGATTGATAATAGTGGATTCTTGGGAGTGGTGACCTTAAAATCACCCGATGGAGTTTTGCCTCGGTGGTTTTTCCCATTCGTAAACAAATCACCTGTACCAAATTTATTTTCCGTTGCATTTAGATAATTGGTGATTTGTTTGTCCTACCATACTATTGCATGTAATTGAACCTAATTAATTAACTTTGATAATTAATTAATTTGCAAGGGGTCAATACATTTTGCCCTATTAGAATGCATTTTGTAGCTTGTGTTGATGTCTATGGAGTCATCATGTTGTACATGGATGATGTTCCTTATAATTCTTTTTCTTTTCTTTTTTGTCCTCTTTTTTTTTTTTTCTTTTTTTTGAGTTAAGTACATGAATGATGTTGAACAAACAAGATGTCACGGTAAATGGTAGGATGGTAGAAACATGATAAAACTCTCATAATTTCTGTGTCATGAGTTGGGTAAAAAGGGTAAGTTCACATTTGCCATGTATTTTAAAATATCATTAATTTCGAATTATAGAATTGATTTTGTATGCTTTTAAGACTCCTCTGGATTAATTTTAATTAGGTACGTAGTTTGGATTGTTGATTTATCTTATAGAAGTTTTAGTTTACATATATGGTACTCTTCCGTTTTCCAACTTTCATTCTCTCTCACTTTTTCTTCCTTATTCACGTTCAACAAGGTGAGGGGTTCCAAATTCCAATGACGCGGGTTCAAAACTAGTACAAAATATCACTGTAGGTAAATACACAAAACCATAATTCAAAGGATGCAACAATATATACTAAAATGCAAAAGATAAAACGTGCATAACAACATCCAGCGTTATAGTACAAATTTATTCATATCCTCTCCAGGCATTCATAGAAAGGAAAGCAACAGAAAGATTGACTAGTCGCACTACTACACTGGCATTTGCTTCTAAAGTAACTAATTATTTTACAAGCCAGATTTATGAAGTGGGTGTTGGATTCAGACACTCGCAGCATTCCCAGGTGCAGGGGATCTACGAGATGGAAGACACCCGCCACATAGTGGTGCATTAGATACCTCCTCGAAAAGTACACGTTGATGTGGCTGAAACCGAAAACCGGTAGATTGGACTATATCAACTAATAGTCGATACTTCAGCAACACAAATAAGACTGGCACGAAAGTAAATACCACTAACAGAAAAATCAATGGAAATCCATGATTATTGTGATATTTCGAACTGAAGGATGCACAAAATGCGACCATCATAGCAGCAATTGAGATGAAGAGTGACATTACTCCAATTATCAACTTAATAGGTAACGATACAAGGAAGTCTTCATATGAATACCGCGAGTGAAGGATGGATAAGAACATTATAAGGGATGTTGTTGAGCAAATTAATACTGTTGCACTTGAAATTGAATAGACCAGAAGAAGATTAGGATTAAGTTTTAATTCATCCGATGGTTGGCCACTAAACATTATAGAGCCGATTAGTGTAGCAACCACCATAGACGAGTTAGCTGTATTCCTCATCCACTCCTCTCCCTCCTTCCTTAACTCCCGGTGGCTCTTCTCAAATAAAACATAGGGTGTATCCCCCTCATTATTTTTCATTTCTTTGAATGTAGGGCTTACAACCTTTTCCACCTCCTTCCATTGCAAATCATAGAAAATATCACATGAGAGACTTGTTAGTCCAAAAGCAGAAAAATTTAAGCAGAAACTAAATCTATTTGGAAACATGCGTTAACATTCTATGAGATGGTTTAACACCTACTACTCAAAGCATATGAATAAGTACCTTGAACCATAATAGTTCACGTTGCATTTGAAGGGCTGCTCCTGATATAGCATTTAGCTTCTCTTGAGGAACCATCCTTGCAACTAAATGCAACATGTTGTTTCCACCAACATCTTTTTTATCTACTATTAGATCTTTAATTGGGCCTATCTCATAAAGTAAATTGAAGATGTTTTCATGGCGCTTCTCAACAGCAATATGAAATATCCTTTTATCATTTTCTTCTTCCCATAATAGACTAAAGTCAAAACGAATAAGCTTGACCAAGAACTCAATGTTGCCTACTTCTGCTGCAGCAAACAGAGCTTCTGAAATCTCCAGGAATTCTCTAAAATGCTCAACATCATTTCTGTAATTATCAAGACATTTTTTCAACAGTTCATTGGCTTGAGATTGTGTTGAGTTTTCCTGTTCTAAATTCAACCCTGGAATTGACAGGGAAAAAGAAAGTAGCCATACCTCAATGAAATTTAATTTATTAAAAGAATCAAATAAGTATAAAGAGTGAATGTGTTACTAGTACATGTGTCATTATGGCATGCTTAGTACACTGTAATGGAATAGTTATTCTCTTTCCTTCTTGTGTGCTTTTACAAGGAATACATATTCCTTATGAATGGATTATTAGGTTTTAGGTTGGCAAATTTCATGACATTGTAACTTTAATTGAGTCTGTATTGATTATCAAACATTCAAGATTAAGAGTCAAAGATGCTATTCAAAGAAAACAAATTTTCATAATTTAGATGGTCATTCGATCTGTTTTGATTATCAAACATACAAGATTAAGAGTCAAAGATGCAACTCAGAGAAGACAAATTTTCAGAATTTAGATAGTCATTCTTTAGACACTATTGAAATCGAGGCTTCAAAAGCCTTTCAATCGCATATCAATTAATCAATAGATGATTCTCAATTGATGACTGGCTGTTTCTCAATCGATCAAAAATCAAGAACTCAGTAAGTTTCAAATTCTAATGAAGTCGGTGCCGTGTGTTTTTCAACCCTAAGTGGAGCACCTATATAAGCGCCTATTATACAAGACTTCGTTGAGGTTACTGACTCAAACTTTAAAATCTAATCAAAGATAAAATCCTAGCCTCAACTTTCTAATTTGTGTGTTATGAGAGTAAACAAAAATATCTCCTACGGTGTGTTCTTGCTGTCATAGTGTGAATCAAGGCTGATTCACAAAGCCTATCACAGTACGTTTGCAACGAAATTCAAATCTTCAAGTTTGCCGGGGTACACCAGTAAGTTACCTACTAGGTAAAATCTTCAAGTTTGTAGTGGTATTTTCTTTAAATGCTATTTATCCGTTTTCCATTTCATCATCATATAGATATGTCATTTATTTTACTATTTAGTGCTATGATATTGGTGACATACTTACTAATTTGTGGTGTTTTAACTTGTTCAAATTCGATCACGTGAGTGTTAATTGGCTTAATTTGTTTAATATGATGCATAATTAATCAAAAGGGTCATAACATTTTTTTTCAATTGGTATCAAAGCAGGTTTAATTTGTATAACTTCTTTAGTGCGATCCTTGACTCCTATTTATCACGGATAAACTTAGTGTCCTAAAAGATTGTAATATGACAACTCAAATTGAGAATAGTATATTTGGTCCTTGAAGTCTAGGCTCACTTTCTGTGAAAATTTTCAAATTAAAAGAGTCTAAGCAGTTTGGGAGGAGATTGTTGGGTTATGTTTGTAAGTACTACCAGGTAAAAATTAGAAATATGAGTATATTCAATTGTAAAACTTTAATTCTAATAGTGAATTTTCTTAGGTTTAGGGTTTAATTACTGGAGTTTTTTTTTGCTTTGGATGTGTTCATTTGTTTTTCATTTCGTCGTCAAATTCAATTAGTGTGAAAAATTGATTTAATTCCACTTAAATAAATCAACGAGTCGAACTTGTCTTTTCACTTTCCATATACAAAAGTATTTAACTTATATGTCTTTGTATGTCATACCATATGACTAAGGAATATATCACCATGCAAGATCTAAGAATTTCAAAGTCAGAATAACTCACATGAAATATTGATGACTGACATGAGTCTCCTTAACATTCGCGATTGACGTGCTCTATAAAATGCAGAAGGCTTGCGAGCTAACAGAGGCAATGCAGTCTCTAAGTCCCAACTAGCTCTAGCTAAATCATTGTTGTCCTCCAGCATTTCCAAGGCTACCCCTGCATTATTTTATACCAAAAACAAATATTCCAAGCAAAAGTATTCATGGATGGAATTCTTTTTCTTCTTGGTGTGTTGTGTATTTAGTTACGTTTTACAGCTAAAATAAAAATTTGAGAAGGAACATGTTGAATATATTTCTTTCATAAAAGATACACTAGACAAAGCATGACATAATTATATGAAAAAGACATGCAACAGTTTCTTTTGACAACTATTTTCCCCTCATGCACTAGCTTTTCCCCTAACTAGTGTCGGCCGGGCCTGGAAATTTTGTTTAGAGACTAGAGAGCCATGATTGATCTCAATCAGATAGAAATCTATATATTATGAAGAAACCCATTCTTTCATAGATATATCTATGTAAGAGAAAAAAGAATATCACAATACTACAAATTATTGGTACTATACTTTCAAGCCTAAAAAAATGAAAAGAGCATTGAAACTATAAATTTAAGCTTTTAGGCGATGATGACCGATCAGTAGAAAATGAGTGAACGGTGTAACTTGTCCTTACTTGGAAAATGAGTGGCTTAGGCCATGATTATTTTTTGAACTTCAGACCACTTTAAATGTTAGATTGTGTTAACTTGTCAGACCGCTTTAAATGTTTAAGCCACGATTATTTTTTGAACTTCAAATCAAATCTAGAATGACAAAATCAAACTGTGAAGACCAAAACAAAAAAAAAAGAAAAAAAAGGCAAGAAACATTATAATTACTTATGCTTACCGTATATGTCATTCTTGACACAAGTGATAAATAATCGAGCCTGTTCATCTGCATCCCACTCGCGAACCACCTGTCTAGTCTTAGAATAAAGAAACTTTGCCATTGCACTGTGTCCTGATAAAGCAGCCATATAGAGTGGTCTCACCCCACTATCTAGGGTTGCCAGGCCTGCATTCTTCTCCAGCATCATCTCGGCAATCTTCACATTTCCGCCTAAAGCAGCGTAGGTCAAGGCAGTGTTTTCAACACTGTTTATTGCTGTTAGGTCTCCGCTGTTCAATATATTCACTAAATTCTTCACAAAGTCTTCCTGGCTTGCTGCAGCAGCAACATGAAGAGTGGTTTCTTGATTCCCACTAATTTCTCTTTGAATGTTTGACATGTTCTCAATAGATTTCCAGTCACCTTTCAGCGCAGCCAAATAAAGCTTCCCACGGTCCGTAATGACTGCTTTATGTGTAAGAGGAAATTCTTCTGACTTGTTACTAAAAATCGGAGTGCAAGTATTTCATACGATATAAATCTTTTGTCTTATTCTTATTCTTAGTCTTCCATTTTATACTCCACTTATAATATTTTAGTTTAATTTTAATATATATATATATATATATATAGTTTGAATGTACATTAAGAATGCATTCATTCTTAATAAAATGACTGATTGCTGACTTTGGGAAAGTTAAACATTTACCGTCGTGTGAATAATTGACAGCATTTGTTGCCATTGCAACTTATCAATGAGCTTTTGTGAACCTGGAAAGGAAGATTTCAGTATTACATATAAATTGTATGACGCATGATGTGCAAGTTCTTTACAATTTACATAGGCCAAATTAGCAAGACAAGCACAAAAAGCTAATTCTTATTTGCCATAAAGGAAAAACCCTATAATTATAATGGTTAGTACTTTTGTCCAACCAGAATTTCTTTCTTTTTCTTTTTCTTTTTTATTTATTTATTTATTTTTTGTGTGTGTCTTAATTGGATCTAAGACTCTCGGGCCTTTTTTGCTTAATAATGTTCTTTGGAGAATTATTTGTCAAAATAGCATTGTTTGAAAGTTAATTGAAAAAATAGCCTGTTTTTTAAAACTCATTCTTCAAGGTTCAAAATGAAACTCGTATTTTGAAGAGACAAGTTTCATGTTAATCGGCTAATCTTGTTGATGTTAAGATCATAGTTGTCAAAATCGGAATCCTCCGTAGGATCGTAAGAAGTAGGTGTGATCGTGCATTGTAGATCGTAAGATCATATGTATTTTTTGGATTTAAAGCAAAAAATACATTGATAATAACTTTGTATGTTAAATAACTATGTAAATGGAAACTAGCTAACTACAATATAAAATCCAAAAACAAGATGAATATTAAAGTAAAGTGAATATTTAATTATTCTCATTTTAAGATTCTTATAAGTTATAATCACCGTCTTAATCATCATCATCAATTTCATCATTTATGTAAATATTGTATATTTGTATACTAAAACTGCAAAAGATATCAAGATACAACTTTACATTCAACTATTCAAGTTATACTACTCAACAACAATTACAGAGTATGTTAAAAAAAATCAATTAATCAATATCAAATACAAGCATAACTATCAAAATTATATATATATATATATATAAACATTTTATTAATATTAGAAAACAAAATTAATATATTGATCAAACAAATTTAACAACATTATAACTTAAAAGGCAACAAAGCCAACATCAAATTCTTCATTCAGAAATGATTAAGCATTCCTTCATTTTGATTACAAGTGAACTAAAAACTAGAAAACATTTGCTTAGGTTAACATAATTTTATTAAAAAAAAAAAAATCATACAATCACAACATGAAAAAATAAAAGCCCTTAAAGTTTCATCAAAACCAAAAATTTATCCCATAAAAAAAAAAAAAAAAAAAAAAAACAAATCATAATTAAGATGTAGTGTTTTTTTTTTTTTAAATGGTCCACCTAGATCTCATCTTTTGAAGAGGCAAGTTCCATTTATTATTGAGACAAAAGCATTAACAGAGATCTCAGTTAAGACAGCATCCCATATTTTTTAGAATGGCACGTATTGGCGTTTCAGGGCGTGTGTTTAATTATTAAGTTTTAGTCTTAATTGGAAAATTAAGTTATCTTACTCAACCTTTTTCATAATAACTGAGGTGACGAACTGTGAATAAGAGATTATGAAGAGATGTTAGTGAGGAATCATGTGGAAATCAACATCCTGTTCACTTTAGAAGGTTTTATAAAAAGTTATGAAAAAATGTTAATGCCTATAGTATTTTTTTTATTTTTTATTTTTTTCAAATTCATGTCACCTGAACTGTACGTAATACAAAGTAAATGAAATTTTAGGAAGATTAAAGCAATTTTACTTTTTCCTTTGTTATCTAATCATTTTAAAATTTCAATTCATCATGAAATGAAAAGAATATCATGTTCAAAACCAACACATATATTAGTACAACGTAACAGTTACTCTATGATCATACCATTGGCTCTAATTTTTAAATGATAGACAATTACTTTCAAATGGACTAGATCATTTTTTTTTTTTTCAGCACTCACAGTTGATTACATTAGAATTGTGCAAAAATTGGGTCCTTAGACTTTCTCTTAATCAATACAAACAATAAGTTTAAGTACATTTTTCCACAACCAGTGACACAACATGTTCTTATTAGTGTATAATAAAGGTTGTGTTAGTTGTAGAACCTAAGAAAATGATGTCTCTATAATAATCACAACAGACCAGCAATTATTAAAAACATAGTATATCTCTAACATTACTCAAACCAAATAGTACTCTAGATTCTGGTCATGGTCCAAAAGCTTACCGGGTCAATATAGATCCACCCAGTCTCTCCCTTTGAGCTATCGGCAGAAATATCAAACCCAAGCGGAAAGGTGAAACTCTGTATAGACCAAGGGGAAACTTTAGAAATTTCTTAATAGTGCATTATTAATTGATAAGATTTGAAATACTCGTTTAAAAAATTCATTTCTCCCCCAAAAATTGAAAACTTTCCCACTAATACAATTGCTTCTTCTTAGCCAAACTCTGCATCCCCAAGATGCACATGAATTTTCCTAGAATTGATAGTGTTTGTTTGTTTGTTGGAAAAAAAGAAAAGAAAAAGAGTATTATTCGTAAGACTTCAAATCATGAAAAACTACTTTTGAAAATGGTAATTCATGGTTATGAGCATAAACTAATATGACATTTGGAGTTCCAAAAATTACAAAACTAGTAAGGACCCAAAAAAAAAAAAAAAAAAAAATCTTAACAATTTCGATTTAAAGTTGTACTTCTCTTGTGCTTACTCAATTTCTACTCTAACATTCATCATGAAATGAAAAGAATATCATGATCAAAACCAACACATATATTAGTACAACGTATAACAGTTACTCTGTGATCATGCCATTTGCTCTAATTTTTATCACATCTTGATGCGATAGAATATGAATGATAGACAATTACTTTCAAATGGACTAGATCATGTTTTTTTCAGTACTCACAATTGATCACATTAGAATTGTGCAAAAATTGAGTCCTTGGACTTTCTCTTAATCAATACAAACAATAAATTTAGGTACATACATTTTTCTAATTGATAAGATTTGAAATATTTGTCTAAAAAATTCATTTCTCCCCCTAAAATTGAAAACTTGCCCACCAATACAATTGCTTATTCTTAGCCCAACTCTGCATCCCCAAGATGCAAATGAATTTTTCCAGAATTGATAATGTTTGTTAATTTGTTTGTTGGGAAAAAAGAAAAAGAGTATTATTCATAAGACTTCAAATCATGAAAAACTATTGTTGAAAATGGTAATTCCTGGTTATAAGCATAAACTAATATGACATTTGGAGTTCCAAAAATTACAAAACTAGTAAGGACCAAAAAAAAAAAAAAAAAAAATTTCTTAACAATTTCCATTTAAAGTTGTACTTGTGCTTACTCAATTTCTACTCTAACAGTGAAATGAAAATTTTCAATTATGAATATTGCCCAAATTATATTTCAATATGAAATGGAATATGATATTTAAGCTCTTTAATTTTATATATATAGTGAAAACGTAGATTTGCAACAAAATTTAGTACAATATCAATCATAAATTATTTTTAGCTTTTGAAAGAACATCAAGTTTTATTTTGATAAATAATATATGATTTAATAGAAATATATAAATATTATTATCTAGTATTCTGTTTATATTTTATAAATACTAAAATAGCTGTTAGTTTATATTCTTATTTTAAAACTGTTATTTTTTTATTTTTTTTTATAAATAATTTTTAATTTTAGTATATTTCTTATTCTTAGGTATTCTAGTGTTTCTTTTATTAGTTTTTGCCCCACAAAAATTAAATTATGGTCCCATCCTAATGGCAATTCTTGAATTGCCAAATAATAATAATAATACTAATAATTTAAATACACTATTAATTTTAAATTAACACATTTTGCCTACTTTAATAGAAATATTGAACACCCTAATTTGAGAGTCTCAAGAATTTGGGTTTAACAAAAATAAGAGTAATGCTAAGTACATAAAAATTAAAAATCAGCAATTTCACAACATTCCTAAATTAGCATGCTAACTCACACATGGACCCACAACATTCTCCAATTTTTTTTTTTTAATGATATGGAATACTAATTTGGGAATGTTGTGAAAATGTTGTGACTTTTTGTTGTATTCATAGCATTACTCCAAACAAATCATGACCCCCTAGACATACTCATTGCAACCCCTTTAAAATAAATAATAATAAAAAAGTAGCCCAAATAACATGCTAAACAACAAGGAGATTAGGTGAAACAACAACAAATGAACAAAATATTTAATAAAAAGCTCATTTAAAAAAATAAATAAAAACTCCTAATCATTTAGATTTGTAATTCATTTAACCCATTCCATAAAAATAATACATAATTATCAGAATTTTCTAAAAAATGATAACAAGAGAGATAATATGGCCGTGAATTCCCCTAGGTGATGTTGGTGGCTTTGCTTATTTCCTTGGCTTTGTGTTCATAGCATTGATAATGAAAAAGCTATCATGCTATGATTTCAAATATAAAAACTCACAAAAGAAAATTGTGACACTTTATATATGAGTGTATGTAGGTTTTGTATTTTTTGTGATATTGGGTCCGTTTGTTACCGTTATTTAAACAATATTTTTTAGTATTTAAACAATATTACATGTATTTTTACACACTTTTTCACATACACATATTTTCAAAAAATATAAACAATGTTATTAGAACAACACTACCAAATAGACCCTAATATATTCAAATTCACTTTTCATTATATTTTGTATAATTTAAGTTTCATAATGATTTTTTATAAATAAATAAATAAAAGTTTCACAATAGGTAACTTAAAAAAATTTGATAAAGCTGCCACTGTCCCATTCCTATACCAACAGAGCATTGATGAAAGCATAGGGTTCAATATTCTGGAATAAACTGCACGCTTTTGGTTTGCATTTGCTTTTATGTTTGTACTTGATTAACAAACGTATATCGAAATAAGATGTAGGCGTTCGAATTAGCTAAAAGAACCTTACTATTTTCGCCAAACAAAACATGAAAGAAGAATGACATCAGAAGAAACAAAAGAAGTGGATGCACGCATACTGTTATATCTATTATCTACCTGAAGAATGATTTAGTTCAAGTGGATTAAGGAGCTTCCCTCTGGATAGACCACCAAATGTTGTTAATACTTGAAGGCAATTCCTCAATTTTACTTTTTCCTTTGTTATCTATTTATTTTAAAATTTCAATTCATCATGAAATGAAAAGAATATCATGATCAAAACCAACACATATATTAGTACAACGTAACAGTTACTCTGTGATCATACCATTTGCTCTAATTTTTATCACAACTTGATGCGATAGAATATGAATGATAGACAATTACTTTCAAATGGACTAGATCATGTTTTTTTCAGCACTCACAATTGATCGCATTAGAATTGTGCAAAAATTGAGTCCTTAGACTTTCTCTTAGTCAATACAAACAAAAAATTTTGGTATATACATTTTTCTAATTGATAAGATTTGAAATATTTGTCTAAAAAATTCATTTCTCCCCCTAAAATTGAAAACTTGCCCACCAATACAATTGCTTGTTCTTAGCCCAACTCTGCATCCCCAAGATGCAAATGAATTTTTCTAGAATTGATAATGTTTGTTAATTTGTTTGTTGGGAAAAAAGAAAAAGAGTATTATTCATAAGACTTCAAATCATGAAAAACTATTGTTGAAAATGGTAATTCATGGTTATAAGCGTAAACTAATATGACATTTGGAGTTCCAAAAATTACAAAACTAGCAAGGACCAAAAAAAAAATTTCTTAACAATTTCCATTAAAAGTTGTACTTGTGCTTACTCAATACAGTGAAATGAAAATTTTCAATTATGAATATTGCCAAAATTATATTTCAATATAAAATGGAATTTGATATTTAAGCTCTTTAATTTTATATATATATAGTGAAAACGTAGATTTGCAACAAAATTTAGTACAATATCAATCATAAATTATTTTTAGCTTTTAAAAGAACATCAAGTTCCATTTTGATAAATAATATATGATTTAATAGAAATATATAAATATTATTATCTAGTATTTTGTTTATATTTTATAAATACTAAAATAGGTGTTAGTTTATATTCTTATTTTATAACTGTAATTTTTTTATTGTTTTTTATAAATAATTTTTAATTTTATTATATTTCTTATTCTTAGGTATTCTAGTTTTTCTTTTATTAGTTTTTGCCCCCCAAAAATTAAATTATGGTCCCATCCTAATGGCAATTCTTGAACTGCAAAAAAAAATAAATAAATAAATACACTATTAATTTTAAATTAACATATTTTGCCTACTTTAATAGAAATATTGAACACCCTAATTTGAGAGTCTCAATAATTTGGGTTTAACAAAAATAAGAGTAATGTTAAGTATATAAAAATGAAAAAAAAAAAAAATAACACATGGACCCACAACATTCTCCAATTTATTTATTTTTTTTTAATGATATGGAATACTAATTTGGGAATGTTGTGAAAATGTTGTGACTTTTTGATGTATTCATAGCATTACTCCAAACAAATCTTGACCCCCTAGACATACTCATTGCAACCCCTTTAAAATAAATAATAATAAAAAAGTAGCCCTAATAACATGCTAAACAACAAGGAGATTAGGCGAAACAACAACAAATAAACAAAATATTTAATAAAAAGCTCATTTAAAAATAAAAATAAAAACTCCTAATCATTTAGATTTGTAATTCGTTTAACCCATTCCATAAAATTAATCCATGATTATCAGGATTTTCTAAAAAATGATAACAAGAGAGATAACATGGCTGTGAGTTCTCCTAGGTGATGCTGGCGGCTTTGCTTTCCTTGGCTTTGTGTTCATAGCATTGATAATGAAAAAGCTATCATGCTATGATTTCAAATATAAAAACTCACAGAATAAAATTGTAAAACTTTATGTATGAGTGTATGTAGGTTTTGTATTTTTTGTGATATTGGGTCTATTTGTTACCGTTGTTTAAAAACATTTTTCAATGTTTAAACAACATTACACGTATTTTCACACGCTTTTTCACGTACACATATTTTCAAAAAATACAAATAACGTTATTAGAACAACACTACCAAACAGACCCTAATATATTCAAATTCACTTTTCATTATATTTTGTATAATTTAAGTTTCATAATAATTTTTTATCAATAAATAAATAAAAGTTTCATAATAGGTAACGAAAAAAAATTTGATAAAGCTGCCACTGTCCCATTCCTACACCAACAGAGCATTGATGAAAGCATAGGGTTCAATATTCTGGAATAAACTGCACGCTTTTGGTTTGCATGTGCTTTTATGTTTGTACTTGATTAACAAACGTATATTGAAATAAGATGTAGGCGTTCGAATTAGTCAAAACATATATTAGATAATATATGAAAGAACCTTACTATTTTCGCCAAACAAAACATGAAAGAAGAATGACTTCAGAAGAAACAAAAGAAGTGGATGCATGCATACTGTTATATCTACCTGAAGAATGATTAAGCTCAAGTGGATTGAGCTGCCCTCTGGATAGACCTCCAAATGTTGTTAATACTTGAAGGCAATTCCTTTAAACTAGGATTGTGGAATTTTGTTGAAAGAAGAAAGGTTTGAGAATCAATGGAATGGCGGATGATTCCAATGCCCAAGTGTGCTTAAATATTAATCAGCCTGTCAAAAAGAGTGGAAAAGTCGTATTAAAATTTATGAAAGTATTCCAAAAGCTAGATAAAGCAATAGCATTCACATTAGATGTGCTAAATCACTCAAAATGCTATTTTAGCACCCGAAATACCACCAAGAAAGGAAAAAAAAAAAAAAAAAAAGCCTCCATCATGTGTGCTATTTACAAATATTTTGTAAATTTTTTTAGCACTTGCTGGAGTAGTAGCACTTTATTGTAGTAAGTACTGCTAATTTTTTTATCATTTTTCTCTCTTCTATGTTGGCTAATTAATTAATATTATTTTAATAGGTTGAATGAAATAGATAAAATATAATCCCTTCGTCCAAATTGTTTGGCCTAGTTAGAAAAAACCCAATTATTTATAGAAACATCATTAACTGTCATATCTCTTTAAAAAAAGTTAAAATTTTGCTAAATTACCCTTAAACAAATTTATCAAAAAATTATTTAAAAACATTTTTTTATATAATTTGAATAAAGATGACATGTATAGTGGATTTCAAAATTTAGTTTTTTTTTTAAAATTAAAAAAATGTTCCCATAAATAAATTAAGGGCATAAAAGGAATGTTAACAAATTAATGGTATTTTACTTTTCAAACAAGACATAATTTTGGGACAACCCAAAATGAAATACAAGCCAAACAATTTGAGACGGAGGGAGTATTTTTTTGTGGGCTAATTGAGATTTTTTTTTTTTTTTTTTTTTTTTCATAATTTGTAATTGATATTGGCAACTTCTTTGTAAGTCATTTGGAAAGACTTCGTTTCCCCAGAGTAACTTCACTATAGTTGATTACAAAATCTTATCTCTTCCAAAAGTAATCTATATATATAATAATAGGCAAAACTGAGAGAAAATCCAATTAGATTTCAAATTGGAATTAAATTAAAGTCTATTTTTATGCCACGTGTCCCATCTAATCTAAGTTTTTAAATTTTTGTGCCAAGTGAGTTAATTCAATGTAAAAATTGGATTTCAATTGTAATCTAATTTTGCGACATGTGTCCTATCTAATCTAAGTTTTTAAACTTTTGTACCAAATGAGTTAATTTGGTGTACGAATGATGAATAGATTGCGGATATAGCTGTGGAGTACTTCCAGGATTTATTTACATCACGCCAACCTGAAGATGGAGAGATTGGCCGAGTCCCTGAAGCAGTGGATCAAAGGGTCACAGATGAAATGAATGGTGCATTATTGGAGCCATACACAAGTGACAAATTACGGCAAGCCTTATTTCAAATGCACCCCTCAAAGATGCGAGGGCCAGATGGTATGTCTCCTTTCTTTTCCAAAAATTTTGGAGTATAGTTAGATATGATGTTACTAGTGCTATCCTCTGTGCTCTTAATTCGGGTCATGTACTTCATAAAATGAACTATACTCACATTGTCTTGGTGCCAAAAAAGAATGATCCACAAAATCTAGGTGACTTTCGACCCATCAGCTTGGACAACGTGATCTCTCACCTATTCTCAAAGGTCCTAGCCAATCGTTTGAAACAGATTCTACAGATTCTACCAAGTGTGATCTCTGATGCTCAGAGTGCCTTCATCCCGAAAAGAATTATTATAGATAATACTACCGTTGCCTTTGAAGTGCTTCATAGAATAAGGAATAGACGAAGGGGAAAGGATGGTCAGATGGTAATAAAATTAGACATAAGCAAGGCTTATGACCGTGTAGAGTGGCAGTTTTTAAGGAAGATGATGATTAGATTGGGGTTTAATGAGAGATGGGTGGCACTTGCAATGGAGATAATTCATACAGCCTCATATTCGGTTCTCATAAATGGTGAACCCAAGAGCTTTATAAAACCCACAAGAGGGATCAAGCAAGGTGACCCATTGTCACCATACTTATTCCTCTTATGCACCGAAGGTCTTTTAGCCATGCTAAAGAGAGTCGAGGAGTAGAAAAGGATACAAGGCATGCTATCTTGTAGAGGGGGAGTCCGTATATCTCATCTCCTATTCACCGACGATTGCCTACTGTTCTATCAAGCTAAGATTGAGGAATGTGAAAATCTTTTACACCTCCTCCACAGTTATGAAGTAGCATCCGGTCAGGCCATTAACAGAGGGAAGACGACTTTATTTTTTAGCAAAAACATAAGGGCAAACATCAAGTAAGTTGTGCAAAATATGTTGGGAGCACAAGTATTTCATGACTGTGAGCAATACCTTGGGCTGCCTATGATTGCTTGAAAGTCTAAAACAAACACCTTTAAAGGTGTGAGGGAGAAAATTGCAAAGAAGGTGACGGGGTGGAAAGAGAAGTTTATCTCAAAGGCAGGGAGGGAAATCCTTATAAAAATGGCTCCCCAAGCAGTACCAACTTATACAATGAGTATTTTCAAAGTACCTAAGCAAATATGTGAGGATATCAACTCTATCTTGGCACGGTATTGGTGGGGTCAGCTACGAGATGAAAAAAAGGTACATTGGATGAGTTAGAGTAGGCTTTGCAAGTCGAAGAAGATGGGCAGGATGGGGTTTCGCGATTTGTATGCCTTTAATTTAGCCTTACTCGCTAAACAAGCATGGAAATTGGTTCAGAAAAAGGACTCTTTGTTTTACCGTATTTACAAAGCCAAATACTTTCGAACCACAACGTTTTTGGATGCTGAGATGGGCCACAATCCATCTTACGATTGGCGTAGTCTTCTCTCAACAAGGGACGTAATCTTGGCTAGTTCAAAGTGGCAGATTAGAAACAGTAAAACCATTAAAGTTGTGTCCCATGAATGGCTCCCTCGCCCCCCAAGGCTGAATGGAGATGTACCAGAGGATATATGTGTGCAGGAGCTTATTAATCAGCAAACGAAGCAATGGGATAGAGGGAAAGTGACTTCTCCGTTTGATGAGGCTACTCACCAAGAAATTTTGGCGATACCACTCACACTAGTGGAAGATGACAAAGTAATTTGGAAGGCAAATAAGGTCCAAGACTTTTCTGTCAAGTCTGCATAACAAGTGGTTTTAAGGCTAGCACATTAGCACAATGGAGAGAGCTCTTATACTCGGAGGAATGAAAAGGTCTGGAAACATATTTGGACTATTAATGTAACCCCAAAAGTCTGAAATTTTCTATGGCGAGCGTGCTCAAACATTTTACCAACCAGAGAGAATTTACAAAGGAGGAAAGTAGCGGTGGATCCACGGTGTGAATTCTGTAAGCAACAACCCGAGACAGTTTGTCATGTGCTGTGGGAATGCCCCTTTGCTTGCAATACATGGGTTGTTGTAAGGGGCAGACTGCAAAAATGTCCAAATGAGGGTACAAATTTTTTCGTACTACTCAGGATGCTTCAAGATAGACTTGATCGCAGTGACATTGAAGTCTGGGCTGTCACGGCCTGTCCCTATGGAATGCTCAAAACAAGTTCTACTTTGAAAAAGTGCAGCTACAACTGAAAGCCATTGCTGATGGAGTCTTAGCCTTGCTAACAGAATATCAAAGACTAATGGAAGCACAGACCAGCTCTTGATTTTCTTACTACAGTATTGTATTGTCTTTTCTTTTCTTTCTTTTCTACAATCCCAGCTAAGCCCTACGGGCGGCTTAAATGATTGGGTTATGTATGTCTATCACATTGGAAATATGTCTCCAGTTTTTCCTATTTTCTTTATGTACCTTTAGTTTAAGCAATAAAACTCTATCGACTCTTTCTCCCAAAAAAAAAAAAAAACACATAATTTTTGAATTATTTTATATTTATGAGCCTTTTTTATGTATAACTAAAAACAATTAAAGTTTGTAAGTCATTTATATCTATATATATATATATATATATATAATAGGTAATGTTGAGAGAAAATCCAATTAGAGTTCAAATTGGAATTCAATTAAGGTCTAATTTTGCACCACGTGTCCCATATAATCTAAGTTTTTAAATTTTTGTGTCAAATGAGTTAATTCAATGTCAAAATTGGATTTCAATTAGAGTTTAATTTTGCGACATGTATCCCATCTAATTTCAGTTTTTTTAAAAATTTTTGTACCAAATGAATTAATTTAGTGTAAAAAAAAAAAAAATGAGTCCAATATAAGTAAACCATAAAATAATAATAATAATAATAATAATAATAATAATAATTTTTGAATGATTTTATATTTATGAGCTTTTTTTTTTTAAAAGCTCACTTAGTGTGTAAAACACCAGTGAATGTTTAGACCCCAAATACAAAAACACTGATACAAGCTTATATTCAAACAATATATATGCAGAATGATAAATATAAGCAATACCCAAATATCAAACTACTTTAAGACATATTTTAATCACAACACAATAGTAATTAAAAGCAAAGAGTAAGGGATAGAGAGAAACAAACACAAGATAATACCGGCACGTGTTATCGAAGAAGAAACCAAATAACTCAGCGAAAAACCTCTCCGCCGCCCTCCAAGCGGTAAAATGATCCACTAGAAAATCAGTTGGGATACATGAATAGTAATAGACCCTCCAAGCCTAATCTACTCGATGCACCTAAGCCCTCCAAGCTTCTTGCTCCAACAGGATTACGTATAACCTTATCTTTTCTAGCTTACCAGATCCCGCAATAAGCCCATTGCATCAACCAATATGAATTGGTTCTCTCTTTATCTACTCCCCAAACACCAAGAACCTTCTCACTGCTCTGAATGTGGTGAGGTAAGGATTTTGGCTTAAGATCCTCTCAAGGGTATGACAATGGAGAGGATGAGAGTAGAGGAATTTGGAGAATCAAAGGTATAAGATTGTGGATGAGTCAACCTTGTTTTTCTCTAGGGTTTATCTTTTAAAATTCTCTTTGGAAGATCTCAACATTTCGTGAATATAAGGGTATTTATAGTAGGGTATAAGAAGTGAAAGTTCAAAAAGTGTGTAAAACACCCTTGAACATTTAGACCCCAAATTACAAATTATCAATTCAAACTTATAATCAAACAATTAATGTGCGAAACATGAACATGAGCCAATGACAGAATTGATAAACAATTTAAACCAATTTAAAATCATATCCATAGCAGATAATAAATGGTAAAGATTAAGGAAAGAGAGATGCAAACACAAAGACAACACGCGATGTGTTATCGAAGAGGAAACCGAAGCCCTCGGCGTAAAACCTCTCCGCCGCCCTCCAAGCAGTCAATAATCCACTAGAAAATGTAGTTGGGATACATGAACAGTAATAAACCCTCCAAGCCTAATCTACCCAGGTACCTAAGCCCTCCAAGCTTCCTACTCCAACGAGGTTGCGCCGAGCCTTTTGCTTTTCTAGCTTACCGGATTCCGCTACAGCCCATAGCATCAACCAATAACCATTGGTTCCTTCTCAAACTGCTTCCCTTAGCACCAAAAGGCCTTCTCACAGATGTGGGTGTGGTGAGAAAAGGATTTAGTCAATAACCTCTCAAGGATGTATTAATGGAGAGGAAGAGAGTAGAGGAATTTGAGGAGTCTCTTAGTGAAGATTGGGGATGAGGCAATCTTACTTTTCTCTCTCAATTTTCTCTCTGGAAGCTCTCTACATTTCGTGGGTATAAGGGTCTATATATAGTGGTGTGTGTTTGGAATACGAAGAGACAGTTTTTCCCAAACATGGCAAGTTGGCGGCTTGGCCTCGCGACTGGTCTTAGTCGCGAGTTCAAGCCACGAGATAACGGCCTGGCCAGCCTGGGACTTTTGTCCTGTAGTGCGACAGCTGGCGTGACTCTTCACCTCCCCGCATGCTTCTCACGTGTGCTGCAGTTTGGTGGCTTGCCAGTCGCTAGTCAGCCGCGAGTCCCTACTTCTTTGCACAAACTTGAGCATTTCTTCACACCCTCTCACATACTACCCTTACATGAATCCCACCTAAATATAGGGTTACTAAGTGCTAAATTACAAGTAAATTTGCACTGAATAAAGCCAACAAGATAGTTGATAAAATTCAACCTTACAAGAAGGAAGGTGAAAAGTCACTTTTCAGCAAAACATGGTGCATTGGCAAGTCACTCACGACTGGGACAAGTCGTGAGTTCCAACTGCCAAATAATAGAATGGCCAGACTGTACTTTTTGTCCTGTAGTGATCTAGCTGTCCTGACCCTTCAACTTCTTGCATGCTTCACACGTGTGCCGGATTCTGGTGAGTCACCACTCACGAGTCAATCACGAGGTCTAGTCGCGAAATGCCTCTTAATGCACACACTTGATCAATTCTTCATACTCTTTCACACACAACCCTTACATTATTCTCACCTAAATACAGAGTTTCTAAATGCTGAATTACAAGCAAATTTGGCACGAAATAAAGCCAGCAAGTAGTTGAATAAATTCAACTTTACATTTTTGTAGAACTAAAAACAATTCATGTTTATAAGTCAGCTATATATATATATATATATTAATAAGTAAAGCTGAGAGAAAATTCAATTAGATTTTAAATTGTAATTCAATTAGAGTCTAATTTTGTGCCTCATGTCTCATCTAATCAAAATTTTTAAAATTTTAAACCAAGTTAGTTAGTTCAGTGTAAAAATTGGATTTCAAATAGAGTTTAATTTTGCAACATGTGTTCCATCTAATCGAAGTTTTTAATTTTTGTGCCAAATGAGTTAATTTAGAGTAGAAAACAAGAAGTCCAATATAAATAAATCATAAAAAATATAATAATATATCTAACACTATATATAAAATTAGAGGAAGAGAGAGTTTGAATGATTTTATATTTATGAGCCTTTTTTTATAACTAAAAGCAATTCATTTGGCACAAAAATCATATATATATATATATATATTAATAGGTAAAGTTTAGAGAAAATCCAATTAGATTCTACAATTGAAATCCAATTTTGCATCATGTGTCATAAATTATTTATTTTTAGAGAGAGTTTTAGATCTTAATTTTGGAATTAAATGTGGGGTCATATCATAAATATCCATTCAAGTGATTTATTGTGTACAAAAACTAAAAAATCTAGAATTAATGAACATAAAAATACTTGAAAAATGGAAAATTTACATTTTTTTAACTAATAACATTCTTACAAGATTTTTTAAAGAGTTAAATATATATATATATATATATAAATGACTATTAATAATATTTAAATTATATATGTAAGATTATTATACTATGCATCTTAATATGTATCTTTTAAGTATTTCCATGTATATGCATAGGGTTACATACTAGTTAAATTTAATTGAAGAATTTAATACTACAACTAAAATACTTAAACTAAAGTTTACCCCATTTTCTCATCTATTTCTTGTTACTGGTAATAATATCTCTAACATGAAAAATGCTAAAGACACTACAAATTTTTTAATATAACTTTTACAAATTAGTATGATAGTGGATATGATAACTGATAACACATCAGTTTGTAATAGTAATATATTAAAATATGTTATATCCCCAACATAGATCAAGATCCCTTAAAGTTCTTAAAGTACTCTAACACGGAGTTATTTTAATTTTAACCATTCTTTGATGATAAATATTACAAATTATGTCATGTTATCTTCTACTAACAAATTCCCTAAAATAATGGGTCTTAAACATAACTATAAATAAAAAATAAAATCTTAAGTGGGGGGAGAATACACCTTGTTCCATCCAACTCAAAGTCAAGAACAATCTTAAATATAATGGGGTGAGAGATAAAGGGTGGGAGGGAGGGTGAGTGGAATAAATACCCAGTATTGAACCAAAACTCTTTTTTTTAGAAATACCTAGAATTGTTGTGACATTTTTAGGAATACCTTTTACTTTTACTGTGTTAAGTTGTTAGTGGGGTGAAAGATAAATTGTTTTAAAATATCATTATTTTAGAGATTGAGAACATTTATAGACACAACTTATATGCCACAAGTTTTGTCACAAATATGTGGGCAGTTACTCATAGGCTTTTATGTTAAAGGTGTGTTTGGATACCGCTTATTTTGCTGAAACTGAAAAATTATTGTTGAAAATATTGTAGATAAAGGTAAGCACAATATAGAAAGAATTTTCAAAAACTTTATGATGCATGATGCAATGACACATATGATGCATGATCTAATGCACAAAACAGTTCAATTTTATCTCAATTTTGAAAATTGACCAAGAAAAGTAGAAATTTAGCAAAATCCCCAATTTGGAAACCCTAATTTTCTAAAAATCCATGTATTGATCAATTGAACAAAAAAACAGGTATAAAACATGTTATAATTAATTAATTAAACAATATCACAACCCAATTTTACTCAATTTAACCAAATTGAACAAACTCCCCAATTTCTTAAGAACACATAAACCCTAATTTCGAAATTTTGTAGAAATCTTGAAATTTTTGAAATTAAAGCATGTGAATCATGTTTAAATGATGCATGACCAAAAACCCATCCAACAATTTGGATCAAAACAAACAAAATCATCGAAAACCCTAAAAATCTTTTGGTTTGAAATTTAATTATGGAAAAATTGATGAAAATACATGAATGCATGTAATTTAAACAAAAAGGAGGGGTAAAAGTGTCTTATCGAGTGTTGAGGAAGAAAACTTTTGAAGCTTTGACTCAAAAAAGGACAAAAAAATAATAATAATGAAGAGGAATCAAAAGGAATCGGAGAGAGAAGACAAAAATATGAAGAACATGTGATTTGATTCCTTTTTTTCTTTTAAAAAATTATTTTCAATCGGTCGGGACGAATCGAGCCAAGAATCGAAAAAGTCTTAAAAACAGATTCGACTGATCGAGAGGAATTGAAGAAGGCCGAGACTTTTAGCCTTGAAAATTGAATTTTTCAATCAGTCAAGAAACATATTTGATCAATCAAGACTTGAAAAACCAGAAAAATATTGAAAACCTGGAAATTTTCTGTATAATCATTTTTAAAGTAGATTTTATGATATGAAATGCATGTCAATGATTCCAAATGTTTTCAAAAACACTTTCTCTTCAACCAAATCAATTTTTATCAAGATTCAAAAAATTTCTTCTCAAAATTTCTACCCAAACCCCAAAAAGTATTAAACATTTCAACAAACACAATTTTGGATGGCCACAATAATTAACACACAATCACATGTATAATGTTTAGCAAGGATTTGCATGTGGTGTGTGTAACTAATAAGTGTATGAGATACATAAAAGGTGATTTGTAGATAGAAATTAAACGCAATTTCTACATTATCAATTACATAAATTTGAAAGTAACTATCACCTAAAAAGTTACATCATATAACTCTCACATCTTCTAGAAAACACGCTTGCAATCATGTAAAAACTTTTTATATATTTTTTTAATTTTCTTTTTCGTTTCTTTTTTAATTTTTCTTTTGATTTTCACATTCTTTTTACAATTAACACCTCGTTTAATCTTTCTGTGCAAGTGCTACACCTTACTGAGCACGGCTTTTATAATTTGCACATAGGTGTTCATGATTGACAAGTAACAGCGATGAGATGGTTATTTATGCGTTTCTCCTAGGATTTTTTAGTCCTTAAAATCAAAAGAATGTGACTTCAAAATCAAGAGCATATGTTTAAAAACCATAAACAACTCACACAATTTAAGCACTATATAAAACAAACTTGCAAAATGCAGAAAAATAGCTTATCTAAGCTAAACAAAGTACACATTCATGAAATGTAAATTTCATGGGCCAACCTCAATTACACACTTGAAGATGTGTAATACAAAAGAAATTTTATTTTATTTTATTTTTTGTTTTCTATTTTTTTAAATTTTTTTTATTAAAAAAACTTAAAAACATCATAAACAAACCTATAATGAAATGCATGAATGTAATGCAAAAGAAAATCCTCATGAAAAACATTTTGGTCATAAGAGATTGGAAGATTAAGCACAAGAACCATGTTAGACAGACTCACTGAGACTAAGTCTTTTGCATCCACACTCTCTTGGATGCAAACTTAGGATTGGAGTTTCTAGATGAACTAGACTTAAACCCAACTCCTGTATTGGCATAAAGGTTAAGAGCCTTTACCAATTCATGAATAAGTGTCATAGGATCTTGTGCTTTTTTTACAAGCACTTTTTGTTTAGTTGCTTGCTTTGAAACTTGCAATTTAAAACAATTTGGACGTGTATGCCCAGCTCCACCACAAAAATGACAAAACCATTAAGGTTTGTGTTGTTTCTTGCTTCCAAGATGATTGGGTTTCTTGGGTTTTGACTCACTTAGATCTACCCTTATCCTTCTAATAGCTAGAATATCTTTCTTAGGTATCTTAACTTCAGGAGTAGAAATAGATGTAGTTGGTACAAACTTAGGAGGTTGAACAATAGAAATAGAAACATTCTCAACGAACCTTAACCCTATCTTATCAGAAAACGATTTTTGAACATTCAACATATTATCTAGTTTAGAAGTAGAAGTCCTATTTGTTCTCTAGCAACAGATAATTCAGATTCTAAAATTTTGATTTTCCCAATCAATGACATGTTCTCAATCTTAACAAAAGTTATGAGTTCATTTGCATCAAACAATTTAACCAACATATTTTTCTTTTCTTGTTCAAGAGTGTTTATCTTCTTCAAACCTATGTTAACATTCATGGTATCCTTTGATACAATCTTGCAAAGCATGTTGTAAGCCTCTTGCTAGTCAACATTCTTAGAGAGTTCCCTATCGGAAGGGTCCTCCTCAACAATTTCAGGCTCACTTACTACAGCAGTAGCAGTGAAGATTATGAAATTTCCTTCTTGATCACTTTCAAACTCGTGATTAGAAATTTCATCATCACTAAGGGTAACCGCCATAACTTTTCCCTTAGATCTCAAGTAGGACATTTTGACCTAAGGTAACCATAACTTTGACAACCAAAACACTGTTGATCTAAAGAATTGTTAGATGATTGAACAACCTTATCTTATGATTTTTCAGAATTGTTATTTTTGGTTGTTTCATTCTTCTTCACATCTTAGTGTTAGCAATGTTTCGATTTCTTGCCCTTCTATTATTGTTCCTCAAAAAGTTTCTAAAGTTCTTGGCAAGATAGGCTACTTTTGTAGAAGAGATTTCATCATCAAATCCACTATCATCTACATCATCAATAGATTTTAAAGCCATGGATTTGGATTTGTTGGTTTTGGGTAGGTCAAACTCATAGGATTGAAGAGATCCTACAAGTTCAACAACAAGGATGGTGTCCACATCCTTACTTTCTGTTGTATCAGTGACTTTGGGTCTAAAATGCTCAATCAAGGATCTAAGAATCTTCCTAACCACTTTAGGTTGATCATAAACTTCACCCAAATTAAAAGCAGAGTTCACTATGTCATTCAGTTTGGCATAGAACTCATCAAAAGTCTCATCATCAGACATCCTAATACTTTCAAACCTAAAGGTTAACTGCTGCAGTTTATTAATTTTTACTTCCTTAGTGCCTTCATGCACAGTTTACAAAATATTCCAAGCAGTATAAGCAATCTCTACATTAGAAGTCCTTATAAATTCTTCCATAGAAACAACATTAAATATAGCATTCATAGCCTTGCTATTAAAGCTTGCTGCTTCTTTTTGTGTAGTGGTCCATTCACTGACAGCAGTGGTTGGTCTCTCCTAACCATTATTAACAGAGAGCCATACTCTCTCATCTAGAAATTTCAAAAAAGCTTTCATCCTAACCTTCTAATAAGCATAGTTATTCTCATTAAAATGGAGAGAGATCACAAGAGAGTGACCGTGTTCCATGACAGCAGGGGTTAAGGATCAACTCAAGGTAAACTACCCAAACAAGAGCTAACCTGCTCTAATACCACTTGTTTGTTTGTTTAGACCCCTTAAATCAGATTGTTTAACCAATATATTAGCTAAGTGATTACTTAGGTTAATTATGAGATTTAGGTTAAACAATGACAGATCATATCATGCATAGCAATGGAAAATAAAAAACACATCGATATGATGACCTAAGAAAACCAATGAAAGCAACAGTTTCAAGATAAAAATCTGGGAAGGGTTTAACCTAGCTATTTTCAAGGTAAAACAAATCCAGTATAAGAGAATTGAAGTTTTTACAATAAGATTTAACATACCTTAAATCTATTACTATCTCCAATAGTAACTTACTGAGACGACCACGTGCAAGTTTCGAATCCACAGACTCCTTCTCTTTTAGATTTGCACCACACAAGCACCCACGCTTGTGACTTTAAGATCCCACTCAAAGGTTTCAGATCACGGCTTGTTGATCTTGCAGCAACTAGATTCCACCAACACTTTATTGTAGATCTTATTCCAGTAGATACTTGTAGAAGGTACAAAACCTCCCAGATCTCACAGGAGTAACTCACAAGTCTTCCTAGAGTTCTAAAAACGTAGTTAGGGTTTTCCTTTTATACATAAGAGTGTTGGACTGAAACCCTAAACGTTTTTGCAGGTTTAGGCCTGTTTAAAAATATGCAGAAATTCTTTTTCTGCTATTTTCGATCGATCGAGTTTCATCCTTCGATCGGTCGAGTTTCACAGAAATTTAATTCTTTTTCCTGCAGCTTGTATATTCTTGAGTCTTGATATAAACCACTTTAAGCTATGTCTAACACCTATCCTAAACATGTTTTTGTTCTCGGTTTGCCAACACATACAAATTGAAACTCTAAACATTTAATCTTAATTATTTAGAACCTAACATAAATTGTAATTAATGGAGCATAAAGTAAAGGGAAAAGTTAATGGATGCCCTAAGGATATTTGTTAGTGAACCATTTTAAGAAAGTTTATATGAGAATAATGTTTTAACAGTTTTTTCTATTTCTCATAAAAGAGATACTAAAATTTTCATAAAATTATTTATGAACAATTGTATTAAGAGACATCCATTAGCATTAGCATTAGGGGTGTAAAATTGCTCAAGTTGCTATTTTACACCCACACACACCTAAAACATGTTTTACCGGGGTGTGTAAACCCAAAAAGTTTTACAACCTAGGTATAGAGAGTTCTTTATAAATAAGAACTTATTATAGCTAGGTTGTAAAGAAAAATTTACTCTCAAATATTGTCTCTCTCCTCTCTCTTTTGTCATACATCTCTTTCTCTCTCACCACTCATTGCTTTGAAACAAGAGAATTGATTTGTTTATATTATTTGTTGATATAGTTTATAATCTTTTAATAAGTTGTGTGTGAAAAGAGAAACTAGGATGTTGTGTGACTTATAAAATGAGATAATAAAATAAATAAAATATATTTTGAAAATATAAAATAAACATTCTTTTACCTATTTGGATGCAAATGTTAACCTAGAGCAATCGCACAAGTAGGCGTAAAAATTCGTTTTTACAAAAAAAATTTTATTTTTTATTTTATATAGCCACTTTTACAAAACACTCCCATCATATTATTATTATTATACGTTTTATTTTATTTAAATAATCATTTTCTTTCTCTTTTAATTATTATTTTCATTTAATGATTCTCTAATCTCTCTCATCAGATCTGAAAAGGCTCTCACTCTACGGCATTGTTGTTGCTTCTTCTTTGCAGATTTTTCTTCTTCCCTTCTGCTGCTTCTATCAATAACGTGAAAATGTTCCAGGAAAAAAAAAAAAAAAAAGAAGCAAAGAAAAATACAAAACCCATTCCCTTCTCTAATCTTTTCGACCCAAAATCTCTCCCCCACACAGTTCTTTGTCAAAAATGGTGCAAGAACCACCGGCCACACCAACAAATGGGTCCTTAATTCCCTTCTTCTTCTTTACTTCATCTTTTTCTCACGCTTTTTCTTTTTTTGCCTCCGTCTTCTTCTTCTTTGCAATATGGTTTTTGATGATTTTTTATGGATTTGTATATGGGTAATTTGATGAGCTTGGGTTTTAAATTTAGGGTGGGTTTGACAAAAAAAGAGAGAGAATCGGTTGGAAGAGATGAACATTGAGAGAAGTGAAGAGAGAGAAATATTTTTTTAAAAAAATGCAAAGCTACAGTAACTTTACAAATTTGCACGCTTAGAGGATCAGATTTTTCAAATTTTTGTATCATTTGAAAAACGAACAGTCAAATTTAACTTTTATTTATTTACTTTTCAAATACACTTTTTAACAGATTTTTTATCATTTTTTCCATCTTATTTAAATATTATTTTTCTATTAATTCTTTATTCTTTTTTTATCACCATTTATTATTCTTATATTCATTTTCAACAATTATATTTTTCAATGAAAAGTGTAATATTCACAATATTTTTCGTAATATTTTCACAAGAACCACATCAAAATCTTAGGTGAAAAGTTGTTACTAATTCTAATTTGAACTTATCGCTGAAATTATTTTTTTACTTATCAATATTAGCTAATAACAATCTATTACTTAAGATTTATTATAAAAATATTGTGATAACATTTCTTAATTATCATTTTTTATTATTTATATTATTTTTCTTTTCTAATTTCATCCATATGTTTTATTTTTTTTTCTCTTGGTTTTTTCTCCACCACACACGTATCTATAGTTCATGCCGGACTCTCTCTTTCATTCTCTAGCCCTCTCTCTTTTACTTTTTCTATTTCTACTTGATTCTAGAACACTCTCTAGCATGATCTTTTGACTTCTATTTCTACTTCTATTTTCTTTCCTCTTCAACTCACTTCACACACACAGCTGACATAGCCTTTGTCTATATATATATATATATATATATATATATTTTTTTTTTGTCCTGATTCACTTTGTTATTACAATGGAGCTTAGATAGGATTTCATGCTCTTGATCTGTTGTTTTTGTTTTGATTTTAGATTTGTTGTTCTAATTAAATTTGTATTTTTCTCTGTTCTTGATCTGTTGTTTCTATTCTGATTTTAGATTGTGTTTGTGTTTTGATTGTGTTACCGTTTGAGAGAGAGACAGACAGATGAACAAAGAAGAGAGGAGGAAAGAGAAAGAATATTTTTTTTATTCAGTCGGGTATTTTTTTAAGATAAAATAATAGTTTGGAGTTGCTACAATATTCTCTAGATTAAGAGAATTACTGTAGCAACTTTAAAAAAATGGATAAGTTTTGGGTTTAGACATGCTGTTGAAGCGTGAATAGTGAGCGTTTTTTTCCAAAAAAGTAAAGGTAGAGTATCTATTGGAGATGCGCTTACTTTAGCAAGTGGAAATATATTCAAAGTTATGTAAACTTTTACAAATACTAATAAAGATTTAGGACCCGTTTGGTAATATTTTAGTAACGTTATTTGTACGTTTAAAAAATATATATATGTAAAAAAGTGTATAAAAATATTTATAATATTATTTAAAAATTAAAAATATATATTTAAATACGTGCAATAAATAGACTCCTATTTTATGTTATATTGTGCAAATTTTTACGCATTTTATATTTTGCACTACTGGTGCAGATGCTCGGAATATAAAACACAAAAAGTAGTGTGTATTCGCGTGACGACTTTACTCATTGAATATTATAGCCTTGTATAGAAGATGCCATTCTCTTTGTAAATAGCAATCAGCGAATGCTATTTTATCAAAAAGCAATATGAATGCATAAGTGAACGCTTATCCAAAGTGACAAAGTCATCATGTCCTTCCCAAAAAAAAGGCAAAGTCATCATACCTTCCATCAAAACAAACAAAGTCATCATGTCCTTCCCAAAAAAAAGGCAAAGTCATCATACCTTCCATCAAAACAAACAAAGTCATCATGACCCTGTGTCCCTGAGATTGAAAAATTCATGATTGGACAGGTAAATGACCAATGACTTACAACATAGTTGCTAGTATGAGCTGCATATCACAAACAATCGATTGGACATAAAGTTTCCTTTCCGCTGTGATAAGGATTGAACCGACTCGAATTCATATCAGGTGCAATATCCTGCGATAAGGATTGAACTAATTCAAATTCACATTAGGTGCAATATCTAATCAATGGCCATTTGAAAGTTGAAAAAATAAATTTCAATCTCAGTCATTAAATAAAATATATTAAAAGAGTTAAAACGTTAAAGTTAAAAAGTAAAAAAAGGTAAAAAAATTTATGAAGGAAGTTGAGGTATTGCACCAGGTGTAATGCCCTAGATATTGCACCTAATGTGAATCCAAACCGACTCAACTGAGTAACGTTCATGACTGAGTGCATTCTAGTGGCCAAAACGGCAAATTTGGCAGAAATAGTTGACGATCTATCATTGTTTATAAAACAATTAAAGGTTTATCACTTTTTTTAATTTGAGTTGGTAAAATTTGAGTTATCATATAACTCGAGTTTTAAGAACTTGAGTTTCATAAAAAATTATATGGTAAATTTGAAGGTTATTTTTTTAAATAATTTAAATTGTTGAAATTGATAAATTTCAGTTTTACAAACTTAAGTTTCAAAAAAATGATAAATTTCTTTATTTTTTCAAAATAGTGATAGATTGCTAAATATTTTTGTCAATAGTAGTTGTAAGGTCAAGATTTGTAGCCCAAACCCAAAAGGTTAGGGATTGGAGCCCAACAAGCCCCCTACAATAAATTTGAAGAGAGTGGGTAAAAGAACTGGGCTGTCGGTGAATTGAACAACAGTTAATCAAGACTTCAAGGTATGAAACAATGCGAAAACATACTTAAAAACAAAATAAATTGATGTCCGAGGAGATATATTATTGCTTGAAAGGCTAGTACAGTTCTTAGAGTTACAGTAAAATCTTTTTCCTCTTCTTTCTCCCTTTTTTCGATCCTCCCTTTATGAATGGTCTCTTACATTTATAAGTTCCTTCTTAAATCATATTCTTCGTACACTTGTTCTTCATCTAAGCACTCACTTGAGTACATGTCCCCTCAGGTATCCTCTTTGGTTTTTCATGAGTGGTAGCAGCTGAGATTGCACTGTTCAGGGGTCTTCTCTACATAAATGCGGCCAGAAAAATTGCTGCAGTGCATTAAATATCGTGGTAGCAGCCTTTTCTTTAGATATTTCTCTCTTCTCATCATTTTTGTACGAGCAGGAGATTCATCTTTACCGTGGGAACTTCCTGGAAGTTCACCCAAATAGCCTAGGTATTTGCTTGATCGGTACTCTCCAAATCCGAAGACGATATACTCCTCGGACTATATTCTTTTATCTTTCCCCTACTTGATTCTTCACTCTGGGGCCTTTCCCGATCCCTTATTCATCCTCGGACGTACCCATATCGTCAAGTAGGGCCCAAGGCCCAACATGCGAATTTGGGCCTTTACCCCCACAGTAGTATTTGGTCATTTTGGCCATATTCTATTAGTATTACCGACATAAGCCTAACTCTAAAACCTTCAGACTTTTTTAATGTGGATCTGCTCCAACATGAACCTCCAATTCATGCTTTCTCTTTCAATTATGTGTGAGGAAATTTTTTGTGTAATTATACAAATTTCACTATTTTATATTATTTAATTTTTAATGTTTAATTTTATATTTGGGTTAGTTTATAATATTGGAAAATAAATTATGGAAATTTATAATCAGTAGAGTATACTAAATTGAAACACTTACATATAGTAGGACAAAGATTTGTTATACGTATTGTCTATGAAAGCTCGAAAAAGTGTTGAAAATACAAGAGCTGTTTAGACCCCCAAAATTAAAGTTACGGCTTAATTGATTTTACACTAACTTAATACTAAGTGCGGAAGAGTGTAAAAGCGAGTAAATAAACAAACAAGCTACTCTAATCCATAATCTAAGCAACACAGCAGTAAAATGGAAAGTAAAAGAGTAGGGAAGAAAGATGCAAACACAATATAACACGCCGATGTGTTATCGAAGAGGAAACTGAAGAACTCGGCGAAAAACCTCTCCACCGCCCTCCAAGCGGTAATCGATACACTAGACAATCAGTTGGGATACATGGGCTAGCAAGAGACCCTTCAAGCCTAATCTACCTGATGTACCTAAGCCCTCCAAGCTCCTACTCCAACAAGGCTTCTTGGGACCGTATCTTGTCTAGCTCTCCGGATCCCGCAACAAGCTCCATGTTGCATCTGCCATCCTTGACTTCTTCCAATACTTTCCAACAGCACAAAAACTTCACTTGACACTCTGAAAAGGGTGTGGTAAGTGTTTGGGCTATCAACCTCTCAATGGTATGGAAATGGAGAGGTAGGAGTTGAGAAAATTCCACAAGCAAATGTGTAGATGATTGTGGATATAACAATCTCTAACTTTCAATGTGTTTGGTTAGGGTTTTCTCTCAGAAGCACTCCTCAACATTTATGGGCAATGTGGGTATATATAGTGTAGGCACAGAAAGTGTGTATCAAACTGGACAGGCTGGCAGAACAGAATGTCTCGCGGGTGTCTCGTGAGAAGGCCTTACCCGCGAGACAAAGCTGTCTCCATCTGGCCTGACTATTCGCATTCCAGCATGTGCAAGGCACATGAGTTACTTCGCAGGGTGCTAAGTCGCGAGCTACCCGCGAAAACTCTTCAGTTTTCAATTGCTTGAGTCTTCACACACTCTCTCTCTCTAACACACAACCCTTACAATGAAATCCCACAATAAATACAAGGTACAAAAGATTGAATAAAATTACAATTAAATTTGACACGGAATATAAGTCAAAAAAAAAATATATAGTTGTAAATAACAACTTTACGATTTGTATATATGATTTAAATGGAAGATTGATTCTAAAACAAAATTGACTGGAAAATTTACTTTTAATTTGAGAATGCACTCTTACTAAATTTGATAATTGTTGACTTTAGTGATATCTTTGTCTGACATATCCATTTCTTGAAAAACTCATTGAATGCCTGTGCACTATTAAATGGCAAATTTCTTTCAGGTATACAAAAGCTAACTGATAAATGGCAATGCCAACAAATGAATTTGACATCATTTGTTGGCATTGCCATTTATCAGTTAGCTTTTGTATACCTGAAAGAAGATGTCATTGTTAAATATAGAATTTTTTTTTTTTAAAGAAAAAAATATAAACTAATAAGAAATCCATATTCATGATGTACAAAAAACTTAATAAAATATGATTTTTTATTAGTTTTCTGTCAAAATAAAATTTTAATAATTATGGTAATTATCATTAAATCTTATGAATTTATTTGTATATAGAATTACCTATTATGATTTAGCAAGATTCTTGAAGGGTTTAAATATAAAATAGAATTTAAACTAAAATATATTTAAAAAAAAAAAAAAAAAAACAACAACTCTTCCATGACCATAATGTTTGGCCAATCGGCTGAAGTTGTCTAGTATGAATAGTCTATGAGTGATACGTGATTATTTTCACATAAATTTGTTATTATTATTATTTTTTTACTATTTATAATCAATTATTTCAAAATTGTATCAATAATTATAACACATATGAAATCATTTATTATATCTAAATAAGCTAGTGTGGGAACATGTTTTGCAACCCAAGCCCAAAATGTAAGAAATGTTGACCCAGCGAGCCCAGTACAATAAATTTGTAGAGAGTGGGTAAAAGAATTAGGCCCTAATGAATTTGACAATGGTTAGTATGGGTTCAAAAGATGATCAAGCAAGAACAAGAAACATAGAACTAAATGAATTCACTATCCGAGGAGATAAATCTCAATATAAATCAATTAAACCGATTACAAGTACAACTTTGATTACTAAACTATTCTTTCTCTATTTTTCTGATCTCTTCCTCATGGAGGTCTCTTACATTATATAATTCCTTTGAGCATCTTAATCCTCATTTGTTGATCATTTGAGCCCTCACTTAAGTGCTTGTCCATCATATACCCCTTTGGCTTTCTGTGAGTTGTGGTAATCAAGGCAGCACTGTTCAGAGGTCTTCTCCACATAAATGCAGCTAGAAAAGTAGTTGCAGTGCATTTAATGGGACGGTAGCAGCTTTTCCTTAGATATTTCTGAGTTTCTAGCCCTTTGGTACGCTCAAAATACACGTCCCTATCATTGGAGTATCTAGAAGATTTACCTTGATCAATAGGATCTACATCTGATTTGTGTTTAGCCTATCCGAGGAGATATTTCTCCTCGGACCACCTTCCTATTGCATCTGGCTCATTAAGTCCTGAGTCTGAACCCCTCATTACCATTCGTCTCTCCTCGGCCAAGGCCTAAGGCCCAATATATGTTTTGGGCCTTTAACCCTACAATAGCCCCTCAAAACTCCGGTTTTTCCCTCTCATCCGAGGAGAAAAAGAAGGGTTTTGATTTTCAAGAGACAAAGCCATTCATTTCTTCGGTTCACACACGTGAAATTACTGTTTTGCGCGTCCCATGATTGCTACTGACGCTTCAAAGTCCGCAAGGTGCCACTAATTACTCTAGTTAGTGCCTTGTTCCCCAGATCTAACGGTGCAGCGCAGATCCAACGGTTGATCTTTCTCTTGGAATTTTAAGCGAGATAACTCCCACTCATTTTCACCCTCTATATAAAGCCTTGAGGGAGATCATTCTCCCTTTGCTTTACGAATTTTCAAGTTCTTCAGAGATTTCAGGCACTCCAACTCTCTAAACTCCTGAGTTTCCCTATCTCTTTTCCTTAAGAAGCTTCCAAAAGCTTTTCCTAAAGGTTCAGGATTTAATACACCCACTTGCTTTTGTTAGAGTCTACCTCTTCAAATTTTTTTTTTCTCCTCGGCCATCCTCCTCGGCCTTCTTTCTTATTTCCTCACTTACAAATTCTAGTCACTTCTTCTTAGGTTGTCCACATGGTTAGATTCGCGGCCCTAGTAGACTCCCCTGCCAAATAGAAGCCTTTAAAGATAAGTACCATATACCCCAGGAAGTTGGCTTGTGATACTGTTTCCCGGAACAAATAGTGATGCATAGAGAAGAGAGGGAAGTTATCATCCCCATGATAGCTTTCATAAAAGGGGGAATGACTCTCCCCATAGGTAGGATAATACGGGATTACCTCCTTAACCATACGATATGCCCCCACCAGTGCGTGCCCAACCTATTTAGGGTCCTGGGTAGCGTTGATACTCTCAATGAGCATCTAGGTCTGCGGCTCACCTGGCATCATGTGGTCTACATGTACGAGTGCCACTCCCAAAAAAACGCAAGTAGCTTCTCTGCTTAGCCTGACCAACGTTGTTGCTCTCAATTACTTGTTCAGATCCAAAATCTTCATAAGTGAGGATAGACAACTGCAAGTTGTCCACTTGATTCTGGATTTTATCAAAGACATTCCAAGAGATAGAATATGCCATTAGAACAAGTGACCCACGGTTGGCCAGGATCGACGTATCAATACTGAATTTCCTTGCCCAAGATGACCTTTCCCCCCAGTCGTATTACCAATCCAGCAAAACCCTCCACCGTTTGCAATACCACTCCCACAGGTTCCGCCCCAAGTAGCAGCAGTAGAAGAAGAGATAGCATCCTTTCATTTATCTCTTGAAGAAGAGATAAACAAATTTTGTTTCTAAGAGGAAGGAGTGCCTGATAGGCTTATGGAGCTCTCGAATTCTGAAACCGAGTTCGACAAACTTTCCACAGCTCACCTGCCCAAATTAATTGTTGCCCGTGTTGATACAAGTTCAGAGGAAGAGGAAGGGATGGACGTCAGCCAGAGGAAGGGGTTGAAAGGTCTCCTTACTGCGAGGAACCAAGGAGGATCGTCCAAGGTTGCCCCCAAGTCCCAAGTTCCCACCAACCTCCCACCTTCTCCTCCTCTCCCAGTGACTTCAACCAGATTGCTCCCCAATCCTAATTTGAAGAGGAAAAGGAAAGTGCCAGAAGTGCAGGAAGTGGAGGAGGGCGAGATGGTTCCTCCGAAGTGGGGAAAGCAACAAAAGACTGCCAGAGGGAAGAGGGTCTCCTCTGTGGAGAGTAAAGAAAACTCTCTTGAGGCTAAAGTGCGCTGACCGCCACGCACCTAGGCTCCCCGGTTGGAGGTGGAGGGCACCGCCATTCCCTGGGATGCCTTGGTTCGGGATTTCCAGAGGGGGCGTGCAGGCTACATAGTTGACGCCTTAGAGCAGCCTCTTCTTCTCCCCCGAGATATGGAGGCTTATAGGCGTTTCAAGCAGCTTAACCTCTTCCTGTCCCTAAAGAGGGACCTTGCTATGGTAGGCAATTTACCAGATCTTTGAGTTAAATGTTAGGTTGCACTTTTGTTCTATCCCTAGTTTTTTATTCATGGTTCTACCATTGTTTTTGTGCAGGTCACTCAACAAGTCTTCATGGCTGGGGAGTGGGTCAGGGACGCTCGTAATGAGGCTAGGGCTGAGGCCCTCATTCATGCTGATGTGGAGAAGTCCTTAAGTACCCTTAAGCAAGAACATCGGGAGTTGACCAACAAGCTGGTCGAGGTGGAGAGGGCCCAGGACAGCGTTGAGGCCGATCTAAAAACTTCAGAGAGACAGGCTGAGGACCAGCACTAGAAGCTTCATCTAACCGAGATAGACTTGGCCACCGAGAGACAGTTGGTCTTGGATCTCAAGGCTGAGTTAAAGAAAGTCAAAGATGCAGCTCAGGTGGCCAAGGGAGCCGCTGAACGTGGGGTGCAGGATATGAAGACTCGGCTGGCAGAGGAGGTGGTCGTAGTGTGTAGGGACTACTGTACCGAGTATGGGGAGTAGCGATGAACCAAGCGAGAGTCCCTGCAGACTCCGGGAGGATATTCTTGGAGGATATTCAAGAAATTCTGGAGTCGAACCCTCTTCCTGAGCAGCTCCTACCACCCAAGCTCCCCTTCCTGATGCTGAAGTTTCTAAAAGGGCTGGAGTGGGTAAGAAGGCTCAGTTACCGATCAAGGCCAAGCCCTCCATGGATGCCCTCACAATCAGGGATGTGTTCTCCTAGGCCAAGGATACAGAGGCTAAGTCTAAAACTGGTGATGTCCACTCCGTGGCTGCTGACCCCAAGAATGACCCTCCCCAAGCCGAAGCCTAGAATCCCAAATATCGGATTTTCTTGTGTAGTGGTTTTTTTTTTTTTTTTTTTTTTGTATAACTTTTTGTAATGGCATTCTGCCCTCAAACAATGTATCCCTTTTTTGTTTAATGAAAAATGTTTTTCTTTTTATCTCTCATACCTTTACTTTTACGTGCTTCGAAGCTTATTACTGTTATAAATAGTATTGAACTGTTGCTGTTTGTCTTTAGTGAAACCTAACAATAACATATTGCCCTTACTTTGAGTGGTTTGATTAAGCATCAGCAATAAAAAGGGTATAACACACATTTGTGTTAAGAATTGATCCTTCTGTAATGAAGGCGGAATCTAGTGTAGATAGATACACACTCTATAAAAATAAGAAAGGGGGAAT